>NC_056729.1:774267121-774612121 GCF_019279795.1 Protopterus annectens
CCTTGTTTAGGCTTCAATGCCCCTTGTGCATGATGCTTGTTACAAACATGGCATGCTGCACAAAAATTTTTTGTATAGTTTGTAAATCCATACATTGTAAACACTCGATTCACTAACTGTACCATCCCCCCTGTTGAGACATGGCTCTGCCCATGGCTCAACAAAGCTGCATATCTAAACAAGTTAGATGGCAGAATTGGTTTCTTTTCCTTGGAGATGTACAGTCCATTTTCAAGAATTGCTCCTCGTTTTATCCACTTTTGTTTTTCTACATTTTTAGTAAGTGTCTGCATTGTTTTCAACATTTCTAAATTTAAAATCTCAGAGAGTTGTAATTCCTCACTCAAAAGAAAAGCTTCTGAGGCTGAAGCTGCCTGTTTTGCAGCTGTATCAGCCCACGCATTACCTTTTGAAATTCTATCCTGTTGCTTGGTATGAGCTACGCATTTGCAAATAGCTACTTTTTGAGGTAACTGAATGGAGTCTAATAAATCTAAAATAAATTGCGCATGATTAATTGGTTTACCAGTAGATGTTATCATTCCTCTATTTTTCCACTGCTGCGCAAAAACATGTACAGTAGAAAAAGCATATTGACTGTCAGTAAAAATATTCACTTTCTTGCCTTCTGCTAAGGTACATGCCCTTGTCAAGGCAATCAATTCTGCTGCTTGTTCAGATAAGTTGTGTGGTAAAGATTTTGCTTCTAAAGTCTTGGTATCAGAAATGACTGCATACCCCACTAGAGTCTGTCCTGTAGGACCCCTCCTGCATGAGCCATCCACATAGTATGTCACCTCGGCATCATCCAAGGGAACATCTGTAAGGTCTTGTCTAGGTAATGTCTTTTGCTCAATCTCCTGCAGGCAGCAGTGTGGTTTGCCATCTGCAGGGGTTGGGAGCAAGGTTGACGGATTCAAAGTTGTGCATCGTTCAATTGTCATATGAGGTTGGCACAACAGTATAGTCATACAGGAAATATGTCTAGGAGGAGAAAGATATGCTACTTTTTCTTGCAGTAAAATAATTGCAACTGCATGAGGCACTCTCAATGTGAGAGGGTGGAACAACACTACTGAGGTCGAAGCCTGCACTGCCATTGCAGCTGCAACTACTGCTTGTACACAGTGAGGCAGGGATCGCGCCACTGGGTCTAACTGTGATGAATAGTAAGCTATGGGGCGTTGTTTGTCCCCATGTTGCTGTGTCAACACTGATGTCATATAACCTTGCTTACAGTCTACAGTTTGGAAAAATCGCTTATGATAGTTTGGTAATCCTAAAACTAAGGATGATGCTATCAGTTGTTTTAACTTGCAGAAAGCTGCTTCTGCTTCTGGTGTCCACTGTAATAAATCCTGTGCTGCCATCAGCTTTTTGAATATCAAATTAGTCAGTGGAGCAGATTCCAAAGCATAATTTGGTATCCAACTCCGACAAAAGTTAGTAGTTCCCAGGAAGGACATCATTTCCTTCTTGGTAGTTGGTCTAGGTGCTTGTAATATTGCTGTTTTTCTGTCTTCATCTAATATTCTGCCTTCTTTGGATATTACATATCCCAGGTATTTAACTTGTTTTCTCCAAAGTTGTAATTTGTTTTTGTTCACCTTGTGTCCTTGAGTAGCTAAAAATTGTAATAATGCTATGGTATCCTCCCTACATTCTTGCTGGGTGGGGGCTGCCAGCAGAATGTCGTCTACATAAAGTAAAATCTGACTACCTTTCGGTGGGATAAATCCCACCAGGTTACTTGCCATTTCCTGTGCAAATGTTGTTGGACTTTCACAATATCCCTGTGGTAGTCTCGTATATGTATGCCGTTTCCCCTGAAATGTAAATGCAAACCAATGTTGGCTGTCGGGGTGTATCGGTATTGAGAAAAATGCATTACTAATATCTACCACAGAAAAATACTTTTGCTGAGGCTTTAAATCATTCAATAGAGTGTGCGGATCTGGCACTGTTGGTGCCCTAGGTATAACTGCATTTTTTACAGCTAGTAAATCCTGGACCATACACCATTCCCCATTTGCTTTCCTAACAGGAAATAAGGATGTATTACATGGTGAATCGGGAGATTCTATTAAGACTGCTTCCTTGAGTAAGGCTGCTATTATAGGTTTGATCCCTATATCTGCATCCTTTCTCAAGGGATACTGTCTTTTCTGAGGTCTAAATGCTGATTTTGGCGTAATAGTAACTGGTCCTGCTGTTCGAATAAGCCCTACATCTGATTTCCCTGTTGACCAGAGAGTCTCTGGTATGTTTCGCAAGGCTTTTTCCTCTTCTTCCAATAAGAGTAATACTCAGCTATTTTCACTAGCCTGTGAGTGCACAGCTGGGTGTGTCTGTGTTATCCAATTCAATTTCTGCTTCTGTACTCCTTGTTCGGAGAGTTCTAATTTTGTTTGTTTTTCCCACCTAGTGACTTTTTCTCCTAAGTCTGCCCATTTCAGACTTCTATTTTTGGTTAAGCTAACATGTGGCAATCAATTAGATTTGTAAAGTGCTAAAAATTCCTGGGGCAATGAACAGCTTATTACACTGTTTCCCTCTGTGTCCCAGTACAAGTTTTGTAACACTAGCCGGTTTGCAAGGTTTTGGAACAACTCCTGTTCGTATTCTTTATCAGGTCCTGGTCTATTACAGTAATATAGAGTACAATGCAACAAATGTTGTTTGTCAATGTCAAGGGAGGGGGATTTACTGATGGTTACGTTCATCAGTTCTTCGGTTACTGCCCCTGGACCAGTCGTAACCAAGTCCTGGCTGTACCAATAATATGTCTCACCCTCCGGTCGCACTACAAAGGTATCCATTTGTCGCTGTGCTTCCATACCCTGCATGGTTGGAATTACCACTATGCCAAATATCTGCATTAAGTCTCTCCCCAAGAGATTTACTGGGCATTTTGCAGAAACCACAATTTTACTTTTCTGGGTCACTCCTGAAACGGGGTCTGTTATTGCTATGTCATGGGAGAGTGGCTCCCGATACAGCTGTCCATTAGCTGCTTTCACTAGTATATAATCTGGTGATTCTGAATCTTCCGGTAATTTGGAAGGATGTATCAGGGTCCGTGAAGCCCCTGAGTCAAACAAAAATTTGACTTCCCTCCCCTCTACTAGAAGCGTCACTTCCGGTTTTGTGTCTGCTAAGTAGAGCTCTAGGCTCAATAATGCTAAGTCTAAAATTTCATTTTCATCAACATCTACAAATTCATGTACATCCTCTACCCCTTCTGTCACATCCTCTACCCTTGCTATCACATTTGCACTTGTCTTTTCCCATTCATTCTCATTCAGTGATTCCTGACTATCATATAGTCATTCCTCATCCTCCTTATTTTCTGTAGTCACCTTCTTATTTAGCCTGCAATCCCTTGCTAAATGTCCTTTTTTCCTGCATTTAAAACATTCACCCCTTTTCTTTCTTTCTTCAAAATCTTCTGATCGTTTATCAGATTGTTTGTTTCCCTGGGTATTTTTCTTACCCTTTCTCCCAGTTTGTACTACAAAAACTTCTGACCCATCTTCTGCTGAAAATACTTGAGTTTTCTTTTTCTTTTTACTATTAAAATGTTTTTCTGCATGTCTTGCATATTCAAGTAATGGCTGCAATCTACTTGTATAATGATCTACCATGTGCTTCGTAATAAAGCTGCTAATGGGAGTTATACTTCCTTTCAAGAATGCATTCTTTAGCTGCTGCTCATATGGGGAATCATGTGTCTGATATTCTGGTATCTGCATATACAGTGGTTATTAAAACATTCTAATAATCTAGCATAATATCTATCAACTGTTTCACCTCCTTGTTGTATGCACTGATTAATACAAGTCCAATCAGCTCTAGGCTTCCATTTTTCAGAGATTCGGTCTGTCAGACCCATTACTCTGCCATCTAATTCTGCATTAGTATGGGGGAGTGGTCTAAGCTCTGCGTCACGGGGATTCCAGTCACCACTGATCATGTGCCAATCTGGACCTACAATTTGTCTAACTACTGTTTCTACTTCTTCTCCATTCAAATGGTAACTTAATCTCATGCCCTGTAAGTCTTCTAAAAATTTTCTAAAATTCACTTTCGGATGGGGAATTCCCTCCGTGGCTTTCCGGACATCTTCCGGTGTCCACGGTCTATAAACTAAAAGAGTCGGATCCTGTCCTGCCTGTCCTGCCTGAGGATTTGGTACTTCTATGAGTGGACATATCTTTTCCTCACTCATAGCTCGTGATTTTCTATTTATTTCATATAGTTCAATCTCCCTTCTCAAGTCGCTTGTTCGAGATCTTGTCTCGATAGGATCCCGACAAACGGTTTTGATGCTGTAGAAACAGCTGGGTACAGCGGAGGTGGATCAGCTTGTCCACTCGCTTCATATTCTGGTAAGCGAAGCAGAGGGGGCAAAGGAGGGGCCGTCGCTATTACCAAGTTATTATCTTCTTTGTCTAAGAACATTGTTTTTGAATTTTTAATCTTTTGCTCCCTGCGATTTGCTTTCTCAAGCCACCTATGTGCCTGAGGAACTCCTAATTGTCGTTGCTTTTTTAATTGACCCTTTGCGTCTGTTTTAAGTTGCCTGACAAGTTTAATAAGTGCAATTTTATCTAAATTACCATCAAATTTATACTTATCAACCCATTTTGTATAGTACTTAACATTGTCGGCACGCTGTAATTGCATATATTTCGCGTCTTCAGTTAGGGGCGGGTCTCGGGAACTTTTCGTGCACTGATTTCCCATGTTGCCTTAGCTAAGCTGTAAATTGTTATGTAACCCTTCTTATCACGTGGTACCACGGTTCTACACCTTTTCACAGTTTATCTAGAATAACTGTCTACCTATTCTGTTTCCCTGATCTATGACAAGACAGTAACCTTTTTTGTCCCTGATCTGCACATGCAAATCTTCCTGACAAAAACTGTTCTGTAACTAGTCCCTGATCTTAAAACAGAAATAAGGTAAATTCCTCCTTACCTGACCCTCCGTGAGTTGATCCACCGGATAATTGACTCGTCCTCCAATCCCAGATCAGAAACAGTGGCTGACCTCTTTCGAACGACAATTCAGTCGGAGGTCTTTCAAAACATAAGAGCCGATTTGGCCTCTTCTCTGTACGGATGCATGCCACCGGGCCCAATTCTGGCCTAGGCCTAGAGCGAGAGGTACTTTCCGGCTCAAAGGACCAAACTGTCAAAGGAAAAATATACTTTAAAAATGATCAAAACACGGTAGGTTCAGGTTAAGGCACTTTAATCTTGCAGCAAGGAGACAAAAACGTGCTATTACAGAGTTTGTCTAACTAGAAACAGGAAATACTTTCACTTTTATACATTCTCTAACTAGACATGGCCTACCAATCTGACGTAATAAATTACCAGTCTTTTCATCATCATTTGTTGACCATCAGTCCCATGAATTTCTGCTGATTTATCAATTTTTGTGAGAAACTTCCTGAGGAAAACAACATGGCCTTGATTACCACCAGTTAGATACATGTTATGTTACCATTCAAGGTACTATGGCTAATTCAAGCACAATGCTAACAGTTCATTTCTCTAATAATCCTTTGTCTACTTTATCTCTTAGCTTCTGCAGCTGTACATGTTCTCATGCTTCGAACAGAGCTGATTGTTTAAGATCATTACATTTACAGAATATAGTATTGTTCATTCATTCGTTCCTGACCTAGCAGATAAGCACCTGCTTCTCAAGTACATTTCCAAAAGGTATAAACATGAATATTGCTGTGCTAGCAATTACTAGGTCAGAGGGCATCTTGCAAGTTTCAGAAAGCATACTGCAGTTTTCAAAAAGCATCTTTTTCAGTCCCATATGAAACTCAATTTATATAACACAGTGAAAATAGAATGAAAAACGTGTTACTTCTTCTGACTATTAATTAGCATTAAACATACACACATTAATACATATTTTTCTAACACACACACACACACACACACACACACACACACACACACACACACACACACACACACACACAGTGGATATAAAAAGTTTACATACCCCTGTTAAAATGGCAGGTTTTTGTGATATAAAAAAAATGAGACCAGAATAAATCATTTCAAAACTTTTCCCTCCTTAAATGTGACCTATAACCTGTACAATTCAATTGAAAAACAAATAAATCTGTTAGGGGAAAAAATATAAAAAAATAAAAAACTTACAGTAAGCTGGTTGCATAAGTCTGCACACCCTTAATCTAATACTTTGTTGAAGCACCTTTCGATTTTTTATATCACAAAAACTTGGCATTTTAACAGGGGTGTGTAAAGTTTTTATATCCACTGTATGTATAAATATGGGTCTACTTCATTTAGTTGAAAACACATTTCACTGAAAGTCAGTTTCCTGCCACCAATTCACTGAAAGCTCACAACCTGAAAACTCATTTCAATGAAGCTCATTTTGTTGAAAGTTATATATGAGCTTTTCCCCACTGTAGTGCGATCCTGGAGTTAGTATATAAAGTAAGGGGGGTGTGGGGGGACATAGCTCCCCACATACTGTAAACGTTTTAAAGCATACAGATTGATACTTTTAAGTGCAATGAATAATTCTTTCCAGAAGACAACGTATAACCAAACTACGTGGGGGGCTTCACCTGCCACCCCCCCCAATGTGGGGGGTGTGCCCACCACAATCCCCTTTACTGTATATACTAACTTCAGAATCGCACTACAGTGGGGAAAAGGCCATATATAACTTTCAACTAAATGAGTTTCAGTGAAATGAGTTTTTCAGTGAAGTGAGCTTTCAGTGAATTTGTCCCAGTCATTTGAGTTTTCAACGAAATGAAGTAGACCCATAAATATATATATATTTATTTATACGCAGATATCTATATATATATATATATATATATATATATATATATATCTATATATATACATATATATACATATATATATATATATATATATATATATATACATATACATATATATATATATTCACACAGAAAATTAAAACAGCAAATCAGAAAACAACTTAATAGGCCAGCAGTAATCTGAATTCCCAGATCAACAGTAAAATTCATTCTCTCTCATGATAATAACTATCAATATTCTAAGGTGGCCCCAAACACTGTCAAATTAAGTTATGCCATGTTAGCAATGTGCATTGAGATCAGTTGTTAAATGACAATTTAAGTAATTAAACCACACTTCTCTGGTGTCTGAAAGGAGTCAAATCTAATTTCAGCATAAGCCGAGATGCACTACTGATGCACTACTGAGACATAAAGAGAGCAAGGCCCGTAAGACCAGAAATGTATACCAAAACACAGGAAGGTGAAACGGCTATCAGAATATAAATCGCTGCTGCTAGCAGTAATCTGAACTCCCAAAACAACAAGAAATTACCTTTTCTCAGAAGATAATCACTAGCAATGTTTCAAAAGCTGCCAAACTAAATAATTCCCAATAATGCAATGAAATAAAAAAAAAAAAAAAAACTGTTGTCTCAGATGGTAAATCTGAGTAATTAAAACACACTTCCCTGGTGATAGAATGAACTAAAGAAAGAGGCATATCCTGTGAAAACAGGTCAAATTTTTTCCACCAAGAACTCAGCTGCAGAGTTCATAGAACTCCAAATAAAAGACATTCCTTCTCCAACGTGTCAGCTGTTATCCTTGTTCCACCAAAAAAATGTCATCGACATTAGTCTCCCCTTTAAATGAAAAATGGAATCACTAGGAAATTTAGAGTAGAAAATTGGAAGTTGAAGATGTCTAGATATTCCTTTCTCACCCATCTTTCTCTCTCTCTCTCTCTCTCTGTAGATATATATATATATATATATATATATATATATATATATATATATATATATATATATATATTTATATATATATGGGTTCCATACACTAGATCGAATTTTCACTAATTCGAAATAGTGCATGGAATGCTCACTGCAGCAAAAGTGCACTTACGCGAAGTTCAGTACAACGAACAGGTGTACTGAACTTCCGTGCAGTACTCACGGACCTTAGGGTTAGGGCACGGGTCATAGTAAAGGGGATAGCCAGTAGGGCTATCCCCTTACCATGACCCGTGCCCTAACCCTAAGGTCCGTGATGACTGCAGCGCAGTGAAGGACATAGCAATGTCCTCCACTATGGTGCGATAGTCATGAACCTTAGATTAGGGCATGGGTTAGGTAAGGGATAGCTTTACTAACTATCCCCTTACCCTAACCTGTGCCCTAACCCTAAGGTTCATGACTATCACACCATAGTGGAGGACATAGCTTGTTTTTTATGTCCTCCACTGTGCTGCGGTGTTTTCGGTGAAGTGCACTTACGCAAAAGTTCACTTTCGTAAAATGAACTTTCGCAGAAGTGAGGCTTCCTATTACAAGTTTGAAGTAGTGAACTTTCATTCTTGTAATAGGAATCCATATATAAATATATATATATATATATATATATATATATATATATATATATATATATATACATCCTTGTCCCAAACTATGACCCCCCCAACCACCAAAAGACACCACTACATTTCTATTGAGTTGTATCTTCTCCCCCACCATATCACCATATCCTCTACCACAGTTAAATTGTACCTCACTTTTTAAAAGGCATTCAAACTTTACTGTGTAAATCATTTCATGATGCTTTCAAATGTTGATATTGTAGGCATATATGTGTGTTGAAAAGAAGACTGAAGTCTAAATTCACAATGTGGTTGTTCAGCTTAACAGACAGAAAACTGCACATTTCCTTCATATGCCTCTGAGATACTCCCTTTGTCACAACAGAAGGAACATTCATTGACAGCCCAGTATACTTTTGATAACCATCAATCACACTGCATAGGCAGACTGCAATAGAAAAACTTGTTAAAAAATGCTAAAGCAACCTGTAACGGACAGTGATCTAATAATGTCTATTATTAAAAATATCACTTTGTCTGTCTACAGAACATAAAACCTAATCTCATTTTTTTACCTTTAAGACATAATTGAGCTCCTTTTAAGTGGTTTACTTATAGGTTCATAGTTAAGTACTAGGCTAACTGCCCTTGCAGGCCATTTTAAGCCTAGCCAAATTCCCTTTCAGAGATGAGAATTAAACCCCAAATCTTGTGTTTTGGGGTGAACACTTTAACCATTATGCCATTCCCCAACACTTGCTTCATGTTTTAATGACACTATAGTATCACTAGAATAATACAACCCCTTTTCAGTGCATACCATGGTGGAAGAATGCAGTATAACAAATTAGAACACTATGACATGCATGTACAGGTAACAATCAATGGCAGAACAATTTAAATGGCAGTGATTCTCCATAATGTGTAAATGAGCACTATAGAAATGAATGAAGGACTTTAAGGTCAGCTATGAAAATGAGGGTTGCTCAGCATATTGGGTGGGGGAGATGGAATAAAAGCAAGATAGAAAATAATAAATCAGACCACATCTACTATGCCATACCATATGCAAGGTATGTGGAGCACAGACATGAAGCCCTGAATAAACTATAGAGAACAAGATTGAAGCAGTGGGCTGAGGGTGGGAATAAGTATCATAAGTAACGGCTTTCCCATCCCACAGGGATAAATATTCTTCCTGTCTGCACTCCCATAGTGAAAGCTGTGTGATCTAGCTCAGGTAGATGAAAGTGAGTTGGAAGTACTGACAGGTTATCTGCAGTAGACAGATTATGCATGTTAGCATGTACATATGAAACATAGTGATGTTACAGCATATCATGTGAAATGGTGAAACTATTGATACACCAAACGGGGGAAATCCTTCCCTTCCATTTGTGTAGTATTGTGCCAGAGTACCCTGATGTTATAGGATCATAGGATAAGGGATGAGGTTACTATGCTATCAGCCCTAGATCTTTTTTTAAGCCTAACCATATATCTGTGTCTTAGGGCATCTAGAAGCTGCCCCTGCCCGTAAGGGGCAGAAGTGACAAGTAGGGGTGAATTTGTGATTTCCCAGCCATTGATCCAAATTGCCTTTGAATAGGCTTAGGAAGGGCTCTACTTCACATATTAGGAGTCTGTTCCAGAGAAGGGGTAATCTCTGAAACACATACCTGTCCCTCCAAAATGTTTGTTTATGTCACTGACAAGGTTTAGAGGCTCAGATCAGGCTAATTCTAGTGCAGTTTGCTTTAAGAATGTGCAGCAGATGTCTTGTAGGTTAGGCATAGATCACCCCTCAGTAGTCTGTAGGAGACCAAGTACAGGGACAGGGCTTTGAAGAGGTCCACACAGGAAGTGTTATTTATACCCTGTATTCTTTTAGTGAGGAGCCTCTGTGGCCACTCCAGCTATTATAGATGGCTGGTCAGATCCATCCTGAAATGTGCATTAGTACTTGATTATTGGTCTAATGAGAAGTGAGTATAGTAGAACTATGATCTCCTTAGATCTGGATGCCATGCCTTTACCTATAATTTGGGACAAATACTAGGATTTGCTCACCATCATGGATAGTTGGTGATCAATGTTCAGATTACTGTCTACTTGAGTTCCCAAGTCCCTTACCACTGAGTCTACTCTTAGGGGAATGTTATCAATGTTATAATTTCCAGGGGTGGTCATCTTCCCAAAGGGAACAATTATGCATTTTTTGCACTGGGTTTTAAGCCAAGGCTTTGGCACCAGTTATTTGTCTGAGTCAAACCTTCCTGGAGGATATCTACATCTTTGCGGGATTCAGTGATTGCACCTATATTGCAAACATCAGCAAATGTGGTCAGCCAAAGACCCTCTACAAAGTATATTCCAGACAGGAGATGTCCCAGTATAGAGCACTGTGGGACAACACTAGTAACACACCTCTTGATGGAGGTGGATTCCCCCACCCTAATTTCATGTGTCCTATCCATGAGCCATTTGGCTATCCATCAAGTGACATAGGGATTTATGTCCAAATTTGTGAATTTGCCTATAATAGCAAAGTGAGATGTTGTGTCAAATGCCTTTGCCAGGTTGAATTAGGCAGCACAGTTTTGCCCTTGTCTATAGCTCTAGTGAAGTCCACCAGGTTTAGTAGGCATGACCTGCCCTTGACAAAAACAAACTGGGATTGGTCTAGTTTTGGAAGATTGCCTATGTCTTTGTTTAGCAGGTTCACAATAATTATTTCTATGGCCTTGCATATAGGACTAGTCAAACTTATGGGCCTGTAGTTTGGGGATGGTTTGGAATTTAGCTATGCCATCACTTAATAGGAGATAGTTACCCTTGGAAAACTTCTTAAAGGTTCTGGAGTTTTCTGAGAGTTTGGGATTTATACTTATTTCAATGGTGACCATTTTTTTATCTGATCTAACCACATCCTCCAATGTCCCCTCATAAAAGGTGTTCTGCTAGGCTCAATCCTTGTTCCCTTTTTAAACAGGCCAAATGCAAGTGCTTCCCTTTAGGCCACATCACTTATACATCCTCACTTTATTTGATAGTTGCTAAATCTCCATCATCATAGCTTCTTCATCCTTACTTTATATCCCCAATTCCCCATCTCCCCTTTTTATAAGTGTTGGTAAATACTGTGTGCGCACTGTATACAACACCAGTTGCTTATCCTGGCATTTTCAGTATATACTGTTTATTATTATTCTTTCACTACGTAATTGTCTTCAAACCTGGTTTTCTTATCCTTACTTTATCTCTGGGCTGAACCTGGAATTGCTCCATTGTGATCTGTGCAATACCCTGGTTTACAAACTTAAATAAAGAAAAGAAAAAGAAAATTACACCAATGAGGACACGTTCATTAAACCATCTGAGGATAAAAGAAGTTAGAAAATAATAACTACTCAACACTTTATAGGTATTTGTACCTCACAGAAAATGAAGACAACATTTAAAATACTTATTTTTCTGTTCCTAACACAACCTAATTTTCTAGCCATAAGCAACTCCATAGTTAGATATACAGATGCACTTGTCACAAGGCTGAGTAGTAAAAAAGTGATGGTCAAGTTACTTGTCTGGGGACAAGATTCACCAGAACTGAAGTCCTTAAATGGCAAGTACCATTATGACTCTGTCAGTGTGCATGTGGGTGATAATGATTTGAGATGTACCTCCATCAACTATATAAGGAATTCCATGATGATGCTCTCTGACCATGTGACCTAGGCAGCTATGAGCTTAGCACTGAGAAGCATTCTATCTTCTCCATGGAAAATGCTGCAATATGAACAAAAGATAATTAACTTCAATAATTGGCTTAACATTTGATGTTATTCAAGGGGTGCAATATCTGCCCTGGGAGGACACAGTCAACAGGCCACACTGCTTTGCCAGGGATGGTATGCACCTGCCCCCCCCGGGCATTATAAATATATTGCCTAAAGCATTATCCTGTACTATGCCATTTTTAGGCAACACCAATCGAATAAAACTATCTTCATAGCAAAACAAACTAAGGAAAACTTAAAGATACAACCTATAAATGCTAGGAGCCTAACAAAATTCTTCACTCTTTGCAACACCTCCTTCCCCAAGGGGGTACTGAAATAAGTGTAGTAACCAAGAAATCATAGGAAAGCATGCTGGCAGTGCAGTGCTACAATGCCTTCCATATGTTTAGACTAGCCACATACGTGGAAAAATTAAGAAAGTAGGAGGTGTCTCAATCTTCATCTATTAAAGGCTCACATCAAGGCTAGAAAAGGATCGCATCAAGCAGCATGATGCCCTTGAGAGCTTTCATGCCCAACTTACCATCAACGAAGTCTTTTATCATATCCTGGTGAGTTGTAAAATGTCCTGTATGACCTAGGAATGTCATAGCACCTACTTAAACACACTTGAGTCACTTAGTATTAATCAAAATAACATATTCCTGGAAAACTTCAACTATCCAGCCATTGACTGGGAAACATATACTACCACTAGTGTACAAGCCCAGAGATTCCTGTACTTTGTCAATACAAATGTCCTGGAAAAACTAGTTATAGTACCCACTTTGACATCCTCGGACTGTTATCATGACCCAACGATGTGGTGTTTGTAGCGTTGGAGCGTTCAGTGAGAACCTGTTCTTTAGTGATATTTGACCTTGTCCTCAATAATATGGGTGAATAATGCTCCACCCCTAGTGTAACATTCTCACTTTTCAGGTATAACCATAAATCCATCTCCCTCAAAATAAAAATAAAACCAGAATCCCACCCTGACCCCGGCATTTTTAAACTTCTCTCCGAAACATACCTCTCAACCTCTTTATGCAAGGAATCTGGACAAAGCCAACCATAACTGGGGGTCAAAGGCACAAAAATAGGGATACATTTTAAATATTGCTCTTATAAACTTGGAGAGTTGCTAAAATAACAGGTTTTGTCTTAGTGTGCATTTTTCTGAAGGATATGAAGTCTGAAACTCAAATGTCTGTCATTATTTAGTGACTTCAGTCCCTAGCAATTTTCCAGGCAACTAAAAATTTTATGAAGAAAAGACCAAAAATATAAGGCAAAAATTTAGACATTCTGCAAAAATCTGGACAATTGAGAGGTATGCTTAATTCCTACTTCTGAATCATTCCATTGCTAGACTGAAATATCCTCCACCAAACCTGAAAAGTTTTCCTGTTTATGCAGAAACATATGCAGCCACATTTTACTAACAAATACACAATTGCACAGAAGTAGTCATAACTAAAAGAATCAAGTGCAGAGAAACCCTTAAAGACAAACTGTCCTAGTAGAATCATAGCATAAATAAGGTTGATAGCAAAAGATAAAAATAATAGCCAAATAGAAAAGGTGTAACACCCAGCAAAACAAGACTCTAATCATCAAATTAACTATGCAGCTTAGGAACATAATAAAAAACTACCAAGGTCAAATGTGAGGAAAATAAAAATAGTCACCCAGGCCAAGGATAACCACAAAGTTTTCTTCAGCTATACATGCAATCTTAAAGGCAATACACAGCAGTGTGCTGAGCTAATTATAAATGGCTCCACCTATACAGAAGCTGTGGACATAGCAAACCTACAAGCTGACATATTCAGCCACTTCACCCCACCCTCCCACCTAGTAACACTTTCTCTAGAAATATCAGGACACCATACAATCCCAGCTATCACACAGAAGCAAGTCCTGGAGGCATTCTCAAAAGTATCGCAGGATGCATCCTAAATAGCATGAAACAAGATATTTCTATACCCATAACAGTGCTTTTCTACACAGCCTGCAAACGTGGCTTCATACCAAGTGAATGGAGGACAGAAACAGTCAACCCCTACACAAAGCAGGGCCATCCACTGACCAGGCCAGTTATCGCTCCATATGTCTAACCAGCCTCATATGTAAAGCCATGGAAAGACTTGTCATGGAACTAATTAATAAGGACATAGGAAACCTCCAAACAGTGGGCCCATCACAGTTTGGTTTTCTGAAGGGCAGGTCATGTCTGCTCAACCTAGTGGACTTTTTTGAAAAAGTCACTAAAGAAATGAACTAAAGACAGTCCACGCTGTCTACTTTGACCTGGCCAAGGCTATTGATACTATACTTGAGTCAGGCTTTTTGGATAAGGTTGCCAAACTAGGAATAAAACCCTACATCACCAGATGGATTGGAAACTGGCTCAAGGATATGACACAGGACAGGGTTTGCCACCCAAAAAAAGAAGACCTGTCACAAGTGGGTCCCAAATAGCTCCATTCTGGGGCAGCTTTTATTTGGCAACTTCTTCTCAGAAGTGAAAGCAAACATCAAGGACCTTTGTTAACCAGGTTTGAGGACAGCTGCAAGATATTCATTGAATCCTCCAGTGACTCAGAAGTCCTACAGAAGGGCTTGTCCAAACAAATAACTGGTGTCAGACTGTGTCAAACAGAGTTGTGGACTAAAACTAAATGCCAAAAAGTGCATTATTGTGTCTGGAAAATTGACAACCACAGAAATTATTGCATTGACAATATGTCTATAAGAGTAGACCCAGTAGTCAGGGATGTGTGCACTTATGCTGACAGTGACCTAGCTTTCGACAAACATGTGTCCATTGTAGTGAGAAAGTCCTTCTATATTGCATAGCTTATAAATAAAGGAATATCATCTAAGTCCAGAGAGGTCATTGTCCCAGTTTACAATGCCCCCTTTGGTACATACCTGTCCAGGCACTTGCAGCAACTAGATAGTCCATAGAGATTCCTTACAAAAACAATAGTGGGCCTAAGACACATGACTACATTGACCACCTCAAAGCTCTATCACCCTATTTGATCTCATACAGAGTACTAAGAGGAAACCTATGCCTGGCTTATAATTCATCCACAGACCCAGCACTATTGGACCTAATGCAAGTCTAGTATTATTAAAAATACTTAGTCCAGAGACCACAGTCTCTTCTGCAAAATAAACAGAATGGTATGGGGGTATATATATATATATATATATGTATATATATATATATATATATATATATATATATATATATATATATATAAAGCAAAGCCATTGCATGACCCTATTTAAGTGTAATTTGGACCAGTGGATGGAAAATAGGAAATTTACCTAAGGACTGACCCTATCTTCCTAATGGACAGAAGCAGTTTTTAAATGCCCTACCTTACAGTAGGGATGCCTAATGCACTGAAGGTGTACTCCAAACAAAATAATCCACTACAAAGGAGAAGCATTTAAATGTAGCTATAGCACGGGTAATCAAACACCTACAGGATAACACGGTTAGCTGACAAACAGTAAGCATGGCTAGGCTTACAATGTCCCATCAAGAACATTAGTCTAGTACTCACCAAAGAAACTATGAACTCATGAACCATTTGAAATGTTCACATTACAAAATACAATGCTGGTTTCAAACAACCAATCATACTTTAATAAACACTCCAGGCATTAGTGGAAGTATCTTTTACTGGCATTTTGTCCTGCAAACTCTTCAGAATGTGTGTGTGTGCGTGTGTGTGTGTGTGTGTGTGTGTGTGTGTGTGTGTGTGCGTGTGTGTGTTTGTGTGCATGTGTGTGTGTTGCTGGTATGTGTGTTAATGTGTGTGGGTGTCCATGGGATCACAGTTACGTATGTGTGTGTGTGTGTGTGTGTGTGTGTGTGTGTGTGTGTGTGTGTGTGTGTGTGTGTGTGTGTGTGTGTGTGTGTGTGTGTGTGTGTGTGTGTGTGTGTGTGTGTGTGTGTGTGTGTGTTTGTGTGTGAGTGTATGTTCATGAGGTGCGCATGTGTATGTGTGTGTAAAAATTTACTTGTTTCCTCATTTTCTGGATATTTGGTATAAAGGGCACATTATTTGCTAATCATAATTCATGTAGAAATCAAACTACAACATTTATCTGCATCAGAAGCATAGCTAAAGTAGGGCACATTTAGCATATGGACATAGGAATAGCAAGCAGGAGAAAAAGGGAAGTGCTTTTCAGTGAACTAGTTGCACCTTCCCTTCCTCTGCCTTCACTCACAAGATGACAGTATTCATAATGGAAGACATGGCTAATCAATACATCAACTGACTTTAACTGATTGTAATGGAATCTTAATGCGACATCAATCTTGTCTGTTTTGAAAAAAAACTGCCGCCAAATTACACCAATCTGGCCTGTGTATGTGACTCTAGGGAACTATACAGCAGCAGGGAAATAATTTATCATGATGGGCCAGAAAGTGCATAACTTACGGTTTTTAGCCTGCGGGCTTCTAGATCTCCACTCAAAGTGCGGTGGTACTTTGGTGTGTAAGCAGATAGTTATAGGGAGAAAGATTAACTGCTTCTGCGTTCTAAAGGAACACGTTCCTAAGAAGAGCATCCAATATTTCCTTTGAAAAAAGAATGTCATCACTACTGAAAGAGGATTTAGAGAAAAAGCTGTTTAAATTGGAAGGACACAAATTGTATGAGTTCATTGAAATAGAATATTCAGGAAAGGAAAGACACTATCTTTGTGTATCAGGTAAGTGGATTTTAAATCATACTACCAGAAAGTAGTTGTATTTTAAGGCACATTTCTGAAAAGCATTATATTGAAATTTCCCCAATAGTAAGTAGTTAATCAAAATGCATCAAGGAAGCCAGCTGCAAGTTGCATTATTAAACATAATTGCAAAAAAAAAATGCAATAATGGGAAATACGCCAACAGCTTTAATATTTAGAAGCTGCATATCTGGTGTTTGGACATTTCTCATTTGGCCTTTATTTTAGCAAAGCTCAGCATGTCGCACTAATATAAAAATTATTTTGTTTCTACGCTGGATGGAATGGAATAAAATAAAATGTTTTGCAGAGTAGCTATGATTTTTTTTGTTTCTCATCCATGCACAGCATACTACGTAGCTTTGTTGTAAAGACGTGTGTGTAATTGTTTGTTATTCCAATGGGATAGTAACAGTGGAATCAGAACAGTCATGAGAATGTAAGTAAGGGTTTTAATCAAGTAAAAAGTCAGCGGTCGAATGTATTGTATTCTGCCAGATTGATTGAATTATGACAAAATATCATAAATCAGTTGTGTGCCAAAGGCAACATTTTTGGCTATGTTTATGTTTTAATTATAGTACTTTCTAACTCTACATCCACAAAAAAGTACAAAGGACAATTGCAGCTGTCACTAGAAGATGACTGCCACAAAAAGATGAGATAAGAAAGATGTTGAAAGCAGCAGATATAAAAATGAACACAAACACATGCAACAGAATATCGGTTGGAAGTGAATAATATGGCAGAATCAAAATCATGAAATAAAAGAGCACTTGGTCACATTAAATGGTATGCACTATAAGCAAAAAAAGCACTCTAGGCCAGCACCAGAGAAATATAAATTACTGTAAAATGCAAATAAAAAGAGTTATACATTTCAGTCCTAGTACTTACATACACTGTTTATTTATAAACCCGTTTCCTGAACACTTACATTTTACAAAATAAATAAATAAATGAACATGACACTGTTTGTGTGTGTTGTTAAAGTTAGCAACACCACTTTAAAAATGGTCAGGAAAATGATACATTTTTCACTCCATACTTTTGAAGCAATTCCAACATTTGTAGGCTAGTTAACATAACATTGTAATGTACATCTGGCAACAGTAACCCTAACTTTGAAAATGGCATCCAGTTCCTTTATTTTTTACCTTCTACAGTACTACTCCTGTAATATATGGTTCAGAATATGGTTATAAATGTGATTGCACTGTTCTGTAACTACTACTACAAAGTGCATTCTACGAATTATCTGATTACGGTAATAAATCAACAGCACTAATCTTAAGGGCTATATATTTCTGATCATCTAACAGTTAGACACTATAGAAAATCACCAAATAATATGCCTTTTTTATGACAGAAGTATTACATTCATACTGTGCCAACTACTGAGCCTTGTCATTTATTTCTTACTGAGTGTCAGTGTCAGTGGTGCGACAGGTAGCACACTCGTCTTTGGTGCAACAGATAGCAAGCTCACCTTGGTGCAACAGATAGCAAGCACACCTTTGGTGCAACAGGTAGCACACTTGCCTTTGGTGCAACTGGTAGCACATTCGCCTTTGGTGTGACAGCACACTTGCCTTTGGTACAACAGGTAGCACACTCGCCTTTGGTGCAACAGATAGAAAGAACACTTGCCTTTGGTACAACAGATAGGGTACTCGCCTTTGGTACAACAGGTAGAACACTCTCCTTTGGTGCAACAGACAGCACACTTGCCTTTGGTAAAGCAGACAGCACATTCGCCTTTGGTGCAATGGGTAGCAAACTCGCCTTTGGTACAACAGATAGCACACTTGCCTTTGGTACAAAAGATAGCATACTCGCTTTTGGTAAGACAGTTGCCGTTGGTGCAGAAATCTCAGTTCTATTCTCACATCAAGTAGATTACTGAAATTGCAGGCCAGCATAAGGGGGTGCTGCACTCCTGAATTTGTCCTTTTTCAGCTGAGATATTAAACTGAGGTCCCATCTTCTTGAGATGGTGGTAGTTCATGTGGATGACATCTATATAAAAGAGTAGGGGAGGTTCCCCAATGCCTTGGCCAAAATTTCCCTACTAATAGAAATGATACCTCAGGTCTTCCCTGAAAAAAGGGTACTAGACTAGTGGGACTAACCTGGGTAACACTAAATAAATAAAATAAATCAAATTAATTTAGCCTTAGGTTTGATTCTCTCTCATTACACTTGCAAGAGCAAAACTACAAGCAAGTCGCTTAACTAGGCAGTGCTTCCTGGTTACCTGTACCTAGCAGGTTAATCTAGTTAAATGAATAGGATGACATGAATAAATAATAAATGCTGTGTCAGTATAGTGAGTGAGCTGTACCACAAAAATAAACAGGTAGTCATTTTCTTGAACTAAAAATATTAATTGAAAATAAAATACCTTCAAACACATTGCTAATACTGCAATTCTTACTGCACACTTTAAATGCTGTGTATAGAAGGAAAACCTGTGTACAGAAGGAAAACAGACAGGTCATGGCCTCAGATATTCTTCATTACAAGTAATGTAAATCTTATATAGCAAGCTTTTCTGTCAAAATCTACAGATAATGAAAAAACGTGTCCCTTCATGGTTGATATAAGTACTTGTAAGCAGCAGGTCATTTCTTGGTAGGGTAAAACCAAGCATTACTCTTCAGATGGGTCAGTCATGCTGGTATTCTTAGAAGACCATCTTAGCCAAAAAATAGTTACAAAATGATAAATGGTCCTTTTAGAAGGACCAGAAATATTACTGCCTCACCCTTCTATTAAGACCACCAGACTATTGCCACTTTATTATCTACCCACCTATTTTACTGTGATCATGAAAGCATATATTTGTTTTTGAACATTTCCTATATCAAGGTTCTGTTGAATGGTTACATAGTAATATGAGATAAATGTTCCAGACTCTGTTAACTGGAGATGTCTTCTACATTCTGTGAAAATAGTTGCAGTTTTACAATACTGGTTGCAAAATAACAAAGAGAGAATATGTGCTGCTTTCTTATATGTATTCAAAAATAGAAGGATTGGCAATTTAAAGTAATAAATTATGTCTACACTTCAAGAACAATATACAGTTTTCCTGTATAGATATAAACTATGATAACATAACTAATGAACGGCTGTTTGCTCATAATACATTCAACTTCTGCAGTGACACTATATTAATTTTATTTATTAGGATTTGTTTACCAGGGTTGCTCATCTGGGCATAAGCTGGGCCTTTCCAGTGGAGTCCAAGGGAGAAATGTTCCAAGTGGACAATATAGGTTCATAGCTTCATAGATTAGTACTAGGCTAACTGCACTTACGGGCCATTTTAAGCCTAGTCAACTACCCCATGTAAGAATCAAATGCTGCACCTTGTGTCTGTAAGGTAAACACCTTAACCATTATACCAACCTCCCACCCAAAACAAGGCACTGCTGGGATATGAACCCAGGATCTGCTGTTTACAAGTGCTTTAACCAACTAAGCCATGGCACCAAACAGCTACAACACCAAACAGGTGTGAAGCAGGATGCGACTATTTCACTAAGCATGTGTATAGCGTGTGCAGCTCAAATAAAGCAATAAGGCTCACCATACATTCATATATTTATACTAAGCATTGTCTGGACAGCCATTGAAAAGCTTAGCCACATTATCTTTGCAATGATAAGGAATGACTAGTGCCTGCTAGACAGATTATCAGCACTAATGACAGCCATCCAGCCATCATGGTTTGCTTTAAAGGTTTACAGAGAAGTCCTCTTTGGTGTGTAGAATTTACTAACTTCATGTCAGACTTTTACACACAAATTAAGAGTTTGAAATATGGTCCCAGTGATCCCTGTGTTTATGCTCTCAGTAATCACAAACCCCAAATCTGACTAATGACAGGGGAATCCCTATATCATCTCCTTAATTTGTACAATGTTTGTACCTCTTGTGAATTAATACTCTTTTGAACTTGACCATTTTTACATTCCAGGCTTTTATTTTTTTATAGCATCACCTTCTACTTGTGTCTTCTTCAGATCACTACCCACTCCCCTTTCTGCTCCCTTCATTTAAATTAAGAGCCATATTGCTTCTTTTCACTCACTTTTTATGTCAATCCAACAGTTCATTTTTTTTTCAAAATATTTTTCACAGAAAGCATGTGTAAATCAGAATTTTTATTCTATTTGCTGAGTAAAATGCCTTTCCCATTGATGTTTTAGGAAAACGTTTGAGTCACTATATACTTATTCACAATATCTAGACTGGTTGAGGGCATAGTATGACCTAGCAATTACTACTGAAGTCCCATGAGGCAAATAATTCTGACAAATATCTGTATTTACCATGTGACTAAAAAGAAAAACATATTTTGTATACAGCTATAGCAGTGCTATCTTTTATAGCAAAACCGGACAATATTAATGGATCCTTCTTCTGCTACCAAAGCATGCTTTAATACTAAACACCCCCACCCAGAGAAGAAAGAAAGAAAATTACTGCATAGTAAAGAAAATGCCATTTCATAAATGCAATAGCACAATAGTGATTGCTGCGTTGTGTGCTTATCAGATATTACCTCACAATCAGGCCTATAAGACATTTGTCTTTGGTTCCTGCCTCAAAAAAATCTAGGTGGACAGTAATATATGTTCATAATATGCCCTTACACTATGGATTCATTTTTTATATATATATTGCAGCACGGCTAGCCACCCAGCGGTGTAAACCTCGGCTCTAGATGATTGTCACTGTTGAAGTGACACCCCGACTCTATGTGCAAAAATGGGAAAAAGGAGTGATGGATGGATGGATGCATGGATGCATGGATGGATGGATGGATTTGTTTCAAAAATGCTTCACATACTCACAAATCCTAACGCTTAAACTTAAAATTACAATAAGCTAGGTCATTTGGTTTGTTTTGTTTTTTTCATATTGTGCTCAACAAATTTAATCTGCCAGTCTTAAACAGCCCACTTTCTACCATAAGCATGGAATGACTTTTTATATTTGCAGGCATTATTCAGATGTGACCCAGGCCACAGAGTAAAGGTGGAGGCTAAATGCAGGTTAGTACTGAATCCCACACCTTAGAGTTGTGAGGCCCTAATACTAGGAATAGACTACCATACCAGCCACTGACCATCTGTAGCTTAATATAGTTTGTCTACATAAGTCTGAGGACAATGATGGTGTTACTAAATCAAAGATCCTAATAACATGGTCATTGTAGCCATATCTGTATTCTCAGGGGTTGGAATGCACTACTGACAAACCTTTGTTTAGCATTATTTCTTTATTTATTTCTAACCAGTGAAAAGCAATGTTTCACTATAATGCACAGATCTTATTATACCTGTTGATGCACTAACAAAAGCAGTATAGATGCAGAGAATTAAGATGCAGAAGAGCATTATGGGATATCCATGGGCAAAATCATTGCATAATAAATAAGCAAAATAAGTAGGCAATTAAGAGGTATAAAATGTACAGTCTCATTAATAATTTAATAACTAAAGAAAATGAGTAAGCTTTCAGAACTGAAACTCTAAAGATGAACATGTGGTTAGAAAAGTATTTTTTTGAACTTATTTATTGAAGTGATCCTTTCATAGTTCTCCCCTGATATATTTATTTTACCTGCTAGTGTTAGCCGTCCAAGCACTGTGCTGGTTAACATGTTTTGTTATAATTATGTGATTCACTGATTAAGAGACCAACTGACTGTGAAAGATAAAGGAGGTAATGTGCTGTCTGGGTGCTCTTTGTGACTCCTGGAGCATAGCAAGGCTTCTGTTGTGAGGTCAGTGAAAGTCTGAGAGACAACTGCTATTTCTTCTTCTTCTTCTTCTTTCGGCTTTTCCCGGTTAGGGGTCGCCACAGCGGCTCACCTGTCCACTCATGATTGGCAGTGGAGTTTTACAGTGTCGAGTTGCCAGCCCGGTGCCCAACCTTCCACATTAGGCACACACACGCACACACTCACTAAGATGTACAGATAGCATGCTCATTTTCATGGATCTTAACATCTAGCACTGCATGAATGGCTGACCATAAAAAAGATTTGCATGATATCTTATTGATTCATCTGGTTCATTCTAAAAGTCATATCATTTTTAAGGCCACTAAAGATAACAGCATTATAGAAACACAATCATTGACTCCCATTTTGGTAGCCTGAGGGGTGCACATAAAGAAAGATTTAAGACACTGGGTGCCTTTGTGTTCCCACTGCATTGTACAAAGAGATAGTATACAAGTCAGAGAAGAGTAAGGTTTGTAGCCTCACTATCTCAGAGACAGATTCTAGCCCAATGTCTTTCAATGCTGGGAGTAAGATAACTTGTCATAAATGGGATGCTTTTAAGTCTCCTACAGCTACATGTCACAGCTCTTATGGCATTGATCAGTGCCTTTGCTCAGCTTAGCTCAGCATTTCTACCTGCATACTTTCTACAGATTTGTTCTGTTTACTAAATCTGCCTCCCAACAGTGTGATCATCCTGAATCCAGCTGCCAGTAAGGATGATGTTAAGTCAACAGGGAATGGTAAAGTTAAAGTAACTTTCAGATAAACTGTCCCTGGTCAGTGCTTATTTGTGTCTCATTTGCTCATCCCCTTCAGCAGCTGCTCTCTCCTCTATCAATGCGGTCAAGGTTCAGACAATGATTTAGACAATGCTTTATTTTGTCAGAAACTGTCATGCAGCTTTTCAAACTCTGTAGCTCATCTGATATCATTTTGTCACAGTCTTCTTCTTCTTTTGGCTTTTCCCGGTTAGGGGTCACCACAGCAGGTCACCTGTCCGCTCATGATTGACAGTGGAGTTTTACAGTGTCGAGTTGCCAGCCCGGCACCCAACCTTCCATGGAAGGCACACACAAACATGCACTCACGCCTAGGGCCAACAGTAAAATGAGAAAAGAGAGAGAGAAAAAAATGTAGATTCATTTTATATTGAGAATCGTGAGTTTTGAGAAAATTGTTACCTAAAAAGATGCTAGCAACAAAGCCAAATTCCACAGAAACTGCTACACATATCTGATAATGCAAAGTATCTTGGAAACGTAGACAAATTTCCATTGTGCTGCTTACATTCAAATATATGTCCAGCTTGGTGGGTTTTTTTTTTTTTTTGCAATTGAGCTTAAGTTGAAAGATTTGATATTTTAACAAATTTAACAGGCTGACTTTATTAGAAATTATTTTTATTATTATTATTATTACTCATAACAGAAATGTAAACCTCAGAATAAAAATAAAGAAATACAGAATGAAAAGACAGGGTAATGTACAGTTAAAACAAAATGTTTGAACATGTGTCCATATAAAACCCATAAAGCATTCTTTGAATAATGCTTGGGTTTCTAACTAATGGAGAAGCATTACTACTAGCTCTTACTCTACTAGCCTTCCCAACAAGTTAAATTTTCTCACTGGAATGTTTGCAGTGGTTTCTGTTGTCCACAGGAGTTTGAAAGTCAGTATTCTATAGAAATCTGTTAACTTTGGATATTAGGTTTTGGGAAAGTCTGACCACAAGACTGCAATCGAGAGTCCCATGTCCACTGCACAGAAATGAGATTCAATACCATTTCCTAGCAAATGTCACAGTCCTCTTGTATTTATATATATTTTGTGCATCAGCATCATATGGCTCTCTCTCCCATTTTAGAAATCCGGTCCGTCTTCTAATAGTTCACTCTTACAGGCTTTGCTGTACTGGATGGAGATTACTCAAACAATATAGTTTGCAGAAGTAATATCTTTATTCATCTGTTAATCAGAAACAGCCCATTAAAACCTCATGTTCCTCTTTTTAGGGGTGAGTCAAGAGTACTAGTTTAGTTAAAGTATTTGCTTACAGTCATACAGTACGTAGGTACAGCATATCATTAAATGCCACCCTGAGGTGATACCTTACCTGAAAACACTGATAACAGGACTCCAATAAAAGGAATTTACATTCATGATGAAACTCAAATGCAGTGTGTAGCACATATCACACTGAGGTAAAAAGTACTGATTTAGGCATAGAAGGGCTTACAAGGTATGAACTATGTTAGTTGTAGCTGGATTTCATCAGTTCCATTACACTGTCATGCTGTACTGCCTACATCATTTATTAATTCCCTTAAGCAAGCAGTACAGTGTACGTTAGCTACTAAAAACATAATATAATTGGTCTAGAGTTAAACCTGCATGGGAAATGGTGACAAGATCTTCCCACAGAGTCACTGAGGATTCAAGAATTAAGGGGAGCAAGGTGGTGTAGTAGCAAGCTTTCTCTGCCTCACAGCTGTAGAGTCTCCCCAGGTCACTGTGTTTTTTTGGGGGGAACTCCAGTTTCTTTCCATCTCCCAAACACACGCTGGTTAACTGGGTAAATAAAACAGTCCACGCACACACACACACACACACACACACACACACACACACACACACACACACACACACACACACACACACACACACGTGCATGTGTGTGTATGTGTGTATATGCACACATGCTGTGGTTACTGTTGCCCTTGGGATCATAATTATGATTAAAAGGGTTCATAAACCAGCCTACTTACTTGGTTAACAAAGGATAAATAAAATGAAGTCAATAAATCTGTCAAGAGAAAAAAAAAGCATAAGATTCTTCTACAGATTCTCTGGTCCATGCGTTATAAAACTAACATCTGTCATGTTGATATTAACCAGTGTTTTATTATTCTTGATGTTATTAGATGATTTTTAATGATTTATAAAACCATTTTCTTGAGTTCACTTTTGTCATCTGGTAAAGCCATAATGTTACTGGCAATGTTTTAAAAATATTAGCTAAATTTTTAACACCACAAAGACACAGATTGTCCGGTATATTACAACTGTCATTACCCTGACTGGCAAGCTATTTGTGTTTCTAGAGTACACGTGGTCAGAATGAGATGTTTGTCCATTCCCCTTCAATTTTTGATGGAGCTGAGCTGGATAGTCCTTTTTGGCATATCTGTTTCTGTTTGCTTGGTTTTCAGCTGTACATGTGGTAAAACTGAGTAAAACTGCAGGCTGGTGAATAACTAGGCAGTACTAGATTATCTAGCAATCCAAAAATTTCAAGAGAAAGCAGAAGACTAAACAATGTGTGCAGGCCTCTCTCCAGTCTGATTGTGACTAAACAACATGTGCAAGCCTCTCTCCAGTCTGATTGTGACTAAACAACATGTGCATCCCTCTCTCCAGTCTGATTGTGACTAAATAACATGTGCAGGCCTCTCTCCAGTCTGTTTGTGACTAAACAACATGTGCATGCCTCTCTCCAGTCTGATTGTGACTAAATAACATGTGCAGGCCTGTCTCCAGTCTGATTGTGACTAAACAACATGTGCATGCCTCTCTCCAGTCTGATTGTGACTAAACAACATGTGCATGCCTTTTTCCAGTCTGATTGTGACTAAATAACATGTGCAGGCCTCTCTCCAGTCTGATTGTGACTAAATAATGTGTGCAGTCCTCTCTCCAGTCTTATTGTGACTAAACAACATGTGCAGGCCTCTCTCCAGTCTGATTGTGACTAAACAACGTGTGCAGGTCTCTCTCCAGTCTGATTGTGACTAAACAATGTGTGCATGCCTCTCTCCGGTCTGTTTCTGACTAAACAATGTGCGCATGCCTCTCTCCAGTCTGATTGTGACTAAACAATGTGTGCATGCCTCTCTCTAGTCTGATTGTGGGCACTGATGCATGTAAAAGGAAGATAAACATAAAAAAGTTACAGTCCCCACTCACAGTTCAGTCATGTAATGCACAAAAGCTACATATAAATTGAGGAACTGCATAAGCTCAGCACAAGGGAACATACCAGGATAAGTTACTAAGTTAAAAGATGAATGAGTTAACAGATTTAATTTTGTTTTCTTGTGTCACATTAAAAAGGAGACCTAGTCAATACACTAGACTTAAAACTAAATGAAGGTTAATTTCAAACATTTCTATTAGGCTACTTTTTGTCAAACTGAGGAATTAACTCCTGTTTCTTTCACTCCTAACTCTCTGGATCTTTGTAGCTGCATAGATGGCTAGATTAGGGCAGAGCAGAAGCTTATGCACATTAAAATCATGATACTCTGTGCTACTGCAGTTATACACAGAGCCCAGATCAAGGAGACCTCATAGTGTTTCAGCATCAGGCACTGACCTGACCTTGCACATAAAGTCCAATATGATAACTGGCTCTAGAAATGGACACACTCCTCACCCTTTACTAAGGAGCTGTGAGCTGGGTTAAATGGGACACATATAAGATGAGCACCTGACCTGCCTTTCCTGCTACACATTCCATATCAGCCTCAGCATCTGGCTATATTAATAACAGAAAGTACATCTGTCCTGTTGCCATCCTTTGTTTAAGCAGGGAGATGGGGCAGGAGACAATGCTTCTTGTTTTCATTGAAAATCCTGAGACATGCAGCATTCTTTTAGCATTTGTTCAATGCATACCAGGTCGACCACTTTGGAGTGAGGTGGGTAGTCTCATCTTGGTGCATACTGAGCTGTACATATGTATCACTGTGTACAGACGCAAAGCTTTACACAGTGGTTGTGTCTTATTTGCATATCTGGAGGAACGACTTAACACTGGTTGCAAGTGTGTTGGCAATCATGGAATGTAGAACATCTCACTAATGCCCTTTAAACTGAGAACAAACAACCTGCTGAAAGCATGCATGTGCCAAAGCAGCCTGATAACGCAATCCTCACTGAAGAGGAGTGTACAATTTGGCAGCTGTGAGCTCAGTGCAGTTTATGGACATAAGCAGAAAACCATCAGGCCTGTCTGTATGACAGCCATAGCAAAAGATGGGAAAGGATAGTCAGGAGGTAATCCTCACTTTTTGTTTTTTCCTCAGACGAAATCACTGTCTGCACACTCTCTTACAGCATGGGCAGTGATTCACTGTTTGTTAAGAATTCTAATTCCCCACAGTTGTGTGAATAGGGCTGGGTTGGGGATTGGCATAATGGTTAAGGTATTTACCTCACAGACACAGGAACTAGGATATGATTCTTACCATTGAGGGAAATTGGCTAAGCTTAACATGGCCCATATGGTGAACCTAACCTAGTACTTACCTATGAACCTGATAGAGAGAAAAAAGACACAGAAAAATATCAAAGAAAGAGAAAATGCCATCTGCAAAGGCAAAGTTACCAAAAATAGCATTTACAAATGTTTAATTCACAACCAACATATGAAAACACATGGACAATAAACTTCACAAAGGAAAACATTCAAAACAATATTCAGTGTTGAGGACTTTGTCCCCTGTACATCCAGGACTCTATGCCATCCCCCAAATATTCTGATCAGCTTTGATGTCCCAGCACATTGTCGGAAAACGACATTTCCTCCTTCACAGCAACCACCCTGACATTCTTTACCATAGAACGGTTCTTACTATTTCTGAAGCAGTGTTTGATGTATTAAGATTATCTTCTTGTAGTATTGAGGAACTGTGGATCAGATATCTCATATAAATGCAGGTATGCAAATAACTAAAGGTGGCAGGTCTGCTACCCTACTAACTGGTACAAAGCTTTTTGTAAAAGCAAATGATGTCACTGTTTCATGCACTGCCATTCATACCACAAGCCAAATAACATACTTCCAACAAATAAAAAATGTTTTTACAAAACAGAGGGGCTTACTGCCTAACACAAACAACATTTAAAATTGCATAGTTTACATTTACTGTGTGTATATCTCCTAAGATTGTCAAACAATGTATTTCAGTAACCATCCAGTAACTGAAAGCAGACAGTAAATAAAATCCATCCATTTTCTCATCAGTGAGTTGTGCAGACAGAAAAAAAATAAAGTGTAATTAAAAGCACACCAGTTGGTTACATTTCTGGTGACCACATATCATGCACACCCTATCAGCAATCAAATGTAAATAACAACAAATGAAAACATGTGCACTCTAAATATTTTACTACAAGCTCTGAAATATTATGAAGTGCAAGTCCAGGTGCTAACCATGTGTGACCACTTTAAGTGTGGTAAAGTTTATTATACAATGACCCCCCATTAATATTCCAAAACGTGCATGCTGATTGGCCAGCGTGCCCATTGTAAATCCCACAATATACCAATGGAAAAAAGGTCCAGTCGCCAGGACTTTTTTCCATTGGTATAAAGTCCTCAAAATATATATTTTTTAAACAAATAAAAAAAAAAAAAAAAAAAAGAAAAAAGTGAGCAACAGAGACTTTCTTTTCTCCGTTGCTTCCATTTCAAAGCATTGATGTACTGGGTATGCGTGGGGCACAAGTCCCATGCGTATGCTCAGTACATCAAAACAAGAAAGCAGTGTACCACAACCAGTGGAAGAACAGTAATGCGCCGTTATACAAAGACATTATTTAAGAAAAGTAAGTATTTGTTTTCTTAAATAATGCCATTGTATAATAGCAATAACCCACTCTGTGGTTATGGTATATTGAAATTTACCCACGGTTGACTTTATTTAATCAGTCGAGCTTCGACTTCGTGATTAAACCACACCAATCTTGGGTAAATCTCCAATATACCACACCACGTCGTCGGTTATTGCTTTATTATTTCATGTTTCTGGAATGTCCTGTTCTACTTATAACATCATTTGAATTTCTTTCAAACATAAAACAATTGTAAAAAATCAAATCTAGATATTTAAAAAACATCTTTGGTAAAATAAATATTCCTTGTGCTTACTAGGTCATAATACATTGTGCTTTTTGGAATTGTACACCAACTTTCAGAATGTTGCCCACACCCACTGCTGACAGCACTTGGTTTCTACGCTGCATAACTTGTCAATTAATATCAAAGAATCCTGAATAAGAGGCTTAGCAAAAAAAAAAAATTGGTCAAAGTGAAATTATGCGACTTCCTTATAAGGTGCTCTAATATGAGATGGACAAGGTTGCAACTCTTCAGTCACAGATGGACAAGTTATAACTAACTGATTGCTTTTTTCCCTGAAGAAATCATTGTCAGTACGGTTTCTGTTATAACATGGGCACTTTTTTTTTTAATCATTCTCATTTCCCCACTGTTATGCGAATGTGGAGTGTGTGTGTGTGTGTGTGTGTGTGTGTGTGTGTGTGTGTGTGTGTGTGTGTGTGTGTGTGTGTGTGTCTCTCTGTCTGTCTATTTATATTTATATGGATACAGATATGTATCAGTATCAGTGGCGCAACAGGTAGCATACTTACCTTTGGTCTAGAAGGCTGCAGGTTCTAGTTTAACTCCAGAAAGATTGATTGCTGACACTGCAGTGCAGCATAAAGGCATGCTGCATTCCTGAGTGTGTCATCCTTCAGATGAGATGTTAAACCAGTTCCTCATATCTTTCAGTATATGGTACCTTAGGTGGATGTAAAAGATCCCATGGCACTTATTGAAAAGACTAGGGGACATTTCCCAATACCCTGGACAAATTTCCCTGGGTCTATATTAGTTCATTGAAATAAATATTTGTTGAATACACATTCATCCACAGCTAAACACCGAAATTCATTACGCGAAGCATGGAGTTTTTCCCAGGGTTAAGAACCACTGGGCCATCAGCATAACTTTGCCCTTTTTCCCACCGTAGTGTGATCTTGAATTTGGTATATATAGTTAGGGGGGGGGCACAGCCCCCACTTGGGTGGGTTTGATTTAGGGCACTATGTGTTCCAGAGTTCTAGCAGATGAGTATTTCCTAACCCTGGGAAAAATTCCATGCTTCACTGCAATGAATGTTGCTTTTTAGTCTTCATTGAATACGTAGTCGATGAATATGTATTTTGATGAATTAATATAGACTCATTTCCCCTTTTAGTATAAATATGACTTTGGGTCTCCCTTAAAAACAGTCTACTAGCTTAGTGGGACAAACCCAGTGAACAAAGGATAAATAAATAAAGATAGATAGATAGATAGATAGATAGATAGATAGATAGATAGATAGATAGATAGATAGAAGGATGGATGGATAGATAGATAGATAGATAGATAGATAGATAGATAGATAGATAGATAGATAGATAGATAGATAGATAGATAGATAGACAGACTGACCCCTATAAGAAATGCTTATTTGATTTTTTTTTTCACCATGTGAAAATCCCAACAGTTGCATTCATCTGAGTGGAGATTCAACTTGTAATTACTCAAGGAGATGTAGTAGAAAAATTCTAGAAATTAAAACATTTAAGTTATTTAAGTTAATAAAATAAAATCATGACAAATATGCTGGGGCTTTGTAACTACATGTCATTTTACAAAATAAATATATTAGTTTTAAGAAGTATACATTGTGGCATACATAGTGCCTTCATGGTTTCACCTTTGATGCCAGTGAAGCACAATGCATAGTATTTTATAGAAGTACTCATTTTGATTTTTGTTGCCATGATGAATACATACACTACCAATATGCTCCCTTGCAACATACAGAATGATTGTATTGAAAGTACAGAATTTTATAATATATGGTGTTGATTATATTGATTTCTGTATCATTTATCCCATCCTGCTTCCTGTGCTGATGGAAGAAGACCGTGTTTTCCAAGCCTCTAATTAGTGTTTCATTTGTTTGAAAAAGAGTGAATTTAAATAACTCCAATTAAAAGATATAATCACAGTGAGAGAACACTTCTGCTTTTCTTTTCTGAGAATGAGGTTTATGCATTTCACAAGAAATGCTTATATGACTCATATACAAAAGTATTTATTTGTCTAAGGAACATATATAGACAGTGTCAACTACTACTGCTGTGAAAATAGTAAGTGCTATAGCAACAACATTAAACAAAATAAACCAGTTATTCTCCTGATCCCTCAGCAGCAAGCCTTCCAGGGAGAATAAATTGCACAATAAACTAAGTCTAAACAAATGAATAATTAACTTCAAATTAATCAAAACATACTAATAAAACCATTATGCCTTAGAATTAAGAAATTCCCCCAAATACATTCTTCACTGAGTCCTAATGGAACCAATGCACTGAATTATAAAACAAGCTTTCTTTCTAAAGCAGTTGCTGATTTAATGTTCATCTATGTCAAGCATACATATTTATTTGTTCTAAAATAGTTGCCTTAAATCCACTAAATGAATTGTTGTTACATTGTAAAAAGCATCATTGGACTAACGGGAACATTCGTTTCTTCTGCTGCTAATATGTTCCTGCAGCCTTGTTTTGAAAATTCTGTTGGTTTCACCTAAATAAAACATTCTGCATGAACATTAAATTGCTTACCCTATTTGCACTGCAATCATATTTGTCAACAGCAATTAATTTTATCAAAAATGTCACTATATATTGAAAAAACATTACAACTAACACTGATGTTTTTCCCATGAAGCAAATTGTTCCTAGATAAATCTACTAAATGTAAATCAAAGTTACTCCTACTCTGCATATCCTCTAAACTTCTACAACAGTAAATAGATACCGGAGGACTAGAATACACCAAAACTCACATAACGGAATCTGATTTAAGTACAGGATAGCATGAATTAACAGCAAGCACAATATCATCTGTCAAAAATGGAGATATGTCTTTGTCATGTACAGATACATGATATCACCCTTCTTTTCAGATCCTGTAGTAGCACATACTTTTCACAACTTTCTCTAAATAATCATGAGGTCTGTTCTACACCCTGTGGGGTGAATATCTAAGAGCTGATACACACAAAACAGGGCTAACTGATTATTGATAACATACGAAGAAAGGATCTTAAGACATTACTAAAAAAGCATCTATGCATTCCTAGTATATTCATTTACATATGTAGAAAAGGATGATAACCAGGGCATTGTATTCATACTTATTTCTGACCACTGGCAGCAGGCATATTACTGATCTGATTTGAAAGGATGATGGAATAAATGGTTGACAGAACAGGGGTAATTTTGTTACAGGGTTAGTGATAATGGTTGAAGTGTAAGCTGCTGATGACCATATGGCACAATTTGGGGCTGAACTGCAGGAAGAATAGGTTCATAGATTCATAGGTTCATAGGTTGGTACTAGGCTATCGGCCCTAGGGCCTATGCAAGCCTAGCCATAACAATTCCCTGGATATTTCTTCCCACAATATTTACTTTTCTGGGCCCCTGTCTAGCAGGCCAACTGACATGATACCCGGGGTGAATTTCCTATCTCCCATCCAATCATCAAGGTTCCTTTTGAAGAGGGCCAATGAGGTGCTCTGCCTGACATGTATGGGCAGTTTATTCCAGAGTATGGGGAGTCTCTGGGTCAGGAACCTATCCCTCCAGCATGTTTTGTTCATTGTGATGACAAGGTTTAGATCTCTGGAGTGTGTGGCTCTGAGGGATTGGGATTTCTTTAAGTGGAGCATGTCCAACAGCACAGGGTTTGGCATGGCCTTGTATGTTAAGCAGAGATCGCCTCTGAGTAGACGATATATCTATATATAGATGTATAGCTGGAGTTTTTTTAGTCGGTCAGCATATGGCATCTGCTTTAGGCCTGTGATTCTTTTAGTGAGGTATTTCTGTGGCCTTTCCAGCTGTTGCAGATGTCTTGTGAGGTACATACCAAACGGGGCATTATACAATTAATGGGTCTAATGAGGGATGAGTACAGTGGGACAATGACCTCCTTTTCTTCTGGATCAAAAGCCCTTAGTGATGAGGTGTGCCACATAGAAGGATTTCCTGACTGTTGTGGCGATGTGGTTATCGAAGGTGAGATCACTGTCCACCTGTGTCCCTAAGTCTCTCATCACACTTTTGATGTTTAGCGTCCTGCCACCTATGTGGTAATTCATGGGTACATGTTTTTTTCCAAAGGGGATAACTATACATTTCTTGGCATTAAGCTTGAGCCCATGGCTCTGGCACCAGGCATCTGTTTCTGTAAGGCCTTTTTGTAGAATATCCACATCATTTGGGGATTCAATAATGGCTCCCAGTTTGCAGTCATCTGCAAACTTTGTTAGCCAGAGTCCCTTAGTGTTGGCCTCTACTTCAGAGAAGTAGATGCCAAACAAGAGTGGTCCCAGGACTGAACCCTGAGGTACTCCACTGGTCACTTGTCTGGAGCTGGATTTGGAGTCGGCTACTTTTACAGTCTGGGTTCTGTCAGTAAGCCAGTTGGCAACCCATCGAGTGACGTAGGGATTTATGCCCAGCTTAGTAAGTTTATCTATGATTCCAGAGTGGGGGATGGTGTCCTTTATTAGTAGCCTCCTGTTTCACAGGCTGATCAGGTAGGCTTTACCACTGGATTTAATCTTTAAAACTAGTGAACAAGCTATGGTGGGGCTAGACTGAAGACTGTAATTTACATGTGAAGAGGGTAGGATGTGAAGGCAGCATTAAAAAGAATAATGAAGGAAGTGGCATAAGACAATGAAATAGACAGGGATGTGGAATGACAGGATGGGATTGTGGCCACAATTCAAGTTAATGAAGGCAGAAGAACAGAAAAGAAAGAAGGCAACTTAAGTGATAGTTTGTGTCAAATACTATGCGGCATATAAAAGAAGATATAGGCACGTGAAATGTCGGGAGGAGAGCTTAGGCAGATGGAAATGACAGGAAAAGTGGAGATACAGGACAAAACCATGCCATTAATGGAAGCAGAAATTTGTACAGGAAGGACTACTGGTAGGTGGAAGAAAAATCTGTGGTGATTCTGAAAGGAGTGGAGTCAACAGATAGAGGTAGTTAAAGACTAATGTCACTGATGAATGTAGATAGCAAAATAATGGCTAAAATATTAGCAGAGAGCTTGGATGAGGTAATGGCCTACGTCATTCAGGAGGGCCGTAATGGATTCATAAAGAAGAAACAGGCAGATGATAGTTGTTGAGTTCTTGTAGATTTTACACAATGAGAAGGGAGGAAAAGGTAGGGGTACTTTTAATCCTTCAGAAAGAATTTGATGCAGTTATCTGAGATTCCCACTGGAATGTGCTAAGAATGAGTACTGGGGGCGAGGGGAGGGCAGGTAAATGTCTTGGATAAAGGCAATGCACAAATCCGTGGTTTAGAGGTTATAATGAATGGGGTGTAAGAAGGGGCAAGAACAGAAAGAAGCACAAGGTAGGTTGCCTGCTGTCCTCTGATCTGGTTAAATTAGTCATTGAGGAATTAATGAGAGACATAAGGCTAAAACAGGAGACATTTGTGGAAAAAGATGGGGTAATTTCAAAAATGTTAATGTACATAGAAGACTGCCGGCTGTTATCCAGAGATGTGGAGGAAACCTTAAAAAGAATACAACAGGTTTTTGACAGATAAAAGTGAGAGACAAAAGTTAAGTATAATATGCAAAAACACTGTTGGTCAGATCCTGGGACAGAAAAATGGAAAGGATATATAGGGGGGATTAAGGAGATGGGATATCTGAAATATCTAGGTCTGTATGTGGGAGTTACAGTCGTGGATGCAATAATCATGGAAAATCTAGCAAGGATGAAAATAAAAGTACGGGAAATAATAGATAAATGGTAAAATTCATGTTCTCCATTTTAGGATAAAATGAAATGCAAGATAAAGGGTGGAATCCATGTGCAAAACTGTTATGCTAGATAAACACAGCAAGACTGATAGTTGACCTATTAGTATGCTATGCTTTAAGCAATCTGCCAATAGATCCAGATGAAAGAAAACTAAGGGCAATCCAAAAGGATATGGAGGAATTAGTAGATAGAGAAACGAGTATAGAATTGCCAGGAACAGACTGAAGAAAGGGAGAGGGAATATCAGACATCCATTCATATAGTCTGACTTTTAATGTCATATTATTGCTGATATCAAGGTAACTAAGTAATCAAGAAAGGAGCAGAATGTTGAGTCTTTGGGGGAGATATATAGCAAAGCAATGAGTAGATGGGTAGATATGAAATGGTGAGGAGGATATGGAAGTCATTATAGAAAAGGATTGGGTGGAGGTATGGAAGATACATTGAATATAGGAGGAAGATCTAGTGAAGAAGACATAGGATTGAGTACTTGTGTGTACAATGCTGAAAGAAATGAGAAGATAATTTCTATTATTAAAGATATATATATATATATATATATATATATATATATTTATTATAAACAGTCAAAAGATCATATGATCGATGTTTAAACAGATATCTTCAAACATCAAATCTTCTTCTGCTCCAGCAGACAATAGTTTTGGGGCTCTTTCCCCAATGTGGAGTGATCTCAGAGTTAGTATATGTATATATAATTAGCAGGGGTGTGTGGTACAGGGTGCTTGTCCCCCCCTGCAAAAACACTTTTGTTTGTGTTGCCAGCTTCCATTAAGCCAGGCTGATGTTTTGAAAAGATTGTATATAGCCAACATACTGGCCGACAGATTCAGTGCCAACTTTACTCATCTCCCCACCAAGGGCCCTATCACAATACCAAAAGAAAGCCTGTTACCCACCATTTCTGTGGCACAAGTAAAAGCTGCATTGTCCAAAACCAAGAACAGAGCATCCATGGGACCTGACAATATCCCTAGGTGCATTCTACATGAGCTACAAAATGAACTGGCACCACATCTGTGTGCCCTGTTTAATTACAGCCTTACCTCAGGCTATGTCTCTCATCCCACTCCATAAAGGGGGAGCAACTACAGACCCTGGGAACTATCGTCCCTTTAGCCTGATGAGTCTGGTATGCAATGCTATGGAGCCCATCATCATGGACCTGCTTAACAAAGATATAGGCAATCTCTAAACTCTTGAACCAACACAATTTGACTTTGTCAAGGGGAGATCCTGCCTGCTGAACCTGGTTGACTTCTTCGAGGCAGTTATCAAGACCGTGGGTGAGGGTAAGGCAGTGCATACAGCCTACCTTGACCTGGCCAAGGAGTTTAATACCATTCCACACTCAGATATCATTGATAAACTCACCAAACTAGGCATCAATCCTTACATCACTAAGTGGGTTGCAAATTGGTTCACATATAGGACCCACAGAGTGAAAGTTGCAGATTCCAAGTCAGACTGTCGACCAGTCATGAGTGGAGTCCCACAGGGCTCAGTCCTGGGCCGTCTCCTGTTTAGCATTTACTTCTCAGAAGTCCAGGGCAACACAGAAGTACTCTGGCTGACCAAGTTCGCAGATGACTGCAAGCTAGGAGTCATTATCAACTCCCTAAGTGATGCAGACGTCCTAAAAAAGTGCCTCTCTGAGATCAATGACTGGTGTCAGAACCATGGCCTGAAGCTTAATGCCAAAAAATGCGTTATTATCACCTTTGGAAAAAACTCAGTTCCCACAAATTACCATGTTGATGGGAGCCCACTGAACACTGAAGGGTCATAAAAGATCTGGGCATCCAGGTCGACAGCCACCTCACCTTCAACCACCACATTGCCACTGTGGTCAGAAATTCCTTCTATGTGGCACATCTTATAATCAAAGGTTTCACATCCAGGAAGGAAGAAGTCATCATCTCTCTCTACTCATCCCTCATTAGACCAATCATCGAATATAACGCACCATTTGGCATGTACCTGACCAGACACCTACAACAGCTGGTGAGGCCACAAAAGTACCTCACAAAAATGATCCTATGCCTTAAACATGTGTCCTACATGGACAGACTCAAGAAACTGCAGCTGTTCTTAGTCTCTTATTGCCTACTTAGAGGTGACCTCTGCTTAACTTACAAAGCCATGTCCATCCCAGCCCTACTTGAAATGCTACACCTAAAGAAATCCCAATCCCCCCATGCCACACACTCCAGAGATCACAACCTCATTACCACAATTAACAGAACATGCTGGAGGGACAGGTTCATCTCCCAAGGACTGCCCATACTCTGGAATAAGCTTTCCATTCACGTCAAGCAGAGCACCTTGCTTGCCCTCTTCAAGAGAAATCTTGATGAATGTATGGGTAACAGAAATTTCACTCCAGGGATCATTCCAGTTGCCCTACTGGATAGGGGCACGGTGAACTAACATTGGGTGGCATGGTGCCTGGGCAATTTTTTTGGGCTAGGCTTGTAAAGGCTCCAGAGCCATTAGCCTAGTACACCTATGAATATATATACACCATTATATTGAGACATCCACATCAAGCATGCATTACTGTAACCTCTACACTCACTCAACATTCTTGCACAAACTACAGTGCTAATATTTCATCATTAAGCAATAACCCATGACTGGGTGTGGATATATCAGGATTTACCCATGGCTAGCATGGTTTGAGCATGAGGGTGAAGCCCAAGTGATTAAACAAAGCCAACCATAGGTAAATCCTGATATTACCATACCCAGGAATGGATTATTGCTATTAGACTATGACACTATTTAAGAAAGAAATTGCCTGCCTAACATTTTTACTTCATTACTGATGTCTGAGTATGCATTGCTAATTTTTTTCTGTCAAGATTTGACCTGGGATAGTGCAGAAATAGAAGGAAAATCACATATGCTTCTGTTTCTTTATTTCTGAGCACATACCTGATTTTTTTCTATTTTGCTCTGTCCCTCAGTTATTGCAATATAAAGTCTGGTCACAAAGTGGTACTTCAGCAGACGGACTTTATTCTATTGGTATATGCTTGATTTACAATGGACATGCTGACTGACCTGTCCAATCAGCATGCTCGTTTTTGAATACAAATGAGCCATCTTTGTATAGTTTTAGTTTTATAAATAATCATCCAAGCATTGACCTATCATTTCTCAGTACTATACTACTACACAGGTGCATCTATTTTATTGATTTAGGACACAAGCTATATATGGTGAAAGCTTCTTATGCCACTCTTCCGTTTAGAATCCTTTAAGTACTCCACCTCCCCAAAACATCCATAAGTATTTCTAATTATTGCTGCAAACAGAATGTAGACTTTGTGAGATGCCTAGCACACTTTGTATCAATGCATGTCATCATTTATATTCTTCTTCATTAACCTCGTTGCCTTATTTCTCCTTACCATGTCCTTTTAATCATGAATGTGATGCCTTTTAACATTTTCCCCAAAAATCTTCCATCAGAAAACAAGTAGCCTTGCCCATTACATTGCCTGGAGCAGATTAGTGCTGAATACTCCACCTAACCTCCCTCGCTAAACTCCTGTCCTTTGTATTTCTCCTTTCTTACCTATATATTTTACTTAATACATTTACACAAGTTAGCATTGAAATCCATTGCCTTCCCATTCTCAAATTATCCACCTAAAAGTTCTGTATAAAATATTATCTTTTCTACTATAAAATCTCATAATCAACACACTTTTTGATCAGATCATTCAATCTTACTTTTCTTTGCAATATGTACACTCATGTTTTGTGCCAGCATTCTGCATCAGTCTGCATGATGCTCCTGTTTAGACCAACACATTACCTCATCCACCCATCAGCATAGCCAACAGAGGATAAGGGGGGATATTAACATTTTATCACCAATATTTCTTAAAATTCACTGTAGTTATCCTATCTAGTCCATGAAGTGTAGTGGGTATGGCTGGTAAAAATGTGTGCATCTCATAAATTCTACATTCTGTTTTCAGAAATATTCAGGCACCACAGGAAAAGTGCCCTTCAGGACTAAGCCAAACTCCTTAATTCAAGCAACCAAATTCCCCATTAAATGTAAATATTCCTAGACAAATCCTCAGTGTAGTTACCATCTATTAATATTCATCCCGCTTGTGTTATATAACACATCTACATCCATCGTTCATACCTCATGTTTAAACTCATCAGAACCAAATTATTATACGTGTCTCTTGATAAATCAAATACTTTAATTAACACACACTTGCTGGGACGTATGTAATGCAAAGTACCAGCACTAAACAGTATCATTATTGCATATAATCCTAATCAAAATGTATCCTGTAGGTTTGCTTTACTTCTATACTCACTTTCAATAAACTACTATGAATCTCTTCAATGCCAAATAGTCAATATTATTTGTACTTATGAGTAGCACTTTACTTATTTCCTAAACAGACATGAATAAATGTTCCCCCTACATTTAAAGGAGGCAGAGTATTTGCATACAGGAATTTGAATAGATGAGATCCTAGGAGCAGGTCTGCTCTTTAGTTAACTGGGAGCCAGAGGGCTTTTTCAAGTTTTCATATTGATGTTCATTTTTTGGGGAGTGTGTAATAAGTCTAAATATTTTGTTTTCTAGTGCTGAATAGTGGTGGAGTTTTTAGTACAGGCTGCTGATATAAAAGGGAGGCTGAATTCAAGTTGAGGGAGTAGGATTTCTTTCCCTATTGCAGATCTGGTGGACTGTGAGAGGATAGGGGATATTTTTGTACCCAGAAAAGTAAGAGATTATTTGTTTAAGTGTATTTTTAAGATGTTAGTGGAAGATGAGTGAGGGGGGGTCTAACTAGATACCATGATACTTAAAAGAGAGGTGCTTGTTGTGATCATAGATTGTTAGTGGATCTGCTGAGGTATTTTTTTTAAGTAGCAAAATGCATAAATTTAGTTTTGGATATATTTAACATGAGGTTTTTAGTAGTACGTCATTGAGGCAAATGAAGTCAGTTTGCAGATCTTGCTTTAAGGTAGTTAGGGAGTAGTTGAAGTAGTAGAGGATCATGTCATCTGTGTGACAGAGAAGAAGGTAAGAAAGAAACAGTGGAAGTTTATTGTTGTATATAGAGAACAGAAGGGGGCAAGTATAGATCCTTGAGGTACACATTTGACTAGTGGAGAGACAGAAAGAGAGAGAGAAGTACAGAAATTATAGTTCAATGAGAAATGGCAGTTAGTCAGATAACTTTTAGACCAAGGGATAGCATCAGTGCTTAGGACAAGTTCTGAAAAGTGGGATTATAAGAGAGGAGTGGTTGATTAAATCAAAGGCTCTGGTGAGGTCTACAAACATTGTATCAGCAGATATGCCTTTGCCCATTGACACGAGAATTTCATCAGTCAGAGACCAGATGGCTATGGCTGTGCTCCTCCCTGACCAGAAGCCATCTTGTTTTGTGGGAGAATGTCGTATTTAGTAATTTATTCTGTGCAATAAAGGTAGACAATTTTTTCAAAGATATTGCAAAGGAGGATGAAAATGGGGCAAAAGAGTAATGGGAGTGTGGGTTGTTTTTATTTGGGCAGTGTTTTCCAAGCTCTTAGACTGATTTTGAGGTGTTACAATAGGTCAGGAAACAAAGACAGAGTGAAAAAAACAGATTTTGTTTAGTTCTGGGGTGGAGTTTTCCTTAAATAATCCACACAAGAACTTCATCAGAATGTAACAAACAGCTCAAACATATCATTTACAAATGGAGCTAAAATAGTCATGTGGTATGCAAACATCCAATCAATGCCTGTCCTTAGTTAACAGTAGGTTAAAAAAGTGCCTGAACCAAAATACTTTGCATCAGATTTAAGGCAGACTAGATACTACTTAAAACTTTGGTGCTGACAAGAAATATTTAACAGTTCCAATATAGAAGCACATTGGGGAATATAAACCACTCCAGATGAATTACAGTTAAATCTTCCAAGCCATCAAAAGGATAAGTCAAGTGCTCGTATGTAAGTGCAGGAGATGTTACTTATGAACCTACATTGCTTGCATCTCCCACATTTTTAGTTGCCTGGGGTGAAATCTGGTATAACGTGTTGTAGTTCAGGCACTTTTTTAACCTACTATTATCTGACAGGCATTGACTGGTTGTTTGTATACCACATGACTGTTTTGGCTCCATATTAATATGATGATTGAGCCCAGGTTTTTTGTTAGCTATTAGCCTGATTCTAGCAAGATACTCGGCACTCAGGCCATACCTTATAATTCCCTGTAATTCATTTGGAGTGGTTTATAGTCTGCAATGTGAAACATACCTTTGCTTCTATGTAGGAAAAACTTTCAGAAAATTTGCTCACAAAATTAACAAGCATAATCTAGCCATCAAAAATAAAGATCAAAACAATGTGTTAGCTAAACGTTTATTGATTTGTTCTTGTTTTAAGAAATTCACTTTTTATAAGGTACGGCTTGAGTGCTGAGAATCTTGCTGGGATCAGGCTAAGAGCTGACAAATACCCCAGACTCAATGATCACATTAATATTAAATGTTTCTTGTCAGCACAAAAGTTTTAAATAGTATCTAGACTGCCTTAAATCTTGTATAACGTATTTTAGGTCAGGCACTTTTTTAGCCTACTATTACCTAAGGACAGGCATTGATTGGTTGTTTGCATACCACATGACTGTTTTGGCTGCATTTTTAAACAGTATGTTTGAGTTGTTTGTTAGATTCTGATGAAGTTCTTGTGTGGATTATTAAAAAAGTATGAAAGCACTAAATAGCATTTAACTGTGTCTGTGTGTTCTCTAAAGAGCTGGTACTTGACTTTTCTTTTGATTTTCTGTTCTTTATTCTACACTGTTTTGGAGATTTTATAATGTGCTATTAATTGCAACATTGTAGAAGCTGTTCAAACTAATTTTCTAGGTAGGAGCATGATAAGAAAATGGTATTACAAGGGTAAAAAAATTAGAAATTTTGCAATGGGGGAGAAAGAAAGGGTTGTTTTACTTTAGAATAGTCTGGTGTCTGGCATGAAATGCTGAGTAGGGTTGCCACCTTTTTAAATGCCCAAAGTGGGACATTTTTGGTACAAACATCAGATTGTGCAGGCCAAAACATACTCACGGCCAGTACAAAGGACAGAACTTGCCTTTTTTGCCTAAATAAAATGTTATTCTTGTAGCATTTTAGTTGCTTATTCTGTTTCTTATAACATTTAGGTGTTTCAGATACACAATAACTGTTTTATGCAACTATCGCATAAAACATAGGAACTAATTTCGTCCTAAAATCTCAGGACAATTCCCATTTTTACACTTTTTTAGCAGGACCCAACTGCCCAAAGAGGGACTGTGCCTCGCAAAGTGGGACAGGTGGTAACCCTAATGCTGAGGAGAATCTAAGCTGATGACATAAACTATTAAAAGAGAGTCTAAGGCGAACCTTTGGATTAGAATTACATGGTAGAGAAGTGGGAGTGTATGACACTGTCATGACACACATTTCAAAGAGGGATCTGGAGGTAGCAGTTACATTAGTCAACATTTGTAAATGATTAAGTAGGGATTTTTAAAGCTGTCCAGTAAGGGGTAGATACAAATATTTGCAGGGTTGGCATTCCATATAGCTTTTTCAACATTTTAAGAAGGCCACTTCTGTAGTATGTATGTTAATTTGAGGTGCTGCAAGATTATGAGTATCAGGAATTTGCTTTCTTATGGATTAAAGAGGTTCAGTAGCTCTGTTTAGTTGTGAGAGGAGGACAGAGGTCAATATTAATTAGGTTATATAATTGGTTGCAAGTAGTTATGTGGCATGTTCAGTAATGCTAGTATAAGGATCACATATTTTATGTAAGTGAGAACACTGTGTGAAATGATCTGCAAAAATATTTTTTATTGTGCTTTTTGATGTTTTTCATAGTGGTGTTATTGTCAAGAGCTAATAGTTGGATACCATCTTGTAATTCTGGGACAAGCATGTATTTTATTTCAGTTTTTTGAATGGAATCTAGACCTGTATCAGTAAGGTAGATAGTTGTTTTTCTGCTGAAAAGAAGGTTCTCATAATACAGAAAGAAGTAATGATGGATTAAAAGCGTTAGTACAGCCTGCACATATAAGTAAATCATGTAGGAGCAACAGGCCAGTTTAGGGCAGTTAAAAGGTACATGTGGGTGGTAAAGTCATTGAGGGTATTATTTTTATATCTTAGAGTTGGACTATAAGTAAGCTGCACTCTGCACTGTGTCCTGTGACTTCAAGTGATATAGGTAGCAGAGGGATCTTCACAGGTATTGTTAGAAGTGTAGGTGGTAGGACCCTTTGCCATGTAGACCGACCTTAATTTTTTTTAATTATTAAAGTGTTCTTATTTTGTGAACTTTCAAAATTTTTGGGAAAGCTTTTTAACAATGATTCCAAGATGGCTCTAGCCAAAGAGCATGGATACTATTTCTTTAATGGAAGCCTGAGATGGTGATGTGAGGGACAGATTCCAGTGAGGAGTTTACTGCTTGTACATGAGATTTGTAAACCTTTGAAGCTGTTGAAATCATTGTTTTAATTACTTCAAGATGGCTAAGAGCATAAGAAGATGAGTAGTATTTCTTTAATAAACTCCAGAGATAATAGTGCATGTGAGGGTCATTCCAATAAGGAACTTCAAATAAGTACTTGAGATTTGCTGAGATCATGTTATAAAAATGTCTCCAACATGTGAACAGATGTTGTTCTCCAGCAGCTTCACAGCTGGCAAATCCGATTATGGGGGGGGTTATTTCATCGAAATTTAACAAAATCCACAGCAAATGCCTCAGCAAAAATGAGAACACTAAGCAAGGCAGCAGTTCATAGAGCCATGTAGAGCAATGGGGTAAAATTCACTGAAAAAGGGTATACATATCATGATATAATGGTATGCAAATAAAGAAGAGTCATCTAGTGACTGCATAATGACATCCAAATTAGGATAACGGAAAGTAAGTCAGGCTTCATAATCATCAAGAAAATTGGAGTAGGTGGGAAGTTGGTGTAATGGTTAAGGTGTTTACCTTAGAAGCACAAAGTACAGGGTTTGATTCTCATAGGGGGTAATTGGCTAGGCTTAAAAATGGTACATGAGGGCAGCTAGCCTAGTAGTAATCTATGAATCTATGAATCTATGTTCACATCTGAGTATAAAGGCAAACCTCACATAAAAAGTTGTGGTGTTGCAAGAATATTAGCAGCAGTAGCAGTGATATATTCTCAAATGTTGGTCTCCCAGGTGAGTGACATAGTAGCGTGTGGAGTAGAAAGGGGTACTGTGAGAAGATGAACTCCTACAAGCTGACAGACCAACAGTTCCAGGACTGGCTTTATATAGATGGAGACACTATATGTGCATTGGTTGACATGTATGACCCACTGGAGGAATGCATGGACTTCCTATTCCTGTGGATACTGCGATATGTCACTTCACATATTAGCTAGAGGGACCTTTAATAGGCAAAATGGAGATTATTTATGTATTTTGCAAGTGTCACACTGTAGAATACCCAATATATTCCTCAATATGTTGATTCCACATGTGGATGAACTTATTTCTTTTCCCAATACACCAGGGAGACAGCCACCACCTTGAATGCTTTCTTTCATCTTGCTCACTAACCCATGTATGTGGCAGTAAAGGCCTCACTCAGTGTCCATGGACAACATTATTTCAATACAAATAGTTACTATGCCATCCCCTGCTAGGCAGTGTGTGTTACATGGAGGATAATAATCCATGTGTCCACATAGCACATTCCCAATGCCTGTGATTCCCACATATAGTATGCAAGTCACCTAAATCATCTCTTCCTGAATGGAAACATCTCACAGGGCCATCTATTAGACAAGAAATGGTACAGCTGTGTAACTACATACCCACAAACATGTATATAAGAGATACATAACACTAACTCCCCTAGTCTCCACCCCCCACCCCTGTTTCTAATTTGCTACAGATTATGCAGATTACCACATGGAGCTCTGGTTAATGAAAGCCATATAAAACCCACAGGACATGGCCACACAGAAATACACTATCACCCACTGTGAAACCAGAAATGTGATAGAGCATGTGTTCTGCATGCAGACCTCACAGTTCTACTACCAAAATATAGCTGTAGAGGCACTGCAATATGCATCCATTACTGCCTACCAGATATTCATAGCATGCTGCATAGAGCTTAGTATGATTTCATATAAACAGGCAGGCAGGCAAGCTAACATCTCTGGGATCCTCCAGAACTGCAGATGCAAGACCTGCTGTCACCATCTTGGCATCTACCAGCAGCAGCAGCACTGATGTCATCTAACAACCAGTAAAGGCTGCACCAACTCCTCCAGATGACATCATGTAATACAGGCAACATGTCAACATGTAATATACCTTGAAGGGGCCTAATACATACACAGTGGTAATGCAGTATCACACAAAACAAATTAATCCATACAGTGGTCAAGTCACACTATGTATCAGACATCTCCACATACACCACACAGAAGAAGGGGGGAGTGGTATTCATCACAGCAATCATCATTTGCACGGACAATGATGAATTGTAATAGGAATGATTTAGGTAAGTGCCACAGATTGAGAGGGACACATGGCCAGCCAACAAAATAATGTAATTTTAGAATGTTTTGTTATGTGCAACACTGTTATCTAATTTTAGTTAGCTTGTGTGCTAAATATAACAATTAATGTGTTTATTTTTATTAAAAAAAAATAATAATAATAAATGGCAGACTGTAAGTCCTCTGTGTACCTACAGTGCCTACCATCTGCATGTGTGCAACACGGGTCAGTGATGCTGCTCTATTTATTTATTTATTTATAGATAAAGAAACATTTATTTACTTATAAATGAGCACATTAATAAATAAGTGTTCTGTCTAGCAATCTTATGCCCAGCACTACAACTACTCATTGCATATGATTCATTTGTAAAACAATGAGCACAGAGGTTTACATGACTACAGTGCAGTTGCATGAAATACACTGGAATATTTTTTCTCTGGTGACTGTGTGAAGCAAAGTTGAAACTGTTTCTTCCTTCACAGAATGCCCTTATTTTGTCTTGTGTTTTTTTGTCTGTGCCTCAAAAACATCTATGGTTTTCTGGAATATCATTGAGTCATGAAGTCATTAAATAGGGGGACTGGCTGTGGATGAAAGCAACTTATCCGTTTGTTGTTTGTTCATTTTAAAATCTTGCTTTTCAGGACATGTGGGCATTTGTATGAAACACTTTGGGATATTTACTGTCTGGTAACTGTGTGAAGGAAAGTTGAAATTGTTCCTGATTTCACAGAATGTCCCTGACTGCCTAACATTTTTATTCTGCACCACATACAATTTGTGGTTTTCTAGCAAATCAATGCGAATTACAGTCCTAAATTATGAGAGACATTTATTTGTTTCATTTTCAGACTTCATATCCTTCAGAAGATGCAATTTAATCTAAAACTTGTTATTTTAGGAACTTTCTAAGTATATAAGAGCAAGATTTAAGAAGAAATATAAGTTATTGTGAATGAATGAAAAGAGGATTGGGCCTAAAATGCCAAATTTTACAAAACCTTATGTTTTTTTCACTACTTGGACATCTAAATGTTAAAAGTGAGTGCTATTTTCATAGAAAAAAGGAAAAAGCAGTGTCACTGGTTGTAAGTTACGTAATTTCTTACTAGTCGTTTTTAATGTATATAATATTAAGTGTTGAATTGTTGATCAATATATACATTTAAATGTAATTCTTTGCTTTGTTTGTGCACTTTACGTATGGGCAGTTTGTTGTATTTCTGTATCATTTATGTACATTTATTTCTGCATACATTGTCTGCATTTTTGCTTCCAGGCAGTGGCTGAAATAGTTAAACTTGGATCAGTCCACAATTCAATAAAGAAACAAGACAAACATGAAAACAAGCAAATAAATAAGCTTATAAGTTTCTTGTTAAGATTCCTGCACAAATGAGAAAATGGAAATGATTTTAAAACTGTAGTCTAATACTGCGATATAATATGTCCATGGATAGTGTCTGAAGCAAACATTACAGAGGATTGCTTGTTTATCTTAGCTATAAAATCAGCACTTTAAACCCTCTGTCACACATTTCACAGTGCAAAGCTAGCAGAACTGTAGTGACAAATAGGCACTTCTAGCTTTCAGAGGCTGCAGCCTTCACTTTCTCTTGTGTGCTGTATTGGTTTTCACGCTCCATTATTGCATGCTATCATATTTCAGAGTAAGTGTCGGTTTTCTGTCATCTGTCTGAAATGGGTAGCATAACCCATACTGAAGGAATGTGGCATTGCTAATAAATTTAAGTATTTAATGTGGTCCTAAATGATTTCATATGCATTGTGCATCATTAGATTGAGAATTATTATTATAAAATATGTCTGGCATCATATTTTGTGGTTACCCACCAAGTAATAACATCATCACAAAAGGGAGAGCTAACATATGCAATAAATAAGTCATGTTGCATGCCTCACAAAGGAAAAACAGAGCTAGCACACACATATGATAGTCTTAACTGCAGTGATCCCTCCACATTTAGCTGAAGGAATAGCTGATGATTTATGACTATGTTTTAGTTTATTAAAAAGTGTAATACTATGAACAGGAATGATTTTTAAAATACAACACGTTCTAACCCATGAGAAAAATTATTGTATGGAATCTAAATACATCAATAAATTTACACATAAATAAAATCTAGATAATGCCATAAGTCTTCAGTTAGCCGATAAGTCTATTCTGATTTGCCTTCTGTTGTAACTCTTTAGGTTACAAAGTACTGTATTTATGTGTGTAAACTGTTCTGAACGTACTATATAAGACTAAGAACACCACATCTATGGGACTAGATAACATACCAGGCTCCCTACTGGTTAGCCTGAAATATCACTTGTCTGATACCTACAGAAAGTATTCAATTTTAGCCAAGTGAATGGAGAACAGCAATAGTCATTTCTTTGCACAAAAGGTGAGACTTCAACAGATTCGAGTAATTACAAACCCATAAGCTTGAAAACTCACATCTGTAAGACTATGGAAAGGACCATTATGGAATTAATAAATAAGAACATAGGTAACCTACAGCCTCTTAACCCAACCTAGTTTTGATTCATTAAGGACAAATCCTACCTACTTAATTGTGTTGACCTATTCAAAAATATTAGGGCAGAAAACAGTATGCAATGCATATTTAGACCTTGCAATAGTTTTGGCACAATCTCACACTCAGGTTTCATAGATAAACTCTTCCAACTAAAAGTCAGTCCCTATGATATTCATCAGATAGCAAAGTGGCTCACAAGTGGAGCACACGATGTTAGGGTGGGTGGTAGGCTCCACTGCCTCCAAAAGTGTCACTACCAGTGTACCATTACAAAAAGCAGTTTCAAGTACACAAATGTGAATGGCCACACCAAAAGTCCAAAAAGACAAAAATAACTGCTTCAAAAACCATAGACAATAAAAGGCACTTTGTCAACTAAATGGCAAGCTTGTAACTAAACAGCTTTCACAAATTCTTCATCAGGTCAACTAAACATTCACAAACCTTCCATTTATATAACAACCAATCAAATAGCATCAATTTCAGTTTCAACTATGCAATTAAAAGCAAGTCATATGAAAAATATAAAGGATATAAAAAAGTGGATAAAGAATATACAAAAATATAAAATGTCCCCTCTTGATTGCTCTAATATTTTTTGTAAAACTGTACATTTAATAATGTGTTTATTAAGAGCATTAATTTGTATCGTTCTTGTAATTTCTGAAAGGTGATCTCCTATCTGCTCCTTTAGTTTTCAATTTGTCTTGCCTATATAATAGGCATTGGGGGGATTCATGAAAACCTGCATGATAATTTTTACCGTATGTGAGTCATGGTGTGATGAACACATGGGCATTACAAGTTTTAGATTCAGTAAACTCTGCACAGCGGCACACACGCACGCGCACACACACACACACACACACACACACACACACACACACACACACACGCACACACACGCACACACACATGCGCGCGCGCACACACGCGCGCACACACACACACACGCGCGCGCACACACACACACACACACACACACACACAAATACAGAAACTTTTGTGGCATGCAAATTAAAGCATAAGTGGCTGAATTCTATGCTCTAAAGCAACCTTGTAGACTCTGTGTTTGTGTTGACCATGTATTCGGAAACTTTCTGAATGCAGCCACAGAAAGGAGTGTACACAGAATCAAGAGCAAGTAAAAGCTCTTAAAATTTGTACAGAACTAATCTCAACATGTAACCCCACACATATTATGACCTAATTAAACACTGGATGCTAGAATATCACAGTTACATAATAAAAAATACATTTGTAAGGGCCATGACATAAATGGACCTTTGCACCCCCACCACCAAAAGAAAATATAATTTTACATAATGCAGGTTGCTACACTGTCAGGAACATCCTGAAACAGACTATTAATTTGTAGTGCAAGCTAATGTGGTATGTAGCAGATATATGGGCAAAGGAATAGCCTCCCTTATGTTTACAACATTGTGGTCCCATGCAGTTTCTCCACTGACACAGCTACTAACCATGGAAATTAAAGGCTGTCAGCATGGTGAAGATGTAAACTAGGTAAAAACTCATTGGTATTGTTTAATCCCAAAAAAGAGTACCTCTGTAGTGATGTTCACTCTGTGTAGGCACTTCCACAGTGCTTTTATTTTCAATGGATGTCAACAGTGAGTGATGACATCGAGGGGTGTCGGGTTACACTTTCAAATTTGTACAGTTCGGTCTGTGGAGGGTGAAAGTGCATGTAAGCTATGCACAAGGCAAAGGCTGTATGCCATCCTCAGAATTTTGTTGTAAAATGTGTCTTCTCTGTCCATTTCAAATAATTTTTGCACATTGTTTAATGTCTTCATTTGCAAGATGGTGCATGTAGCACACCATTGTGTAATGGATGAATGAATTGCAGCTTTTTGTTGTGCTTGTCACATAAATAGTCCTGTGGTATGTGTAGGGCTAGAATGAAAAAAAGTGCTGGGGTTGAGTATAGGGTCAGCAAGCTTTTCTTTTTATACTGAATGCTTGCATGATATCACAGGAATGGAGGAAAGTAATTACAATTTTGCCATGCTTACTTTATTTCTGCACATATGAACAGGGGAGCATGGGGGTGCACAAAGGTGTGCTTAGCCCAATTATGAGCAAGCAGCAGGTGTGTATAATAAATGCTAATTACAGTATAAGCAGGTGAATTCCATTTCATGAACGCATCTGACACGGTGCAGCTATTCAACATGCTAAAACTAAAACTCACATCTGTAAGACTATGGAAAGGACCATTATGGAATTAATAAATAAGAACATAGGTAACCTGCAGCCTCTTAACCCAACCTAGTTTTGATTCATTAAGGACAAATCCTACCTACTTAATTGTGTTGACCTATTCAAAAATATTAGGGCAGAAAACAGTGTGCAATGCATATCTAGACCTTGCAATAGTTTTGGCACAATCTCACACTCAGGTTTCATAGATAGTGCAAGCAGCAGGTGTGTATAATAAATGCTAATTACAGTATAAGCAGGTGAATTCCATTTCATGAACGTATCTGACACGGTGCAGCTATTCAACATGCTAAAAAGCATCCATGTAACCTCTATTCTTGTTTTCCTAAAAACTTCAATACCACTGGAATAGTGACAAGGAAAATTTAACTGACACAATGCTAGGGGCTGCTGCAGCTAGTCTACATCTGCATGTGCTAGAGGCTGAAGTCAATGCTGCTGGTGCAGATGACAATAGGCCTAGGCCGAGAAGGAGAAGAGTGTACAAGCCCAGGGTAACTTATCAGATGGTATATGACCTGGAGATTATAGAGTGCTACAGGCTAAACAGGGACACCTTACAAGAACTCAGTGAGCTCTGCCGCCCTCAACTCAGAGCCAGAACCAATCGAGGGGAAGCCATCCTAGAGGAAACTAAGGTATGTGTAGCCCTTAGAATATTAGCTACAAGTACTTTTCAAAGACCAACTGGTGATGTGATGGGTACATCATAGGCTTCAGCACCCAGTATCCTCCACCAGTTCCTGGATGCTATGATCATACATGCCAGTGAGCACATATGTTTTCCTCATAGTTCTGAGGAGAGGGCTAGCAATATGCAACACTTCCACCCTACAGCGCACTAGCCTGAAGTACTGGGTTTCATACATTGCACTCATGTACACATCAAGGCATCACCTGGTGAGCAGGGTAGAAGCTACATGAACCACAAGGGATACCACTCTATCAACTGCTAAGTCATGTGTAATGCACAGGGCATAACCTTGAATGTGTGTGCTGGCAACCTTGGCAGTTATCATGACTCACATGTCTGGCACACATCACAGCTGTATCAGATGTTTGCTAGGGGGGGGACATCACACAGGGTTATTTACTGGGGGATGCTGGCTATGCACTGGATCCATGGATGATGACACCCATCAAAAGTGCATATCACACACATCCACAGAAGAACACCATAATGTGGCACACATCCAAACCAGAAACATCAAAGAGCATGTATTGGGCTGTCCTTAGATACACCTGGTGGAACCAGAGACATGTGCACAAGACTGCACAGTATGTGCTATGCTACACAATCCGATCTTGTAAAAACAGCTGCAGCAGGATCAGCTAGGGAAGGGGCACACATTCCTCCACTAATGCCTAGGTCACCACAGCCATAGTCAGGGGAGGGCTCAGAGGGGGAACCACTAGCTGCTGTGCCTGCAGGCAGACATAGGTATGCTCAGTGTGCCCTTGATTTGGCTCAAAGACAATGCATAGCAAATTCACTGACCACCTAGGTTCCTAATACCTTTCTCCTACTCACGCACATAGTAAAATTGATGCCAAGCAACTCACACAACCTGTATCTCCACATGTACTGGCTATGTACTGCTTGCATCAGACAGAGTCATCCCTGAACTCAAAATGTGTCCATTGCAGCATTTGCAAGGTAAGTCCTGAACTTAGAGTGAGTCCTGAATCTAGAGTTTGAATGATATTATGGAATATCCCTGTATTTAGTAGGTTGGAACAGTACTTAATTAAATAGTGTTGTGGATTTATGCAAAAAGTACTTTAACATGTGACAGCAGATAGACCTTTACTTCACTCATACGTGTCCATTAGTACGTAATAGACCTCAGGTTTCAAAGATTCACACAGTCCTACCTATGAAGTATACTGATGCTTACTACATGGTCTTATTTTTGACCATACCGTTCTAATGGAAAATCCATATAGAAAGAAGTTAGACAGTACTGATATACATTGCCATTTGACTTCACAACCCTTCCCAAGATCAAACAACAGCAGAACAAGGAGAGTAACAAGAGCATTGTATCCTTATTTGTGCCATAGCAGTAACAACTTTGCTTACCAACAAAAGAACAGGCTACGCTTGTTTGTGACATAACAGTACATGAGCTCCCCGTCCAACAGCAGTGTAGCCTTGTTTGTGCCATAGCAGCAACTCAGCAATGATCCCCCCAAAAGAATAATATATGGCTGTTTGAGCCATCCAACCTGACCTTCACTTGCTGGCAAATGCATATCATAAACCTCCCAGCTAATATCCGCACACATTTTAAGATCAAGGATATTGAATGCCTTACACACTTGAATGTCTCACAGTACTGCTCAGATAACTGATGAAGTACCAAGAAACACAGACAAGTGAGACAAAGATGTATATTTGCAAAAAGAATCCTAACAGGCTGTGTGATCAGTAATTGCACATACATCCAAATATAATAAGAGGGTTAAAAGTACAAGTCACAGCTTAATATCTAATAGTGTACGTTCTGATGCATTTGTTTGTGTGAACAATGACTTCCATTTTTTGCTGCAAAGCTGTTTGTGTAGCAAACAGGGCTAAGACACTCATCCATTTTCTGAATCTGTAGTGATGTGAAAGGTCAAATCCTGAATGATGTAAAGATACCTGATGTGTAGTATCATTTTGTAGTGTGTATGTCATACCTTGCTTTAGCTCAGTCCACGTATGTCTCCTTTTCCATTTATTTTCCTACTTTTCTTCTTTTTTGTTTTCATGATGTGTCACATAGCACAAACAAATGACTGCTGGTCTGGCTGTGTTTATGTGGCTTGCACGAGGTCTGGCACTGCTGAAACTAGATCTCCTAGGAAGCCGACAGGCAGACACAGAAATCGGATACATTCAATAAATGCTGTTGGCCATCTCAAAAACCTGATGTGGAGTGACTGCCACACATTAGCAATGTGGCTTGCGTTTGCACACTGCTTACCTATACGCAAACAGCTGTACCCCCCATATGCGTACACTTAGTTAACCATAGCACAAATCAGCTGTCCAATGCACACCTTCCAACTGGTTAGATATTTGTGGAATGTCCTGCTTTTTGCATCACATATTGCCCTTCTCCTCATAAAAAGTTGGTTTTCTGGTAAATAATCTGAAAATACTTGACTATTGAAGCCAGAAAACAATGAATGACATATGAATTTCAAAATTCCTACCCTTCAGACAATTCACATTATTGCAAAACATGTTATTCTATCAACTGACCATGAGACCTGGCTCTGCTAGACGATGCACTGGCACCTCCATGCCCAAGGTCATATGCAGTGCTACTACCTGATTGTGACTGTTGTCTGGTGGACGTGCTCCCTTCACAGGAAGTCCAAGGACCATGACCCCATGGCCTACCATGTCTGAGTATGGACAGCACCCTCCCTGGTGGTGCAGGGGAAGTACTGCCACTAGAGCATGATCGGGCACAGCCACGGTGGTCAGCAGCAGATGGTGTGGCTGACCTACATCCACGTGGATGATGTCCCTCTCCTGCAGATTTGTCATCACAGACACTATACAATCTGTAGAATAGTGTGTGTGTGTTGTATCTTTAAGAAGCATTTCAAGGTCAGCATGTGTGTATAAATAGCAAGTATGAACTATGAACGTGCTAGCTTCAGTGCTATTTTGAGAGTGCAGCCAGAGAGTGAGCATGTGTGAGTGTAATAACTAGTTTGTTTATAACTTTATCTGGGTTAAAGTTATTAAGCCTCAATCCTGATGTGTTTGTACATAATAAAGCTGCATGAACAGAACCCATGAAGGCTCATCTATTTTATCCTGACTGGATGAGCAACATGGTGTCAGAACCGGGATTCCAGCGACTGATTTTCAGAGGTGCAAAGTTAACAGTGAAAGTAAACTAAGAGAATTGAACACAAAAAAGAGCCAGAAATGGATCAAAAGTAATGAAAACTTGCATGAACGTTTTATTTTATAAAAAAGATAAACCAGAGTATTAAAAGGGCACAAACCACATTATTAAACAAGTGAGAGGCACAAAAGGTTTATTAATTAAATTAAATGTTTAAAGTTAAGATATTTGCTAAAACAATTATCAGAAAAGCACATAAGGGATTTGGAACTACCTCGGAATTGCAAAACAAGCATGTTTAAAGTAAAATGGGCATGTTTAGAGTAAAACAAGCACAGGAAAACTATAATGGGCATGAAAAATATTAAACAAGCAAAATGAATATAATAAGGGCAAAAAGGGCACATTAAGCATAAATAAAGCAAAGCAACTGCATGTTTTTTGGAAAGTACTGTGTTTTGGCATAGCTACTATTTTGCATTGTGTTAAGGGCATAACTAGAGTTATTCAAAGTATCTCAAAGTGTGTAAGGTGCTTACAGTGTGTGCTTATTACTGTACATTTATTCCAAAGAGTTTATCTGTGTGCAAAGTGGAACTATTTCTTGAAGTACAGTCAAAATGCAGCCATTTCGAAAAGCTTCTTGTGCTGGGTGTGTCTATTTGCAAAGTGCCTCCATTACAGGGTGTTTCATGCACTGTAAAGAGTTATTTAGCAAAGTACAGCCATTTGGGATAGTTTCAGTGTGCCGTGTACTATGTATTCGCAAAGTGCAGTTATTTGAAATGTTTCTTACTCTGAGCTTCATCTGCCCAGTTTATCTGCACAGTGCAGTTATTTTGAAATGTTTCTTACACTGAGAAAGCATTTCAAGGTGATTTCTTACAGTACAGTTATTTCAAGACTATTCCGGGGCCTGAGAGACTTATTTTGCAAAGTTCAGTTATTCAGAGACTTGTGCTATTGGGCATAGTTGCAAACACTGGCATAAATTTCTGGCATATGTACATGTGTGTGTGTTCGTGCATACTTGCAAAAGCTTTCAGTGGTATGTGTGAATATGGCAGATGGATTTTGAAAACCATCACCACTTGCATTTGATCAGAATATTGCAGAGAACTGGAGAATATTTGAGCAAGAGTACAATGTTTTTATACAAGCAACTTATTCTGACAAAGAAGCACGCACCAGGGCATTCATTTTGCTAAACCTAGCTGGGTCAGAGGCCATTGAAAGAGAGCTTTTCTTTGTGTATACATCAGGAGTATATGAGGGAGAAGGTGAAAACCATCATATTGTTGTACAGGCTGAATCAAGGGAAGACCCTGCATGTTTGAAATGCAAGTTCAGGGAAATGTGTAACCCTCAGACAAATATTACATTAGAGAGGCATTTCTTTTACACAAGAGATCAGAAACCAGGGGAAACTTTTGCAGCTTACATTACTGACCTGAGAAACAAAGCTAAAATGTGTAGGTTTGGTGACTATAAGATGAGATGATAAAGGACAGGCTTATGTGTGGTATTAATAGTGCTGCAGTGAAAAAGATTTTGTTTTGTGATAGTGATTTAACGTTGAGCAAAGCTATTGAAATTTGTCAAATCCATGAAGTTACAGTAAGGCACACAAGATAAGAGCATGGTTTCAGCAGGCTCCAGTGCAAATGTAGACAGCATGCAACACGTAGCTAGCAGAAACAGGCCTAAGCACCTGGTACCTGCTACCCCTGCAGGCTTCCCAAGTAAAACCTGTAGTTTTCCAGCAAGTTCTAAGAAAAGGACATGCTCAGTGCAAGGGTGAGTCAACAAAACCCAAATCCAGCTTTATTATTAACTGTTGCAACTGTGATGCCAGTCATGAGTCTAAAAGAGAAAAATGCTTAGCATTTGGTCAGCAATGCCACAAGTGTAAAAAATGGAACCATTTTCAGAAGTTTTGCAAATCAAGTAAATCTCATACAGTCATAAAGAAGGTCTCTCAAAAAAGCAAGTTGATCATATAGAGAGCTGTAATTCTTTCTATGTAGATGGTGTATCAGTAATTGGTGAAAAGGTTGATGCAGTGAATTTGTTGGCAAAGAGTGAAGTGTTTTGTACTGTCCAGATCAATGGTAAAGCCACCGAGCTTATAGTGGACACTGGCTAAAAGTGTAATGTTATGTCAGCAGACACATTTGTTAAGGTGAGAACTGGTTAACAACTCAGTGTGGCTAGTTGTGCAAAACTTGTTACTTATAGAGGTGAAGAAATTCAAACCGAAGGCTCAGTAGTGCTTTCATGTTATTTGGCTAGGAACTGTTACAACTTGTTATTCTATGTAGTCCAAGGACCTGTGCAGTCTTATTGGGTCTCAGAGACAGTTTGAGAATGAATTTGCTATCCTTTACCAAAGAAGTTCACCATATAAGCACATATCCTAGTTCCAATTTTATTGAAGCTATTTTTCTCAGAGTATGCTAATGTTTTCGATGACAAGTTGGGCAAACTTCCAGTTGTGTATTCTATGAAGTTAGAAACAGTGGTCAGTCCAGTGGTCAGACTGGAAAGAAAAGTTCCGATAGCTATGCAAGATAAAGTTAAAGCTCAACTGGATAAAATAATGCAACAAGGTGTGATTTGTCCAGTCACAGAACCAACTGAATTGGTGTCGTCCATGGTAGCAGCCCACAAAAAAAAGCTCAGACGAAATCAGAATATGTATTGACCCAAGAGATTTGAACAAATCATTGAAGTGAAGTGAAGCAAAGAATGACAGAAACCTTAAGAGAGTTCTAGACAAAGCACGTAAAGTGAACTTAAAGCTCAATCCTCTGAAGTGTAAATTCAGACTACCAGAAGTTAAATATGTAGGTCATTTATTTACCAGCACTGGCTTGAGACCAGATCCATCCAAGGAAGCAGCTATTCTTGAGATGTCAGCACCAAATAATCTTCAAGCTCTATAATGTTTTGTTGGCATGGTCAACTATTTAGGCAAGTTTATACCAGACTTCAGTGAGTTGACAGCACCTTTAAGACAGCTGATGCGCAATCATGTTATATGGGCTTGGTTGGGACAGCACCAGAAAGCATTTGAAGACCTTAAGAAGAAAATTGCCACCCCCATCTACATTAAGATACTATGATGTCAATAAACTAGTAACCCTTTCTTGTGATGCTTCAAAGTCTGGTCTTGGTGCAGTTATTTTTCAAGAGGGAAGACCAGTTGCCTATGCATATAGATCTCCTACCCAAACTGAAATGCAATATGCTCAAATTGAGAAAGAACTTTTGGAAATGGTATTTGCATGTTCAAAGTTTCATGACTATATCAATGGTCGAGCTATTCAGATTGAAACTGATCACCAACCTCTAGTTACTATTTTAAAGAAGCCTATGCATTCAGCTCCAGTGAGATTACAAAGAATGATGCGCAAATAAGTATAATTTCAAAATGGCCTTTACAAAAGTCAAACTTCTTTATCTGGCTGATACCTTATCCAAATCACCCAAAAATACAACAAAACAGCTTCATGCAGAGAATTTTGACTTTAATGTCATGGAAGTGTGTAATTTTTCTACCACTAGACTTGATGAGCTGAGAGATCATACAAAGACTGATCCAATTTTCCAAAAGCTCAACTAATGTTGGATGGACGTCAAAGCAATCTAGTGTACCACCTGAAGTGTACACTTATTTTCCTTACAGAGATGAGATGTTGATGGAAGATGGCATTATTTTCAAAGGTCCTAAAACTGTTGTTCCTGCTTCCTTATAACATGAATATATCCAGATTTTGCATTGTGGTCACCCAGGTTCCAAATCTACCAAAGGAAGGGTGAGAGGACTAACATTTTTGCCTTCTCTAGCAAGACATTGATAGAGTACTTTCTTCTTCTTCGGTTTGCAAAAGTACTAAATCGCATTTGCAAAAAGAACCACTTCAGCTAAGTCAAGTTCTTGAACTACCTTGGTTAACAGTAGCCACTGATATATTTGAGTGGAACAATCAGCATTACTTAGTGTTGGTAGACTCTTATTCGAACTGGCTTGAGATTGATTTACTACCTAATCTAACATCCATTGCTGTCATTACCAAGCTGAAACATAATTTCTCAGTCCATGGTAGTCCACACAAAGTTATTTCTGGCAATGGTACCCAATTTACCAGTAAGTTGTTTCAGAAATTTGCAAAAGAATGGGACTTTGTACATGTTACTAGTAGTCCAGAGTATCCACAGTCAAATGGACTGGCTGAATGTAAAGTACAGAGTGCAAAGCAATTGCTGGAGAACTCAAAGCATGATAATACTGATGTCTTTTAGAATATAGTCAATCAGAAACACACCCTGTGACAATATACTTGGCTTAACTGCTCAAAGACTTCTATCTAGGCAAACCAGGACAACATTGTCTATTAGTTCCAGTTTGTTGGGGCCTAAAGCTAAGAACAACAGGACAATTAGAGCTCATCTTTTCAGAAAGCATTTTTTCCAGAAGTCCAGTTATGATAAATCGAGCAGATTTCTTTGTCCATTGAAAGAAGGAGAGACAGTGAGGATACAAACAGCGAAAGGTTTTGACCAGATCGGTCAAGTAACAGGTATATGTACCAAGCTGAGATCCTACTTCGTAGAATCTGAAGGTGTGGAGTACAGAAAAATCGAAGACATCTTCCTGTACCAGAATCGATATTGCAGCATTGTTCCTGTGATACAGACTCTAAATCTCAGGGCAATCCAGACAATGCTCCTGTTACAGAATGTGTCTTACCTTCTACTTCCATTTCTGATGATGTTCCTGATGTCCCCAAAGTTGAACATTCAGCAGAGACAGTCCCATTTGCTAGACCTAATTCCACTTTCTATGTCACATGATTTGTCTTATTTCCAGACCTAGTGTGAAATGCACAGCAACCTGGACATAGTTTTCTAGATGTATTTAGTTCTGTATAATTGCATGACAAAGAATTATTTGTATCAACTGCATGCCAATCAATGTCATCAATATTGCATAACTCATTTCTCAAACAGGGAGGATGTAGAATAGTGTGTATGTGCGTGTATGCGTGCGTGTGTGTGTGTGTGTGTGTGTGTGTGTGTGTGTGTGTGTGTGCGCGTGTGTATGCGTGTCTGTGTGTCTGTGTGTGTGTGTGTGTGTGTGTGTGTGTGTGTGTGTGTGTGTGTGTGTGTGTGTGTTTGTGTGTGTGTGTGTGTATGTGTGTGTGTGTGTATGTGTGTGCTGTACCTTTAAGAAGCATTTCAAGGTCAGCACGTGCATATAAATAGCAAGCACGTGCTAGCTTCAATGCCATTTTGAGAGTGCAGCCAGAGAGTGAGTATGTATGAGTGTAATAGCTAGTTTGTTTATAACTTTATTTTGACTTAAAGTTATTAAGCCTCAATCCTGTTGTGTTTGTACATAATAAAGCTGCTTGAACAGAACCCATGAAGGCTCATCTATTTTATCCTGACTGGACAAGTGACATGGTCCATGATATAAATGCCTTGTTCCATCACAGGCACTCCATGTTCCAACATGTCATTCAACCAGTCCATTGAATTGGCTACATGGTGGAGACAGTCATGGATGTCAGACTTTTCCACATCTAGATCCCTGAGCATTTGTCTAGGGCACCTCTCAGAATGTTCCTGTGCCTCCATGATGGCCCTAAACATCTGTTAAGTGGCAAGGGAAGAGACACCTGCACCAGGTAGAGGAGGGACAGCAGGCCTCTTCCAAGCACCCTTATCAACCCTCCTGAATGACACTTCACCAACATTGTGGCTATGGACAGATTCAACAGGCACTAAAGCCACAGCAGCCACACTCCCCTGATCCAGGTCCATATCTTTAACCTGTCTAATATCTCTGGCCTCAGTGGACTGGGTAAGCGTAGGCCTACTGGCTGTGTCTGGGGAAAATGAAGGGCTTCACTGCATGTCAACCTCTGTGCCAGATTCAATCTCTGCTCCCCCCCAAATGTGCCTCAGTTTGGCCACCATCATCATCAGTGTCTGTTGAGACACTGACATCAGATGCCAGAGTGCCCAAACTCCCACTGTCATGCTCACCTGTGATAAGGGAGAAACACAGGAATACAGTAATACCTGCACTACCATGCTGCAATATATACTAAAAAGTACACAGCTGTCACTAATACAGACAGTACAGCAATACATGCAACAGGCCTGAGAGGACAAATTATGAGATATCTTCCCAATAAAACGGGGTAATACAGTTACACCTCTATACCTGCAGTACCTCAAATGTGAGCAAGAATCTGTCTGACAACTTCAAATTACACTTATAACTGCAGCAATCATAAATCCACCCACCCAACAAACAACTGACACAGACATATACATTGCTGAATTTAGTGCACTATGCCACAGTATTCTATTTATCATCTAATGAAACATACTTGGAAGCTCCTCTTGGGATGCAGGAGTTGCACCTAAATCCAGAACATAACATGCCATGGATTGCTGGGAGCTGTTCTGGGTGGTAATGTTCTCCAGGAATTCCTCAGTGGCAGTGAGAGGGGGTTCTGCAGCAAGGCGTCCATCTGTGACTTGATTGCATGCCACTGCAGCTGCATGCTTACATGCAGCAATTACCATGTCTGTTGCTGTGTGCCGCACCTGCTTATATGTATGACTGTGTCACCCAATGGTGTTAATTTTGGCCACTAATTCATTCCAGAGGGCTGTACTCTCAGTCATATTGGCCCATTCCCTGGACAGCAACACAGCAGTATGTTATCTTAACACATCAATTATCAGATTATTCCCTGCATCTGTAAATGGCGGCCTACGATGAGTGGACATATTGTGTCCTACAACACAAAAGAATGATAATCCATATGAGGATCACATAACTACAAATTAACTGTTTACGGACAAAGCACTAGAGGAAGGTTGTCAGTATTCCAACCTGGATAAACATGAAAGCATATTTCAAAAAATAACAAGATGGAGGATACAAAACAAGGAGACTGACAAGAGAAACATATTCTTGTCTGTGCCATAGCAGTAAGTATAATATGCTCACCTACCCAAAATAACACTGCAGTCTAGTTAGTGCCCTAGCACTAACTCATCTTTGTTCCCCCCAAACAAAATTACAGGCTATGGACCCACTGTGCTAACAAGCATCTCTGAAATGTTAAAAATGCTATCAAAGGACATGTCTATGTAACGTGTAAATATTTATAACACAGCATTCCCTTTAAAGGTATTCTCAGAGCTGTGTACCTGTGAAATGGCTTGACAACCAAGGCAATGCCATCATTACACTTCTAAGTAATGCATACAGATTAAAGTGTGAAAACAATTACATCACATTTATTCTTAGCTACATTCCAGCTTATGCACTATGTATCTAACAAAATGGGAACATACCTGCTGGAGTGCAATACTCCTCTGCAGAGAAATACTGTAAAGAAATACAGTTGTCTTAGTGAGTTGAGCAATATACTATCTCTTCTCAACATCAGTTTAGCTAGCTACACATTTGCCTTTTTATAATGGAGGACATTATTAATGGATTGCATCTGTCTTAGTCTGTGCTCCAAAGATGCTAGTTACTGCATAAGCAGGTGAATTGTATGCTAATCAACCAATCTCGTGAGACCATTCAACAAGATATAAAGAATCCATCTAGATTCCATGCTGGTTTTTCCTATGGATGTCACAAAGTGTGGAGTACAGACACAACATTTACAAGGTAAGTCCTGAACATGCACTGTAATGCCTAATACTATTATGGCATGTACTTGTATTTCATCAGGTAGTACAATAAGCAGGTTAAAGATGGGAGACATGTACCGAATGTCAAGTAACATGTGACAGCAGAGAGTTATTTCACTTGTATGTGTCCATTAGAAAGTAGTAGCCTTCAGCCATGTAAGATTTACACATTCATAAGTCTCTAAAGTACTGGTGATCGATGCATGGCCTCAGTTTAGCATCATACATTTGTAATGGAATATCTTTACATAGAGAAGTTCTGCCACATCATGACATCAGCTTGGCCTACCCCCCCCCAAAAGAACAGTGTATCCTTGCATGTGCCATAACAGGAATTCACATTTGCTCTCACAACCAAAAGAGCAGTGCATGGTTGTTTGTGCCATCCAACCTGGCCTTCATTTGCTGACAACTGCATATCATACTATGCCCAGTTAATATACGCATACAGTGTAAGGTAAATGAGGTAGACTGGCTTTCCCACTGCATATCTCTGAATATTGGTCAGATAACTGCTGAATGGCCAAGCAACACAGATTGGTATAATTTCAAGCAATAGTCCTAACAGGTTGTGTGATCGTTAAGTGCAGTACATCCAAATCTGTTTCATATAATCCATGTATAAGCAACAGCTGATGGCTTGATATAAGTTAAAATACATCGTGGAAGATTGTTGTGCAATGGATAACTTCAAGTTGTTTGCTGCCAAGCTGTTTGTGTGGCCAGTAGTGCATTGGAGTGATATTGGAAATCCAGACCTCTGCAGACATACCTCCTGTGTATAATAAACTGTATTTCCCCTTTTTTTCTTTCTCCTTCTGTGTTACTTTAGTGGGTGATGGGGGGGTTCATTGTTTGCGTGATGCGCCGCTTAGCACAAGCATGTGTGGCTATGTTAATCAGTTTTGCGAGTATAGCAGCATTGTGAAAAATGGATGACTGGACCTCCCAGTTAGCAGACAGGACCCAGACAGCCAAGAATAGAAAGCAGATGCATTCTAGTGATGTAATTGTGCATTACACAAACTCGGTAAAAGCTGTTGGGCCGTGGTTAACAGTGAGAACTTAATGAATATTAACTTACAGGATGTTATGTAACTTACTCTGTGGCAGCAGGTGTTAAGTCTAGGTCTGAAGTCTAGTTGACCCTGGGTTTGAGTTCAATGTGCAGAGTCTTTGTTTTACTGTTGTGACATTGCAGTATTTAACAATGAACTGACACATACAGATAGGTTTTCCCAGCTTTCCTGTGGCAATAGTTGTCAGTGCAGGACTAATATCCATATGGTCCAGGGTTCGAATATAGCATATCTCATTAAATTTTAATGTTGGCCCAATTCACATTATAGTCACTCTCACTTATTAACAGGTGACCTAGTATAGCTTATACAATATTTACATGTATTAGGACAGACAGAGTAATATTGTGTCAGTTATGTAATTATTTATTAATCAATGTATTGTTTAGCTAATAGCAAATGTATAAGTGTGGGTATAATGTTGTATGTGCAGGCAAGTATATTCCTGCTACGTGGCTTACCATGTCCTTCCGATTGGTCCAACACAGTTACAGAATTGCCTGTATGTCAAATAACATAGAAATTGCATTAGTTACCAAACTTCTGCATCGTTTACCATCGCTGAAACATGTTGCACCCTTTACACCCAGTTTGCACAACAGTAAGCAATTCATACATTTTTGAAATGTTGCCAAATCAAAAAGTGCTCCCTCTGAGTAAATGCAATACATAATTGGTGGGAAAATATCATTCTGCATTGGGCTTGCTCTGTGACAGACATGGAAAGCATTTCTGGAGAGGGTTTGAGATTTAGGGTTCAAAGGAGGGGTGTCCAGGAGTCCAGAGTGTTTGTTGGACTCCTAGTAAATGACCATGGGCTTCAGCTCCTGCACAGGCATTATCATGGCTCACAATCAAGAACAGAGGCATGGAATAGTCTGGCCTGGGTTCTGACCACTGCTGCTAGTATCCTCCGCATGGGTGAACAATGTAAGAACCACTACCAAGACCTCAGGATGAGGAGAAGGGATGCCCTCAACCATTGGACTGAAGAATGTCAGACTGGTAACACCCCACAGATCAGTAAGTATGACTTTCAGACATTACTTGTTATAATTTAAAGCTGCATATAGCCAGGCTTGGTATTCATAATGGTATTCTGTTTTGTTGAAAAAACAATGGAGGCTAGCACTCGAAAATGTCACAAACAAGCAAAACAAAGTAGTACCAGTGGAGTAAAAACACGGCTCCTCTTCTTTTCACAGCTTTATTGGTGAGAATGTCACAGAACACCACAAACAGCACGAAATTCCACAAAACAACTCCAAAAACATAAACGCTATGTCTCCACACCTGCGTTTTCGTTTAGGCTCACTTCCTCAGATGCAAAAGAATAAAGCTTACTCTTCCCCTTCAGCTTAAATACTTTTACTAATTGAATAATTGGAACTCATAATACAATAAAAAATCTTCATTACATTTTTACTAAAATAATCCCATTGAAACTACTACCTTCATCAAAGTGCCTTCTTATTGTTAAATTAAAACAAACTCATTTCATTTTGATTCCTTACTAGTAATATCATTACCACTACATTTAGTAAAAATGTAATGAAGATTTTTTATTGTATTATGAGTTCCAATTATTCAATTAGTAAAAGTATTTAAGCTGAAGGGGAAGAGTAAGCTTTATTCTTTTGCATCTGAGGAAGTGAGTCTAAATGAAAACGCAGGTGTGGAGACATAGCGTTTATGTTTTTGGAGTTGTTTTGTGGAATTTCGTGCTGTTTCTGGTGTTCTGTGACATTCTCACCAATAAAGCTGTGAAAAGAAGAGGAGCCGTGTTTTTACTCCACTGGTACTACTTTGTTTTGCTATTCTGTTTTGTTCTGTTTTTTCCACAGCTGAGTAAGATCATGATCTGAATGTTAGAGCCTATGAAAGTCAATTGGCATGGATGCAAGCAGCATGTGGTATGTATGCACATCAACAGTACCCTTATTGTAGCATTAAAAGTTAAAGACTGCTTTATAATACCTCTCACCTGTACAGGTTTTGCAGAATGTTCCAATTGTTGCCTCATAATTTTGGTTTGCTTCTTATAAATTGTGTTTGTCTGGCAATTCTTAGCCAAAACACTGAGGACTGCAGTCAGAAAATGATATTTGTGTCTCATACTTCATACCTTTCAAAACATCTGTGTTAATGAAACTTGTTATCGTATCACTTTTCTAGGTTTGTAGAAGAATATGTAAAATTTGTTGCTATTTGTGTGCCTTTGTACCCCCAGTATTTATTGCTTGGTCCACATGTTTGGCTGTAAGAGGTTGTGAGGTATGGGCTTAGTTGGTATGTAATGCAGTAATACCTGTCAGCTGTACAGATTTCCACAGAATTTCCGGTCATTGTATAGTTACAGGTATAATTGTGGTTTTCAGTCAAATAATTGCATAAGGGTTAAGGACTGACATCACAAAATACTGTCAAACATTTGAGATTCAGACCCCAGACCCTTCAGAAAAGTCATGCAAGTGCAAAACCTGTTACCTTATCACCTTAATAAGTTTGTGAGACAAGCATGTAAGAGTCATCCCTATTTTTCAGACCCTAGCCCCCTATTACATATGACTTTGTCCACATTTACTGCTGTTAGAGTTTGAGACCTGTGAATACTGTACTATAAAATACAGCCTACATCTCACAACTGTAAAAGGAAAGTATGCATGCAGTACTCTGTGGGAACACTATGGGAGTAGTCAGCAATTATGGGTTCAAACACAATTACCAACTAACAAGTACTGTTATGTTTTCATCATTATTGCACTGTAACTGCAGACCTCTCTAGCAGTGGCATAAATGGTCTGCTGGAAAATGTAATTAGTAGAAATGTAGCCTGCATATGGAAAATATATGTGCACATCAAGGATTGCTGGCTGAAATCTGTACTGTAGTGTGCTTCTGTTATCAAGTGCGTATTCAGAAATGTTATAAAAACTTTGTTTACAGTTTGTACTGTTTATAGTAAAAGTAACATAACAGAGTGAAATAATTGTATCACTGCTTTGTGTGTCACTTATGATGTTGCTGATGTTCTCACTTTTGTCTCTCTCCGCCCTTATGTTCCTTTTTTTCCTTATTTCCACAGCACAGCAGGGTAGGCCTGCCCCACAGGAACCACCTGCCCCCACTCCACTGACTACAGCACCACATCTCTGCACATCAGGGCCACACTCTGGTAGCACCCCCTGTGCTCCACCTGCATTACCTGGGCCCTCAGGTACCTCTGCTCTGTAGGATAGGTCAGTGGTTCCTTCCAGGAGTAGTGGCAGAGGTGGTGATTTTATCACCCGCAATGAATTGCCAGGGTTGGTGCATAGGATTGTGCTCCTCACAGCTGGTATGTGCCTACGCCATATGGGGACACTGCTCTCCATTGTTGCTCTGAATAATACAAGTAGACGCAGACATCAGACACTGCAGCGATCGGTGCAGTGAACTCACTGTGATGATAGTCCACTGCATGAGGACTCGATTCTGTCTCCAAACGTGACATGCATCAGCTCTTGAGGCCCCCCCCCCTCCCCAGCCATGATGTTCATCCCTGTCTTGTGTCCTTCACCATCTCTGTGTCTCATCTTGTATGTCCTGTCTGTCTACCATTGCTTCTTCACCTACGGACCCTACCTTACCCACACATACCTAGGTCGGTACCCCAAATTTCCTCTCTCTCTCTCTCTCTCTCTCTCTCTCTCTCTCTCTCTCTCTCTCTGCCAAAAAGGAAAAAATGGCACATGTCCCAAAAAATATTGTCCCATACATAGCTCTCCATTTCACACCAGTGTCTTCATGACACCCTTGATTTGGTCCAATTGGCTATACAATATGATTGTGTTGTGATCACCACTCTCTCTCTCTCTCTCTGGAAGTGACAATTCAAATTCAGCTCATATTCTTCATATATTATCAGATTTTGCTGTTGGCAGAAATGGATAGCTATTCCTCTTTCCTACACTCTTCTTGCACATTCCTGTTCTCCTTTCATCTTGTTTTTCCTCATACTTGCTCCCCATTTCACCACTTTCTTGTCTTCCCCATTTCTTTTCTTTAGAGACTCAGTGTGCAATGGTGCACAATGTTGTGCAATGGTGCATATCGCGCAACAATGTATGCCTACAGGAAAAGCAATTACAACTATTATATAAACCTGTATTTGTAACCACTACCATGTTCAACAAAAATGATGACACAGATTCATAACTATCCTGATTTATAATATTTCTTTACACATAAAAGTATGTGAAACTGTTGCATACACCTGTGTTTGAACCTAGTACCACCTGAACCAAACCAAGGTTGGATCAGTGCATTAACAGATGATGCTTTGGAGTCAGTTGAGTAGCAGGTGTATTTCACACAAGGAATAGAAAATTGCAGACTTCACTGCTGTTTCATACACCTGACACTTAACTGAATATTTGGTTGCAGGTAGTAATTGACTTCAGCCAGTACTAAGTTCCTTTCTTTAGCCACATAGAACTAGTTCCAAATAAAGCTGTAGCTAATACTATTCACTACTGTTCTCATTTCTGTTATTTCCCTAGTAGGAAGGGCACACTAGACAAAATTCTTATTAATTTAAAGTTATTTACACGTAAATTAAATTAAAAAATATTTTTCAAAGATAATTCTGAATTACATATAGGAAGGGAAATATGTAAGAAACCTAGTCTCTTTAATCCTCCATTACATCCTGTCATACAGACTTTTGAAAGAATGTGTGAACATATGACAAATGTTTAAAATGGAAACACACAGTGAAACGCAAGGCAACCTAAATTTACAAGAATGACAATTATTAAATGCGGTCTGCAATAATAGAAATATACATGTTATGAAACCAGACAAAGGGGGTGGTTTAGCTATTATGAATGTTAATACATATGTAGAAAACATGCTTGGGTTGCTATATAATGACACATACACAGAAATTAGTTTAAATGAGAAGAACATTCTTTATAGAAAAGCTGATATGGTCTTGGATGAGCTTTTATTTAATAGGGAAATTAGTTTGGAGGAACATAATTTCATGTCAGTTAAAAATCCAAAAATCCCAACCATATTCGGTATACCCAAGCTACATAAAGACCTTGTTGACCCCCCTCTTCGTCCTATTGTGGATGCAAAAGCTTCAAAGACATTTTATAGCTAAATTCATTGATGTACAGTTAAAAGCCATTTCGTTAAACTGTACATGGATAATAAAGGACTCTTGGGATCTCCTTAAAAAACTTGACAAAGATATGTATACAGATGACCTGTCCTTTATTACCATGGATGTTAGGGACCTTTTCTCAGTGATCCCGCATGACACAGGGATTGAGTGGTTTTATCTATATTTATGTAGATATACCACTAATAGACATGAATGGATCTTAACACTTAGAACTTTGATGGAACTAATACTTGATACAAATGTCCTTGTTTTTGAGGGACAATTATTTAAACAAGTAAAGGGAGTAGCAATGGGAGCCATTTGTGCTCCCATTTTTGCAAATATTGTCTTAGCTTTCTGAGAAAGGGAGTTTGTGTTTACTAGTACTTTGTTGGGGTACTGGAAGTATTATTGCAGGTACCTTGATGATGTTCTTATATTTTGGGACAATAGTGAGGAAGAATTACAGCACTTTTTGTCCTTTTTGAAAGAAAGTACAGACTTCCGTGATTTTACACACAGTCTTAATAAAGAGGCTATTAATTATTTAGATATCACTATTTCAAAGGTGAGAGAAGATCAGGCCTTCAAGACAACATTATATAGAAAGCCGACCTATTCTAACACTTTACTTCATTATAACAGCTTTCATCCAATACATCAAAAAAGGGCCTTAGTAAAAGGGCAAGTGGTATGTCTTGCAAGAATGGTGTCAGACTGGGATGATTTTCTTCATGAAATTCAGATATTAGAAGATATGCCTTTACATAGGAACTATCCCTATGATTTTTTACATCCTTTACTACAAGAAGTGGTTAAAAAGAGGCAGAAAGGTATTTTATCACCTCTACTGGGGAAAGGTACTTCATTCGATATGGCTAACAAAGAGAATGATAAAGAACGTAACACTAGATCTGAAGTAGGAAGACTTCATTCGTCTGCAACCTGTGGGTATCGGATCCGATCTCGGATCCGAGCCGGCAATTCAAAAGCTTAGGCTCCGAGCTCCTAGCTCCTCCCTCTTACCCATAACCCCTTGCCAAGCCCTGACTGACCTCAGATTTCGTTTGCCGCTTTTCAAGAAGCAACGGAATTCTTGAGCTCCTGGCGTGGTTTTGAGATAAGTAGTTTTCTGACAGGAAAATTGTTCAAATTCTCTTTTTTTGTTACAAATATAGTTAGTGTTGTGTGTGGTTAAGGCTTTCACTTCCTCTGATGCAGAGGTTTCTGCAGAAAGCCAACAGTTTGGGGAGCAGAATGATTCTCATTGCCCCATTCTGGCCTCGACAACCTTGGTTCCCCTTCGTATGGTCTCACAAAATCAATCCACCTTGGATTCTGGATCCAATTTCGGATCTCATCTCTCACCCTCTGGGAATGCCAGTTCCCAATCTGCGGACCCTGAAGTTGACAGCTTGGCTGCTCCAATTCCAACCTTAATTAGGACTCCCGGTATCTCTTCACCGGTCAAAGCAATTTTGGTGGCTGCTCATAACCCTTCTACCAGACAGGTTTATCGGAGTAAATGGAAGAGGTTCTCTATATGGGCAGGGCAGAGAACGGTGGATCCTTTTTCAGCACCTATCTCTGCGGTGCTAGAATTTCTATCAGACCTCTTTCATCAAGGGGCCAGTTCTTCCACGATTAAAGTACAATTGGCGGCTATATCGCATTATCACATTGGACAGGATACAGCTCCCCTTATGACAGCGAAATTATGCAAATCCTTTCTCAAGGGAGTTTTTTTATTAAGGCCTCCAGTCAAGGAGGTTGTACCGCTTGGGAATTGTCTTTAGTCCTGCAGGCTCTTACTGCTCCTCCTTCGAGCCTGCAGCTTCTGCTGATTTAAAATTCCTTTCCTGGAAGACTGTCTTTCTGGTAGCTATCACTTCAGCCAGAAGGGTGTCTGAGCTTCAGGCTCTTTGTGTCAAACCGCCTTACCTTTCTTTCTTCCCTGATAGGGTGTGCCTCAGGACCAATCCATCTTTTCTTCCAAGGTCTCTTATGAATCCAATATTAACCAGTCAATCAATTTGCCTGTCTTTTTTCCAAGTATTCAAACAAAGGGGAATACAAATTGCATTCATTGGATGTTCATAGACAATTACGTTTTTATATTAACAGGACAGCTGGCCACAGGAAATCAGATCAGCTGTTCGCTCCTTTGCTAAATTTGCTCTGGGTAAAGCAGTGTCTAAAGTCACTCTGTCTAAATGGATTGCTAATTGCATATTGCAGGCATATGACACTTCAGGCAGACCTGCTCCTCAGAGGGTTACGGCTCATTCTACTAGAGCGGTTTCTCGCCAGCCGCCTTTAAGTCCCGTGTTTCGTTGGATGATATCTGCTGCAGCTTCTTGGGCCTCGCCTCATACTTTTATTTCTCATTACAAGGTGGATGTTGTTTCTAGAGGAAGAGCATCCTTTGGCTCAGCGGTGCTCCGGAACATCCTTCCATGATGGCCGCCCAAGATTCAGGTAGCTAGGGACTCTGTCCCACAGGTTGCAGACGAATGAAGTCTTCCTACTTCAGATTTAGAAGTTATGTACTCACCATAACGTTCCATCTGAGTAGGTGACTTCATTCGGATGCAACCATCCCCCCCTCCATCCCCCTGACCTTTATAGAGCGAGTGTTATGCTGTTTTAGTATACTGTGGTCAGCATTTGAGGCAAACTCAATCTGAGGTCAGTCAGGGCTTGGCAAGGGGTTATGGGTAAGAGGGAGGAGCTAGGAGCTCGGAGCCTAAGCTTTTGAATTGCCGGCTCGGATCCGAGATCGGATCCGATACCCACAGGTTGCATCCGAATGAAGTCACCTACTCAGATGGAACGTTATGGTGAGTACATAACTTCTAATTTTTCTGTTACAAGTGTCTTTAGTTATAATAAAAAAATTAATAATATTTGTGAAATCTTGCAATAAAATTAGAATATATTCAATATTGATCCTGAATTTAATGAGTTGATGGGTTTTAATCCTAAGATAGTTTATAAAAAGGATTTGTGTTTCAAAAACATGTTGGAGAAGAATACTAGAGGGTGTTTGGGGATAGGAAAAATGTCGAAATGTGGTTTTTGTTTGCAATGTAAATACATTTTAGAAGGGACTAGTGTCTCAATACCTAATTATGGAAAAATTTTCTATAAACAGAAGTTTTCCTGTAGTACAAAAGGGGAGGTGTATCTTGCCCTGTGTAACTTTTGTAAAAGTTTCTATATAGGTAAAACTATTAATGCACTAAGAACGAGAATATATCAGCATTACTATGACATTAAAAAGAAGATGCAAAAAACGCCCTTGCCTCACATATCATGGAAAATGAAGGGCATTATTTTAGTTTTACCATTTTGGAACAGGTGTTTTTGAATGACAGAGGGGGTCCTAAAAATGATTTTTTAGAATTATTAGAGTTGAGGTGGCAACTGAGAACTAATGTCACCCAACAACCAGGGCTAAATAAGAATGTATCAGTTGGTTCTAGTCTTAGTTTAAAAGATGATGGCTTCATGTAGTTATTTGTATTTATTTAATTATTTAAATGTATGCTAGAAATGCATATATATATATATATATATATATATATATATATATATATATATATATATATATATATATTTTAGTTTAGTCAGGATTTTATGAAGTTTTAAGCCTTTTTATATTTTATCAAATCTATTATCTATATGTATAGGTATTTATTTACTAATTTTGATAATATTCCTTTAAGTAGGAAGGATAGGCATAATTGTTGTTTGATTAACTTGTGCATGATGGGCTATATATATATATATATATATATATATATACATATACATTTTGTTGAGTCAGTTGTCTGCTTTTCTACTAGATATTCTGATGAAGTTTTGTATTATACCAAACGAAAGCACTCAATAAACATATTTTGTGGATCTTCTGTCCTGCTGGGGTTTATTTTTATCATTTCTGTTATTTATTAACATTTTTATTTGCCTTTATTACCAAGGCTGCATGATGTACAGCATAGAGCACACATGTTTTATAAAAATAAATGGGGATTTCACACTAAGGCTTTGTAAAATATTGTTTATTATGCAATGATGCTTCATACACAGTTAATATTGAAAATATGGCATTGGTGATAAAAGGAGCAAACACTGGGAGTACAAAGGGTAAATTTAAACATAAAATGTGACAGTAATATTAATTATATAAAATATACCTGCTAAAGAACTGATTTTGTGTCTGGATAGGTTAATGCGCTATTGTTAGAGGCAGATGGAACTGGGTTTGAAATGAGGTTTAGTTATGAATTTTACAAGTTGTTGTTGTATCTTTCGGCTTTTCCTGGTTAGGGGTCGCCACAGCAGAACTCCGGTCTGTTAATGATTGGCAGTAGATTTCTATATACCAAGTTGCCAGCCCTGACGCACAACCTTCAACGAAGGTACGCCCATTCACGCATGTCTCCACACAGAAGACGCTTTAGCTGAGAATCGAACAGGATGTCTTACTGTGAGGTGACAACGCTACCACAGCACCACCAACGCAGCCAGTGTGCATGCTAATTTTACATACATTTACTGATACTACTGTCTTTTACCGCTGCTTAGCATTCATGTGCATCATGCAATGATTCTTTAAAGAAAAAAAATGGGAAAGATAGGAAAGTGGTGAAATGGGAAGCAAGCAAGAGGAAAACAAAATGAAAGGAGGGCAGGAATGTGCAGGAACGGTGTAGGAAAGAACCATAGCTATCCATTTCTTCAACAGTAGAAACTGATCAGATGTATACAAAGTTAGCTGAATTTGGACTGTCACCTCCAGAGACAGAGGTGACAACAACATAATCATGTTGTATAGCCAATTGGACCGAATCAAGTGTGTCAAGTAGACATGTGTGAAATAGAGAGCTATGTGGGGGGGACAGGTGCCCCTTTTTTTTTTTTTGGTGAGAGAGCAATGTTGGGGAATGGGGGAATGGACATAGGCATGTCTGGGGCAGGCAAGTTGGCAAGGTGAGGAAGTAATTGTTGGCAGACAGGAAATACAACACAAGATACAGGGATGGTGAAGGACACAACAGGAGGTGAACACCATGGTTGGGGTGAAGGTGGGAAAATTGAGGTCTCATGGACATCAGGATGGATGACAGTGGGAATCAAGTACTCACCCAGTGAACTGTCACAAACATACACTCACTGTGCCGGTGGCTGCAGTGCTCGATGTGTATGTCTTCAATGGGTACTCTGTACCAGGACAGAGAGCAGGCACTCCATCTGGAATAGGTGTGTGTCCACACCTGGCAATTCATTCTGGGTGAGAAATGAAACACCGCTCCACTGCTCCCAGAGGAGACCACAGGCCTACCCACTGGGGCAGAACTACCTGAGGGCCCAGATAGTACAGTGCAGGAGAAGCCGAAGGGTACCAGGCTGCAGCCCAGATGTGCTGGGCCTCGGTGCTGTAGTTGGTGGAGTGAGAGTAGGAGGATCACAGGGGACCTGCCTACCCTGCTCTGCTGTAGTAATAAAAAACATGAACATACAATTATAAAATTAAAAAAATGAAAAAAAATTAGACAAAAAAATAGATAGGCAAACAAAAATAACAAAACAAATTATATAACAACAAATACAAAACAGAATCATAAATAATAAATTAAAACAAAGAAATACAAAATCGTGTATAATAACAACAAAATGGAAACAAATTAAATGATAAAAAAGAAGAAAAGGGATAGGGTTTGAGAAAAAAACAGGAAAACATTACTAACTGCAGAGTTAATATACAAAACTTTCCACAATTATTTCACTCTCTTCTGTTATGTTTTATTTTTAACACTAACAACTCCTAAGAAATTTCTTTATTATTCTGAATACTACCCAGTTACTAACAGATGGATACTGTAGTAATGATCAGATTGCAGCCAGCAATCATTCATGCGTGCATATATTGCACATATGCATGCTTACACTTGACAGCAGGCCAAAGCACTCAATAAACATATTTTGTGGATCTTCTGTCCTGCTGGGGTTTATTTTTATCATTTCTGTTATTTATTAACATTTTTATTTGCCTTTATTACCTCAGTGGTATTGAGGTCTGAAAGTAACTTGCTATAATGATGATTAGCTAACAGTATTTTACAGGTAATGCTGAAAACAACACTATTGTACACACTAATCTATATTTGGGAAGTGTGGTCTTTGAACCTACAACCTCTGACTACTGTAATTTTCTTTTGGACTACAGACTACTGCATGCATACTGTGCTTTTACACTTTATGCATGCCTGTTCACTGTTATTTGAGAATGTGAAACAATTGTTTTGTGCTACAGAGAAAGGCATGAATACTTTCTTTTACACTTGAGATATGCATGCTCAATTATATACAACTGTCTGAAATAAGTAATCCATCTTTAACAGTTAAAGCTACAATAACAGTACTTTTTATATGCATGCATACATGACACATGCTTCCCTCATCCTTGACAGGTGCACTCCATGAGACCTCACATTTGAGGCCCTTTCTTCAATATCTGTGGCAAAGAAAAGCAAAACAGAATGCCATTATGAATACCAGTCTTGACTATACTGAGCTATAATTTTTACAGTTGATCAATGCATTTTATACTTACACATCTGTGGAGTGTTCTCTGCCCTACCTTCCCTAATCCGCTGATCAAAGGTATCACTCTTCCTCCTACGGACATCATCATAATGATGACAGCATTGTTCAACAGTGCATGGGATACCTGTCGCACTGGTCAAAGCCCTAGCCAAAGTAGTCCAGGATTCAGACTTATACTGAGAATCTGAGTAGTTCTTCTGCAATAGGCATGGGCTATGCTCCTTAACTAGGAGCCCAACAAAGACTTTGGACTCCTGAACACCCCAACACTGTGCTTGAAAGCGCACAACCTCTCCAACACCAGACATGTCTCCTAAAGATCAAGCTAAATGTCTAATGAGCATTTCCCACCAATTCTATTTTAAATATATGTTTCCCCACCATGTGCAAGTATTGCACTTACTGACAGTGCACACTGTCTGTTTTTTGCTACATTTGAAAAAGCCGCGTGCTCCTTACCATCTCATGAACATGGTAAGCCAGGGTGTGCCGGTTTGCATGATGCTAAGTGATGCACAACAGTGAGCAATACAAAATAAACAAGAAAAGCAATTCCAAGGATATTTGATATACAGAATTTTATGTAGCTCTGTTACTCAAATGGGATTGCAGAAATATAATTGCATGAACATAGTACACATTATACCCACAATCATACTTTTCATAATATATGGACAATATGCAGTTTTTGAAACCAGGACCATGTGTACAGTAGTCCTAAACTCACAGCTCTTGCCACAAGAAGATTGAAAAAACACTTGTCTATTTTGCAGTTCATTTGCGTAATCTGCAATGTCAAAACAGTAAACACAAGTTTGTTTGCCATGCACTAGAATTCAGAACCATTTGCATTCCAGACTTAGACTTACCACCTTTTGCCACAGGATTAGTTACATGATATTCTCTATATTAGTATTCATTGTTAACAGTGTTAGCACAGTGCAACCTCACCTACCAGGTTTGAGCAATGCCCAGTGGTATTAATTGAATGCATCTGGTTTCTATTTTTGGCTGTCTGGATCATATCTGATACATGGGTGGTCCAGTCATGCAAATGAGCTAAGCATCGCACAAATGTGAAAACCAGAAAATATAGCAACTGCAGAATGCGCAAATGAGCTAACCATCGTGCAAACATGTGCTAAAAAAGAGACAGAAATGAAAAACAATAAAATATATGATAGTAATAAATGCAAAATGACCTGTCTATGGCAGGGCCTCTTGTATGATTTTTCTGTATTTAAATGTGTTTGGGACCCTGCCAGTTTTTGAACTATGGAAAGCAATTGCCATCATACCTCTCAATTGTACAGATTTTCGCAGAATGTCCAGATTTATACTTCATATTTTTGGTCTGTTTCTCATTAAATTTGTGGGTTTTGTCAAATCACTGGCAAATAATTGTGGATTGAATTCAGAAAATAATGACAGATATTCGAAATTCAGATTTTATACCCTTTGGAACAATAATGCTACAGCATAACCTGTTATTCTATCAATGTTTTAGCTTTGTAAGAGCAGTATTTAAAAATTGCCCCTATTTTTGGAGCTTTGTCCCCCCCCATTATTTATAACTTTGTTCAGATTTCTTTCTCTTAGTGGTTGAGAGGTCTGATTGCTGTGCTGCAGACAGCAACCTTACACAGAAATGCTATCCGCATTCCCGAAGAGGTTTTGCAGCTGTAAAAACACTGGTGTGTGCTGCAAAGCTTTGTTTGAGTGCACCGCACTTCATTAATATGCATCGCATGGCACCACCACAGGCACAGCTTTGTGTACACAGAAGCACTCCGTGTAGTCTCTACACAAACCTACAATGAGTTTCTTGAATCCTGCAGATTACATACTTCACACAATGCCATGTAGACTATGTTAACAGAATTATAGGTAGCAAACTTTCTCAGAAAAATAAGGCTTATTAATATTAGAATGTATAAAATCATGTCCTAAATAACTATATGGACAAAAAAATACAAATAATTACACAAATGAGTACATCTCCTCTGAGTAAAAGTGCATTAGGATATGCCCTTCTCAGTATGGAGAACATCGATGTCTGTGCTGTAACTGAAACCTGGTTCAAGGCTCCTGAGAGCACCCCGGCACTATTAGGTTTTACCTCATATCATGCGTTCCGGCTCCAAAACCCGGACCACACCACAAAAGGAGGGGGTGTCATATTCATAAAGGATACCCACACCTCCAGGTTGGTGGCAACACACGAAGCTTCGGAAACCATCCAGGTGCAACTAACCATAGGCAAAACTGCTCTACAAATTGTAGCATGCTACAGGCCACCCTCTCAAACTCAGGAACCCCACACTGCCTTCCTGAAGACACTGGAGGGTATAAATGTATCTCCAAACACCATCATATTGGGTGACTTCAACTACCCGAATATAGACTGGGAACATTACTCAAGCCCTAACTTTCTAGCCCAACGGTTCCTGGAGTTCATAAATTCAAATGCCATGGAACAGCTAGTCACTGTTCCCACGAGAGGAGAAAATATACTAGATCTCATTATCACAAACATGGGGACAAAATGCTCCACACCGGACGTATATCCCTCATTGGTGAGATCTGATCATAAACTAATCTCACTGTAAATCCACATCCCGCCCCCACCCCAAACAAAAAAGACCACAGTGAAGAACTTCTCTAAAGCAAACTTCACACTACTCAAGACTGTTGTGGTATCTTTCAAGGCCCCTGAGCCAGTGGAAACCACAACCCAAGCTGCGGAAGCCCTTACAAATGCCTTCTATGAACACCTCCAGGACTGCATGGATCAGGCAATCCCAAATAAAACCAAGACTCTTTCCACAAAGGGCAAACATCCAGTCTGGTGGACCCCAGCCATTAACAAACTTTACAATAAGAGGAGAAAGCTATTACATGATAGAACAAAATCCATAAAAGGGAAGTCACCCTGATCATTATTAGTAAAAAATACGAGCACTCATAAAATCAACTAAGGCCAATTTTGAGAGAAAAATTGCCATGGATTCAAAGGACAATCATAAGGCCTTTTTCAGCTATGTTAGCAACCTGGGTGGAAACTCCCAGATATGCTCAGAATTAGTCCAAAATGATACAAAATCACTGAACCCACAGACATTGCCAACATACTGGCAGACAGGTTCAGTGCAAACTTCACCCCCCTCTCCCTCCCCTAAAGGAGAGATAACTATCCCAGCAGAGTGTAGCCTCCCAGACATCTCAAATGCGCAGGTGAAAGCTGCTCTCTCTAAAGCTAAAAACACAGCATCAATGGGACCGGATGGTGTCCCCGGCTGTGTGCTACATGAGCTAAATGAGGAATTAAACCCGCACATAAGGCAGCTGTTTAATCTCAGCCTTACCACAGGATACGTGCCCAAGGAGTGGCGTACGGCAACTGTGGTCCCACTCCACAAAGGCGGTGCCTCTACGGACCCTGGTAATTACCGCCCCATAAGCTTAACAAGTCTAGTCTGCAAAGCTATGAAGAGGATCATAATGGAGCTCATAAACAAAGATATAGGGGACTTGCAGACATTGGACCCGACCCAGTTTGGCTTCGTCAAGGGCAGATCACGCCTTTTGAACTTGGTCGACTTCTTCGAAACAGTCACCAAGGCCATTGATGAGGGAAAGGCAGTCCATACAGCCTACCTTGACCTTGCAAAGGCCTTCGACACAATACCCCACTCCGGTATTGTAGAAAAACTTACCAGCTTAAATGTAAACCCATATGTCACAAGATGGGTTGCAAACTGGCTTAAGGACAGAACCCACAGGGTTAGAGTTGCTGGCGCTATGTCAGACTCCAAGCCGGTCACAAGCGGTGTCCCACAGGGCTCGGTCCTTGGCCCCTATTGTTCGGCATCTACTTCTCAGAAGTACAGGCCAACATGGGAGGACTTTGGCTGACAAAGTTTGCAGATGACTGCAAACTGGGCCATAGTGGAAAGTGCATCGGACATGGATATCCTTCAGAAGGGACTCACGGAAACAGATAGCTGGTGCCAGAGCCATGGCCTGAAGTTAAACACCAAAAAATGTATAGTCATACCCTTCGGGAAAAACAAGGTAACCCCAAGCTACCATATAGGTGGCAATCCACTAAGCACAGAAGAGGTTATCAGGGACCTGGGGACCCAGGTTGACAGTGGCCTTTCTTTTGACACTCACGTTGCTAAAGTGGTTAGAAAGACCTTCTACATTGCCCACCTGATCATGCAGGGATTCACATCCAGATCTAGTGAGGTCATTGTTCCCCTGTACTCTTCATTTATCAGACCAATGATCGAGTATAATGCCCCATTCGGGATGTATCGCACCCGACATCTGCAGCAATTGGAGAGACCCCAAAAGTTCCTCCCCAAAAGGATAAAGGGACTCCAAAATCTGTCATATGCTGCCAGATTGAAGAAACTCCAGCTCTATTCAGTTGCATACCGTCTGCTCAGAGGTGACATGTGCCTGACATACAAGGCCATGTCCAACCCGGAATTAATGGACATGCTCCACCTCAAAAAATCCAAATCCACCAAAACCACTAGAGCAAGCGACTTAAGCCTTAGCACGGATATAAATAGGACGTGCTGGAGGGATAGATTTATCACTCAGAGACTCCCTATGCTGTGGAATAAAATCCCGGTCCATGTGAGGCAGAGCACCTCGCTGGCTCTGTTCAAGAGAAATCTTGACCTGTGGATGGGAGATCGTAGGTTTATCCCGGGAATCATCTCTGTGTCACTGCTGGACAGAGGCACAACAAACTAATGGGCACAGTATTTTTTCATATAAGGGGTGGCGTAAGCCACAAAAATTTGGGCTAGGCTTATAAATGCCTTAGGGCAGATAGCCTAGTATAAACCTATGAACCTATGAACCTAAGAACAGGAGGTATATAGGTCATGCACGTGTAGTTAGAGGACAGATATTTTATTTATTTTTTTTTTCAAGATTTCAGTTTTCCTGTCTTACAAGTTGTAAATGAAAATAAATGAGGTGGAGATTTAGTAACCATCTCAGAGAAATGTGAGTGTGGGTGTATTAATTTATTATGGATAGATAAACTACTTTAAATGGCTGTGATAGTATGACAGCTTTGAAATTAAAGTAATTAAAACACTGATCTTATTTTATCGTATAGCTTCCATTTGGTAGTTTTATTTAGTGAAATTGCAAAGATCACATGACAAGAATGAACTATTTAAACCTGTGAATAACGTGTTCTGTTTTTATTACTGAAGGAGCACGTCTATGTGAAAGTTTGCCTCTGACGTCTTATTTTATTTATTTTAAAGAACTTTGGCTGTGGTTCCTGGCACAATGGCTTTGTCTGAGTGAAACTGTGGAATATTTGGCTTGGAATTCATGTGCTTCAAGCAACCCCTTGTAAGCGTTTGAAAAAATGCATTCAGTGTCCTCAAAGAACAGGGATTCAGCCGTTCTCCATGAGACAGGAAATTTGCCATCTTTAATTTCAAATTGAACAAAGGCATCAGATATACCACAAAATGGTTTATTGTTATAAATAAGGAATAATATTTTATGAGTTGACGATGCACTGATTCAGACATTGTGCTGACACAACTATGTATGTGCCTGTTAAAAAGAATACAACTGTTATTATTATTATTTTTTATTTATTTGACATTTGTTAGAAAAGGAACTACAAAAATATAAGAGATTGCAGTGGCACCAGTTAAATGTTGCATATTTAAAAACAGGAACTGTACAGAGAAGTCATAGAATTTTTAGATACCTATGCATGGAGCTTCTGTAACAATAGCAATCATTAAACTTGAATATTAGTGTGACACCTGTTCACTGGCCCAGCAATCAAGGAGCATCAGTCCTCACCACTAACACCAGTGATAGGTGTGCACATTGGGAGAAAAATAAGTACACACACACACACACACACACACACACACACACACACACACACACACACACACACTCACACGTCGAGACATGATTTACATAAAAACAACAAACACTCCTGGGGAAGGATGGCACAGGTTCACTAAGTATGCCCCTTCTGCCCAGGCTATAAGGTAGTAATCCACTGCCACCAGAACCCCAACTTATCCACTACTATAAGGCCCTTCCCAAAGGGTGACCAATTTCACTGTGTAATAATACTGTTATCCAATTAGTAAGTGTGACCAGAACTTTTAAGGCTATTGCAGTGGCTTGGATAGTATCACTGAATACATGCAAGTACTCTAAAGCTTAAATTATCTCTACACAAAACAGCCACCACTGAAAGGTTTAAAATGTTTAATAATAAATAATAAAAACACAAGACAAATCCTCTCAATTCAACACAGTGCTAGTCAAGAGTTCAGACAAAGGAATTTTAAAACAATACTGTAGGATAATTTGACTTAAATATAGAAAACATCTAGTCTAATCTTACTATTTTCTATCTATTTCTAAGAGGAATACTAAGTGCAAGTGCTGGTGATGTCAGTTCTGAAGACAAATGCAAAATGCTATCTCTTTCTCTCTGAGATCTTTTAAATTGATAATACATCACTGCTGACTCATTTTAGATTACATCATTCTTGACACTTCACTGGTTCCCAGGCTACCAGAAACTCTAAATTTACATTTCTTAGTTAGCTTGCACCTGGTCAGGAGGCCACAGCAATAAAAGACATTATACATGTAAAATCTAGCAATTAACTCTGGTCTCAAAACAAAAGAAAGACTTCCTTAATCCAGACATCCTGTCTCAGAACTTTGATATCAAGCAGTCATAAAATGCTTTACTTTATCAGCTTTCATCCATCAGGGTGCACTTTGATTACATTTTTGAAGTTCAGAACATATAACACAGTTTTTATTACATTTAGTTTTCTTACATTTGTAAAACAGCATGTGGATTATATTAATATTTACAATGACATAGAATTCTGTACAAAATTCTATATAGCTGGGCTGGCAGCCTTTCAGTTTTTTACAATTAGTACAAAATATATGAAATTAATGAACAATTTTGCTTCTACAGAACAACACTTATTAAATGAAATATATTATCTCAAGATTGAAAATTACATTGAAAACTAGAAATCTGGTTCACAGAAATTATATGACTATATGTTCATATGTTCATAGGTGTATACTAAGCTAACAACCTCTGGGACCTTTATAAGCCTTGCCATGCAATCCAAATGTATTCCAAAAGCTATTGTGCCTTAGGTTGTTTTAAGGGTGTATGTTAGTTAATAAAATATCGAAGTGGATTTTGTGGTGTTGCTTTTCTACATCGTGCTGCAGTTTCCAGTTGTTGTTCTTCTGTATGTTAGTTAAGGCATGATTTAATGTCTTCCTCTGTCCATCAGAGACACAGGTGTCAGACCAGAGGTGAATTTTTGATTTCCAATCCACTGGTCAAGGTTGAGCTTGAACAGGGTTAGGAAAGGGCTCTGCTTCACCTGGACAGGAAGCTTATTCCAGAGAATGTGGATTCTCTGATATACATACCTATCTCTCTCCAACATGTTCTAATTAAGTCACAAGTAAAATAAATCCTTAGATCTAGTAGTCCTGGTATCATTTGTTTTGTGGATGTGCAGCGGGTTTCCAAGGTTGCCTTGTATGTCAGACAAATTATCTCTTAACAGTCTGAAACAGAGTATAGAGATAAGGCTTTGAGGATAGCTGCACAGATAATTAGGTTTACATTCTTTATTCTTTTTGTGAGGATGATCTGTGCATGTTCTAGTTTTTGCATGCGCTGGTCAGGGACACACCTAAGGGGGAATTATACTCACTGATGGGTCTGATGAGGGCTGAGTGCAACAACACCTAGACACTATGACCTTACTTGTAAGATGAATGAAACAGAATGATTTTCCTACAACCTTAGATACATGTTGATCAAAAGCCAGTTTACTATCCACATGAGACCCCAAGTTCCCTGACTACTGTGTCTTCTTTTAGGGGTGTTTCTCAGTGAGGTATTTTCTCTGGGTGGCTGACTTCCCAAAAGGTACTTCTATGCATTTCTTTGCACTGAGGTTTAAGCCATGGCTTTAGCGCTTCTTATTTGTTGATGTTAGCACATGAGGACGTAGTTTTATGATTGTTTCTAGCTAGCAATCATCTGCAAATTTGATAAGCCAGGGTCCCTTGACACTGACCTTGACTTCCGAAAAACAGATGCCAAAGGAAGCAGACTCAGCACAGAGCCTTGCAGAATCCACTAGTGACTGAACTCTTTGTGGAGGTGGTCTCTATTTCTCTAATCCTAACTTCCTGGGTCCTATCTGTGAGCCAGCCCCTATCCAGTGAGTTATACAGGGGTTTCTGCATAATTCCATGAGTTTGTTTAAAATGCCCAAGTGGGGTACTGTATCAAATGTCTTCGCTATGTCAAGGGAGGCAGTGTGCACCACTTTGACCTCATCCATTGCCTTGGTGACCTTCTCAAAGAAGGTCACCAGGTTCAGTAGGTATAACCTGATATTGACCAAACTAAACTGGGCTGGGTCCAGTGTCTAAAGGTTTCCTATTTCACTGTTAATAATTTCCATTATAATTCTTTCCATGGCTTTGCATATAAGACTAGTCAGATTAATAGGTCTGTAGTTACCAGGATCCATTGATGGTCCACTCTTGTCCTGAGGGACGAATGTTGCAGTCCTCCATTAAGTGGCACAAAGTCTGTGTGGAGGCTAACATTGATTAGTGACTACACTGGCCCTGAGAGATCAGATTTCAGGCTATTTAGGAGACATCCTGGGATATTATCAGGGACCATCAAAGCTGAATTGTAAGCATTAGAGAGTGCATCTAAGAACTGCTACCTTCGGAGAAATGGGAGGCTATGTTAGATAGTAGTTCCTGGGGGCAGCTGGGGGGTGAAAGCGGGATAAAATTGAAGCTGAAATGGTCAGCCAGAATATTTGATACATCTCCTGGTTCCATGAGCATGGCTGCATTTACCAACAGTTTGGCACATTGTTCTGTAATGCCTTTGAGGTTTCTGGCATATCTAAAGAAGTCCTTATTGTTCTCCTTGGCCTGGGATGCTATATTTTCCTCAAAATTTGCATTGTTGTACTTAATTATTCTTCTTAGTTGTCTATTCAGCTTGATGAAATAGTTTTGTTTTATCATTTTTGGTGTTCCACTTCCCAATTTTAGCTATGAATTTTTCTTTTGTTGTGCAACCTGTTTAATTTTGGATGAAACCAGGGTGATTTGTTTTTTTAGTTGCTCTTGGGCTTACTTCTAACATGGTTGTTCAGAGCTTCTGTGAATAATTTCACATAGGCTGCTGTGTTGTCTGTATTTGGAGGGGGGGTTTGACATTTTGACAGGTTACCACTTAATAAAATAAAAGGTGGTTTGCCTTGGAGTCTTACCAAAGAGGACCACACCAGGGAATGTGCAGTGTTCTATCATATTTGTGAGTACCATGTCCAATATGATTGTACCTCTAGTAGGCATATGCACTAAGTGGTCCAGGGTATGTGTGTTTATAAAGTCTGGGAATCTTTGAGCCTGCAAATCTGAGGTCTTGTAGGATTCTCAACTTATAGAAAAATACTTAAAGCCACCTATGCATATGGTATTTGGTTGAATATTGAGCATATCCAACAGGTCTAAGTATGAGCTATGGGTTTCATGGGAAATAGAGAGTGACCTATAGCTTTTTAGGATATGGTATGGGACTTTGTCTGTTGTAATCTGGACATGGAAGAACTCCAGTGCATCATTTTGTTTAACCAACCTAGAGCTATGCTTGTTACTGATGTAGACTGAGAAATTACCACCTTTAGTCCCAGTTTGTGCAGTTGCTGGTCTACACGTGTCAAAGGCACTGAAGCCTTGCACTGCTGGGGTACACTCTGCAGCTTTAAACAATGTCTTGGTAACTGCACAGATGTCACCATTCTCCAAGCTAAGAGTTTAGAATCCTGGCACTGAGTAATAATACTTTTAGATTTCCTTGGATAGATTTTGTTATGTTGCAAGGTTGTCAATTTAGCATTTCCTAAAAGGCTCTGTGGGGAAGGATAATGTTTTTGCCAATACTTAAAAGCCTAGAGGGGACAGGTGCAGACCATCCTTGGTAAAGCAACATGGTTTGTTAACCACATGCTACCAAGCTGACAAAAATTGCATCCCCCAAGAATGACACCAAAAACTAAACCCATTATTAAAGGCTGTCATCTTCATCCTTGGTGAAGGTAGAATACTGTTCAATGTTAGGCACATACCAGCCTATGACACATAGCCCAAGAGCTTCATAATGTTTTCCTTCATATAGTCTAGAAAGGTATGTCTTGGGTCATTTACAATTGTACATGGACTCTGCCTGAATCATCTTTTTACCTGTGGTGTATTAGATAATATTTTATTTTTTGAGCAATGACTGATTGACACTGAAAAAAGGAAACTAATGCAATATGTGAATGATTTAATAAATGTAAATATTTACTCTTGGACAAGACTGGAGCTATGGTATAAAAGAGATATTGGTGTAGGTGGTAAGCATGATGAAATGGACATGACAACCTCAACACAGATGCAAAAACCATGAACACCATCTAATCCAGGAAGGACAGATGCAAATTCTGTACCAATGTTAGAGTCTTTGGAAAGAACTTCTCAAGTATCAAACAAAACCTCTGTCAATGCCTCAGAGAACCCATAGAATAGGATCAAGAGAGTGAAAAAAATAAAAAGAAACAGAGGAACGGCATACAGTAGTCTGATAACTTGGAGCAGATCATAGCAACAATATAGGTCAATTTAAAGTATATTTCTATAGTATTTTTGATTATGTAGTATCTTAAAAAGAGTTATCTGCCTTTTGGGTGAAGCGTGCTGATCTAACCTGTCTGAGTTGGGGATTGCTGGTGGAAAGCTTATTGTGTGCTTTCTGATTGATAGTTAGCTTAAAACTTATTTCGCTTTGCTCATATTTAAGCCTCGCATTTGCACAGGCTGTTGCATAGATCCTCACAGCTGCTTATCATTTGGTGACTTTGCTACTGATTGTGGAGAATCTGTTTTCACCTGGCACAATCCACTACTAAAAAGACAAAAATAAGCATTTCTTTTTGCACTTCTCTTATATACTGTGACTTATTTTAGAAGTTTCTTAAGCTATTTGTTGTTATTTTTGTACTTCTTAGCAAAAATGTACTGTCTACTGCTGATTTAAGCAGTTAATCGCACTGTATTACATTCTATCTGTTAGTTGTAGGTAGTTTGTGTGGTCTTGTTACACTTGGGCTCTAAACCAGCTATTCTACATTAAGAAGGTTCCTACACCCTTGTGGTACAACGGTATTGATCTAACCTGTCTGAGTTGGGGATTGCTGGTCAAAGGCTTATTGTCTGCTTTTCTGGCTGAATTTAGGTTAAAACGTTGTTTCTCTTTGCTTGTATTTAAACCTCACGTTTGTGCAGTACTGCTCTTTCATGCAGCGGTGAATAGCCATGCCCTGTATAGACATAAAAGCCTGGAAGCTCAGTTTTCCCTAAACAGCTGTCAGTGAAACTCTTCCAAGCTTTTCTGCTGCTCTAGAAGCAACTCAGCTGCACACTGAGCATTGTTGCCTTATTTATCATCCTTAGCCTACACAGAGTATAGGTCCCTATTGTAGTCTCTACACTACCAGCACAGTCCTGTCAAATTAACCCATTCCCTTCCCTAATAAAACATACAGTAAGAGCCTGCTATCATGGATGGGAGTTTCCCATCATCTGTCTGGCCAGCCTGACAGATATGGGCATCTTGAGGCAATATAGCAATTGTCTCATGTATACTGACAACCACTTACTCTGAAGCAATCAAATACTTTATGTGAGATGTAATTACACTATGAAATTGGAGGCAAGACTCTCACATAAGGACAAATCAAATGACAAACAGATGGTCAGCACACACACACACACACACACACACACACACACACACACACACACACACACACACACACACACACACTAAATAATGACACAACATATAAACCCACATATGCGGCGGTACTCACTCATAACTTACCAAAAGATCAGAGGCCTCCCAGATAGAAACCACTTACATACATAGCAATGCAAAAATAACCACAACACATAATAACACACACACCCCAGGGACTCAACAAATAGGCCCATAAGGAGTAATGCCAAAAAAGCTAATGTATTGGTAATAGGTGACTCCCTTGCGAGATAAATGGATGATTCCATTACCAGGCTGGATAAGGAGTGGGTTACAGTTCATAGGTGTGTACTACGCTAATGGCCCTGGAGCCTTTACAAGCCTAGCCTATAGGATTACCCTGGCAACATGCCACTCGACCTTAGTTTCCAGTGCCTCTGTCGAGTAGAGCCACTGGAGTGATCCCCAGGGTGAATTTTCTATTTTCCATCCAATCATCAAGATTTCTCTTGAAGAGAGCCAGTGAGGTGCTCTGTTTGACATGTATGGGAAGTCTATTCCATAGCATGGGCAGTCTCTGGGTTATGAACCTGTCCCTCCAGCATGTTCTGTTGATTTTGGTAATGAGGCTGAGGTCTCTGGAGCATGTGGTGCGGAGGGATTGGGATTTCTTTCAATGTAGCATTTCTAACAGAGCTGAGTCAGACATGGCTTTATAAGTCAAGCAGAGATCGCCTCTAAGTAGGTGATATGAGACAGACAATAGTTGGAGTTTTTTGAGTCTGTCCATACAGGACAAGTGTTTAATGCCTAGGATCCTCTTTGTGAGGTACTTTTGCGGCCTCTCCAGTTGTTGCAGGTGTCAAGTGAGTTACATGCCAAATGGGGCATTGTACTCGATGACTGGCCTAATGAGAAAAGAGTAGAGGGAGACAATGACCTCTTTCTTTCTGGATGCAAAACCCTTGGTAATGAGGTGTGCCACATAGAAGGACTTTCTGACCACAGTGGCAGTGTGGTGGTCAAAAGAGAGGTTGCTGTCAACCTGTGTTCTCAGATCTCTTATAACGTCTTCTGTGTTCAGTGGACTACCATAGATGTGGTAGTTCATGGGAACTGGGTTTTTCCCAAAGGGGATGACAACACATTTTTTGGCATTGAGCTTAAAGTCATGGTTCTGACATTAGTTTCCAGTGCCTCTGTCGAGTAGAGCCACTGGAGTGATCCTCGGGGTGAATTTTCTATTTCTCATCCACTCATCAAGATTTCTCTTGAAGAGGGCCAGTGAGGTGTTATGTTTGACATGTATGGGAAGTCTTTTCCACAGCATGGGCAGTCTCATGGTTATGAGCCTGTCCCTCCAGCATGTTCTGTTGATTGTGGTAATGAGGTTGAGGTCTCTGGAGTGTGTGGTGTGGAGGGATTGGGATTTCTTTCAATGTAGCATTTCTGTTGATTGTGGTAATGAGGTTCAGGTCTCTGGAGTGTGTGGTGCGGAGGGATTGGGATTTCTTTAGATGTAGCATTTCTAACAGAGCTGGGTCAGACATGGCTTTGTAAGTCAAGCAGAGATCGCCTCTAAGTAGGTAATATGAGACAGAGAGTAGTTGGAGTTTTTTTAGTCTGTCCATATAAAACAAGTGTTAAAGGCCTAGGATCCTCTTTGTGAGGTACTTTTGCGGCCTCTCCAGTTTTTGCAGGGGTCTAGTGAGGTACATGCCAAATGGGGCATTGTACTCGATGACTGGCCTAATGAGGGAAGAGTAGAGGGAGACAATGACCTCTTCCTTCCTGGATGGAAAACCCTTGGTAATGAGATGTGCCACATAGAAGGACTTTCTGACCACAGTGGCAACGTGGTGGTCAAAAGAGAGGTTGCTGTCAACCTGTGTTCCCAGATCTCATATAACGCCTTCTGTGTTCAGTGGACTACCACCAATGTGGTAATTCAAGGGAACTGGGTTTTTCCCAAAGGGGATAAAAACAATTTTTTTGGCATTGTGCTTAACGCTATGGTTCTGACATCAGTCATTGGTCTCATTGAGGCCTTTCTGTAGGATGTCAACATCACTTGGGGAGTTAATAATAGCTCCCAACTAGCAATCATCTGCAAACTTTATCAGCCAGAGTCCCTTCGTGTTGACCTGGACTTCAGAGAAGTAGATACCAAACAGGAGAGGACCCAGGACCGAATACTGTGGGACTCTACTCATGACTGGTCGGCAGTCTGACTTGGAATCACCTACTTTCACACTGCGGGTTCTATCTGTGGGTCAGTTTGTAACCCACTTAGTGATATAGGGGTTGATGCCTAGATTAGTAAGTTTTTCCTATGATTCCTGAGTGTGGAATGGTATCAAAGGCCTTGGCCAGATCAAGGTAGTCTGTATGGACCACCTTACCTTCATCCACAGCTCTGGTGACTGACTCAAAGAAGTCAACCAAGTTGAGCAGGCATGATCTACCCTTCACAAAACCAAACTGTGTAGGATCCAGAGTTTGGAGATTCCATATATCATTTTTTATTAGGTCCATGATGATGTGTTCCATAGCTTTGCATATCAGACTCATCGGTTCATGTTGACTTGTTGCTAGAATACTATAGGACATCCTCCTAGGTATACAATCTCTTGTTGTACGCAGGTATTTTTGTTGACTCAATATGCTGTTATTGTATTGGTATGTTTGTTGTGTGCCATTTTTGTAATGTGATGTCTTCTGTCTGTATATTATCTTTGCATAAATTCTGTATGGTGTTCTTTCCAGTTTTTGTTTACATAATACCTCATATCTGTATGTTGTTTTTGTTTTCATGGCCCTGGTCATGACTGGAAAATATCCCAGAACCAGTTCACTATACTGCTTAACAAATGGAAAACACCTCATTAGTAAGGGTATCTCATCCAGGGACAAGGTTGTCATAACATCCCTGTATTCTTCCCTTATATGACCCATTATTGAGTACAATGCCCCTTTCAGCATGTACCTCACAAAGCACATACAGCAGCTGGAGAGACCATAGAGGTTTCTCACCAGGAGAATCGAGGGCCTCAAACATCTACCCTACACAGATAAGCTAAAGGCCCTGTCCCTTTACTCAGTCTCCTACAGACCCCTCAGAGGTGATCTGTCTGGCATACAAAGCAATCTCGGGTTTATAACAGATAATCGAAAGCTGAAAATATCGAAGTGCAAAACTCTGAACTTGCAACCTCAAAACCGGAAAACATTGAACGCAAAAAAAAAAAAAAAACCCACTAAACACCCAAAACGACACAAAAAACACTCTATGCAGGGGGGCAAGCCCCCCTGCACCCCCAAACCCCGCACTACTTAAATTTAGCAACTCCGAGATCACACTACAGTGCAGTAAAGGGAAATCTTCCCTTCCCGCACTCTATGACAATCTCCACTTTCTGTTTCAATGTTTTCTGTTTTCGAGGTTGCAAGTTCGAAGTTTTGAGCTTCGAACTTGTCAGCTTTCAATTTTGTGATATACACCCAGCAATATCAGACCCCACATTGATGGACTGCTGCATATCCACAAGTCAATCTCCAGTCCAGTAACCTGCACGCTTGACCTTAACCTGGTCTGTGATATCAATAGGACTTGCTGGCAGGACAGATATGTATCCCAGAGACTCCCCCTTTTGTGAAATAGACTCCCACTCCACATCAAGCAGAGTACCTCATTAACTCTTTTTAAGCGCAACCTGGATAACTGGATGGGGAACAGAAAATACACCCCTGGGATTCCACCTATGTCCATGCTGAACAGTGGCATCGGGTGCTAACTTATTGGAACATGGGCTTAGTTGTTGGCTAGGCTTGTAAGGGCCTCAGGGCAAATAGCCTAGTAACTTCCTATGATCCTATGAAAAATAAAATAAAATAAATCGGTCACATGCATTTCAGGTACAGATGTATCGAAGATACCTCATTTTGGGTCACTAGGATACAGTGGATAGTAAAGATTATGGACTTTCTAGACTCATGTGGATCTGCTTGAGAGAATAAAATTTGTCTTGGTGAGTTAAGTGCTATTAACCGAAATCTTGCACTTTCTTTTCTTGCTTTGACCGGGGATTTTATAATGTATAGAATGGAAGGAAGGCATGTAGGATGATTGATTCTAATGTGTACAGAATGTGCTGGTGGTCCAAGCTTTGGGCAGGGGCTTTGAGAGAAAAAACATCTTTCTCTCATACTATGCGGATATTCTAATTGATCCATCTCTGTCATACCCCACTTGTCTGTCCTCTAAAGGAAGGCATTTCTATCTTATTTTAATGCATATAAGTCTCCTAGAGTCCTGGTATGGTTGTATACAATGAGCGTGGCTGTAAGAGATGTAAAGTGTTATTAAATGCATGTCCAGATCAGTGTTTATATCATAAAGCAACTTAGCTAGCCTGCAGACATTATAACAGTGAATATCTCCTTATTTGTTGATATGCTACATCATTCTGGTATTGCCTGTTACCATTAGCAGTGTGCCTGACTTGGACAGTGATGTCAAGGCTTGTACGACATGGATAATGGCCATTTCCTTCATGTTTATATGCTTGCTCCTCACATTTTTTGCCCAAATTCCTTGCACCTGAAAATCGAGAATGTGGGACCCCCATGTGCAATGTTAGGCAATGGTCAATGCTTGATTTTGTTCTGGCACAGGGAAGTGGAGGCCCGAGTTGCAATTCACTGAAATTGCTGACCAACAGAGTTCCTGTGAGATGGAGGGGATGAAGGTACTCTTTCTCTAAGTGTTGGATGTGTCAATCTCAGAGACTCTTAATGTACCACTGGATCTTCCTTATGTGTACTTTCACACAGGGAGCCATTGGAATGAATATTTATATGTGCTCCAGGTCCTTCAGCAATGTTCTCAAAGTGAAGTGTGTCTGCTGTGAAGACTTGAGGAAGAACTGAATCAGTACCTTCCTGTCGTGTGGTAGGCACACCACTTACTGACCACCCCTAGGCAGATTTTAATGGGCAATGGGGATAATCTCAATTCATGAGGCTATAGAGAGCTCACTAGATTCAGAGGCAAAAAAGTAAACAAAAACCTTTTTTTTTAAGTTTCCAGAAAGCAACCATAAATCAGAAAATCCTCTTTGCAAGGGCATATGTCAATGCTGCTCATCCTCAGATGCATAAAGACTGATGCCAGACCTTTGGCAAAGATTTTGCGCACAGTGGAAAGGATAAAGGGACAAAACATGTACTGAAAGGGAGCTCTCTACAATGAATCTGAGTTCACATTTGTGAGTGTTGTTAATATGGATATAGAGAGATGCATCTTTTATGCTTAACATAACATGGATAGCATCCATTAACACCAAAGACAGAAGGGGCTGAAGGGTGAACATTATTAAGTTATTTATTGTATAAAGGTCTAGGCTGGGTCTCCAAAGACTCTCTTTTTTGGGTCAGAACAAGTTGATAGGTTGATAGGTTAGGTTGATACAATTCTAGCTATTTCTTCCCACATTGTTTACTTCCTTTCTCCCATCCAATCGTCAAGGTTCCTTTTGAAGAGGGCCAAAGAGGTGCTCTGCTTGACATGTATGGGCAGTCTATTGTGTGGTTCTGAATGTCCAACAGCTCTGTGTTTGACATTTTAAGGTGGTCAGTGTAGGGCATCTGATTTAGGCCTGTGATTCTTTTAGTGAGGTATTTCTGCAGACTTTCCAGTTGTTGCAGATGTCTTGAGTTGTATTCTATAATGGGTCTAATGAGGGATGAGTACAGTGGGACAATGACCTTTTTTCTGGATGAAAAGCCCTTAGTGATGAGGTGTGCCACATAGAAGGATTTCCTGACTGTTGTTGAGACCACTGTCCACCTATGTCCCTAAGTCTCTTATCACACATATGTTTTTCCCAAAGGGTATAACTATACATTTCTTGGCAGTGAGCTTGAGCCCATAGCTCTGGCACCAAGCATCTGTTTCGTATCCACATCATCTAGTTTGCAGTCATCTGCAAACTTTGTTAGCCAGAGTCCCTTAGAGTTGGCCTGTATTTCAGAGAAGTAGATGCCAAACAAGAGCGGTCCCAGGACTGAACCCTGAGGTACTCCACTTGTCACTTGTCTGGAGCTGGATTTTTTACAGTGTGGGTTCTGTCAGTGGATTAATGCCCAGCATAGCAAGTCTATCTATGATTCCAGAGTGGGGGATGGTGTCAAAGTCTTGAATAGAAACCTTTTCTGTTATGTGGCATTGGGGCTACCTTAATATTCTTCATAACGCTCAGCTATACAGATTTTTGCCTTATAGTTTTTGTCTGTTCACTGTAAAATATGTGGTTTTCTGACAAATTATACCGATTTGTTAACTAAGTAGGCCCATATATACCTTTTTTAGGAGTGACCCCTGAGCAAAGTCTGGTTAATGCACTTGATCAATGTCACACAGTAGGTAAATGAAGACTGAAGGAATCAAACCCTGTACTACAGCATCTACAACTCACAGCCTTAAACCTCTGCACCACCAGTCAGACAAACAAAATCACTGATGATTGAAGTAAACAAATAATGACAGACATTTGAGTTTCAGCCTACACCTTCTTTGTAAAATGTTTACTAATGTTAAGCCTGTTATTTCAGCAATTTTCTAAGTTTAAAAGGACAATATTTAAAATCTATCACTGATTTTGGGCCTTTATCCCCCCCATTATTTTTGGCTTTGTCCAGTATACTTGCACTAACAAGTTGTAAGGTATGATGTCCTTGCATTCCAGAACTGGTAGGAGGAAGCACTTGGAGTTGTTTATTTGGCAGAATTGCCAAGCTCAAGACAGAAGAAACATGAATTAGTCTGAAGCAACATTTACTACTACCCAATTGTCCACAGTCAGGAGGAACTATTTTTTTAAAAATTAGAGTCCCCAGCCAAGAAGGCATGGAGGGGTAAAAAGGGGGTCTCAGGGAATAGGTACTGGAAGTGGCTGCTGGAGCATGATTTCTTCCCTTGTTGCTTGAAATGGGTCCCATAACACATGCTTGTTGTCATTCCTCAAAGTGTCTCCCTTGCTGTGCACTGATCAGCCCTTGGCTGCTTGTTGTCTAAGGGTCATTGTTCCTTAAAGTGTCTCCCTTGCTGTGCACTGATCAGCCCTTGGCTGCTTGTTGTCTAAGAGTCATTGTTCCTCAAAGTGTCTCCCTTGCTGTGCACTGATCAGCCCTTGGCTGCTTGTTGTCTAAGAGTCATTGTTCCTCAAAGTGTCTCCCTTGCTGTGCACTGATCAGCCCTTGGCTGCTTGTTGTCTAAGGGTCATTGTTCCTCAAAGTGTCTCCCTTGCTGTGCACTGATCAGCCCTTGGCTGCTTGTTGTCTAAGAGTCATTGTTCGTCAAAGTGTCTCCCTTGCTGTGCACTGATCAGCCCTTGGCTGCTTGTTGTATAAGAGTCATTGTTCCTCAAAGTGTATCCCTTACTGTGCATTGATCAGCCCTTGGCTGCTTGTTGTCTAAGGGTCATTGTTCCTCAAAGTGTCTCCCTTGCTGTGCACTGATCAGCCCTTGGCTGCTTGTTGTCTAAAGGTCATTGTTCAACAGGATAATTCCTTGACTATATTGGTATGAAGGAGATGAATAATATGTTTTAAAACTGTATTTTATTACTTTTCTCCTTCATTTTATTTAAGATTTCTTGACAGTGGTCCACAGAGACTTCCCTCTCCATGGGTACATTCAAAGATGCCCCTTCATGTCCTCAGGTAAAGGCTGAATCCTAAGCTACACGTCCTAATTACTATTTCTGTGTCAGACATCCTGGTCCATGCATCAGCTGCATCACACCCCCATTTAATGGAGTACTTAACCTTAGCAGCAGTTTACACTAGCTTACTGACTACTTCCCCATATCAGAAATCTCCTTAGCCATATCGCCAGTGTGTTTTAAATTGTTATAGGTATTGACTATTTTGAATTTAGCATTTTACAGATTGGATCTCCAAGGCTGCAGAAGTAACTAAAACCAGAGATCAGTTTCCTAGTAGTTTGTTTATATACTTGATTGAAGAGTTCACTTATGATGCTTTCACATCAGTGACTCACACTGGAAAATCCACTTGCAGAGTTTTGACATTTTTTTTTAATTCAGTCACTTCTTTTTAATTTTTCCACCTTTACTGGTTGATCTTTGACTGGTCAGTTTACTTGAGGAACATATATAAATCTAGATGCCTAGCAAGTGGTCTAGAGCTTGTTATTGGCCACATGCAACACATGCATCCAAAAATGTCATATTGGTGTCAATGTTTGTCAACCATGACTAGAGTGGCCCATGGTCAGCTGTGAGATTACAACACTAACATTTCTACATTAATTTATGGTATTACTGTATATGCTTTTCTGGACTATATTCTGACATTATTACAGTTGCTTTTCATTGTCTTAGAACTGTGTTCATTGTAAACTGAAAATTCCATTAATAATTCCTTTTGAATCCAGGTTAAAATTATGTAGATAGCATTTGTTTACTAGATTATCAGACATACCGATGATGTATTTTCATACCGCTACAGTATCCCTTTCTCTTACTGCTACAGTACTCCTTTATCAGTGAGGGGGGGCACACACTGCTCATTCCTGCCTTTGCCGATTACTGTTAATACCTCCATTTTTGAAAAGCGTTGTTTAGTGAGGATAAGAATCTCTATACTTGCTTTTTTTCTTGACGGATGGACATTTTATCTGATTTCTTGCATGTTTCTAACTCCTTTTTCAGTAAAGATGTTCAAAATAGTTTTGTGCTCCTTTTAATTATTTATGTTTCCCAGGTGTTTTTTTTTTTACCAATAACAACAGAACATTTCATCTGAATTTGCATAAATACTATCTTTGATTACTAGTTCTTTAGGCAATGGTCTATTTGACATAATGTTTCCAATCATGAGGATATCATTCCCAAATTAGTCCTACTTGTAACAAGTGTAAATATTTTGTTAAGTGATCACAATATATTCATCCTTAGGAATACATGCAAGCTGAAGTATATCCTGTTGACTAAAATAATGAAAATTGTTTAAGTATTTGTAACCCTCTCAGTAACACCACCCCTCTTTCAATAACACTGCCCTAGTATGTCCAACATTAGATGAAGCTTAGGACAAAAACTGGCAAAAATCAAAAAGAAAAGAAAATATAGTCTGGGTGATTAATTTCTCCTCTTTCTCTCTGCTGTCCAGTTCTTGGTCAGCCAATCATTCATTTTAACTTATCTGAGCTATAAATAATGGCAATGAACTCATCATTCTTACAAATCAGAAGGGTGAAACCTTACATAAGAATGAGTGTTTGGTTACACAGAAGTCTGTTTAGGTGTTAACAAATGTACTACTCAGAATGAATGGATATTATGCCAACATCTCTAGTCTTAGATGCTGTGCCTAAAATGAACATAATGTATTGCACAGAAGATGTTAAACTCAACAAATATAAATATAGCTTTTTTGTACCCATGACTCTTATAAATTACCTAAGCAAGCTTTCTTTGAAATTAGTGAACAAGTATACATTCTGATACTATGCAGTTCACCAAAGACACAGGGATCATATTTACAGTTATAGATATTCATGTTTTGGCTTATTTTTTAAAGAAAACTGAGGCAGGGCTGGGTATGACTATTTGACTTAGTTAATACTTCTATTCTGGGGATTCCATTCTATAGTTCTTAAGAGTGAATAGTAGAAAGGTCTAATTGTTTGCAAGAAAACAGCATTCACTTTAATCATGAGATATCATAGGATCATAGGATCATAAGAGGTTATTAGGCTAATGGCCCTGGTACCCTTACAAGTCTAGCCAAGAGTTTATCCCCAAAAAGAAACGTCAATCAGCACCTGTCGCCCCTGTCACTGAGGGACACAGGTGAAACCCTGGGGACAAATTTGTGGTTTCCCATCCATTCATTAAGGATGTGCTTGAAGAGGGTCAGCAAGGTACTTTGCTTGACATGAATGGGAAGTCTGTTCCAGAGATGGGGCAGCCTCTGGGAGACAAACTCTGTCTCTCCAACAGGTTTTGTTGATGTCGCATATTAGATTCAGGTCTTCAAGTGAGTAATGTGCAAGGAGTTATGGATATGGAGCATCTCTAGTAGGGCAGGGTCCGAGATTGTTTTGTAGGCGAGACACAGATCACCGCTGAGCAATCTGTATGATACTGAGTAGAGTGACAGTGATTTGAGCCTGTGCACATTGGATTGGTTTTGGAGTCTATGGATTCTCTTTTTGAGGCATTTCTGTGGCCTTTCCACTTGGTGCAGATATTTGGAGAGGTACATACCAAACAGGGCATTGTACTCAATTACTGGTCTATTGAGGGAGGAGTGTAGAGAGTTAATAGCCCCTTTTTTCTAGATGCAATCTCTTTACCTATGAGATGAACCAAATGAAAGGCTTTTCTGATTACTGCCGCTGTATGATGGTCGAATGTGAGATTGTTATCAACCTGAGTACCCAAGTCTCTCACCACAGGTTGTATACTTAGGGGGTTGCCACTGATGTGGTAATCAGTAGGGGCCATGTTTTTGCCAAATGGTATGGTGATACATTTTTTTACATTTAGCTTAAAGCCATGACTTTGGCATCAGTCATTAGTTGCTGTGAGACCCTATTGCAGTATGTTAACATCATTTGGGGAGTCAATGACAGCACCTAACTTACAGTCGTCTGCAAACTTGGTCACCCACAGGCCTTTTGTCTTTACCTGAACCACTGAGAGGTAGATGCCAAACAGTAGGGGTCCCAGGGCCTTGGTGACAGTCTCAAAGAAGTCAACCAGGTTTAACAGGCAAGATCTGCCCTTGACGAATCCGAAGTGCGTGGCATCAAGTGCTTAGAGATTGCCTATGTCCTTGTTTATGAGATCCATAATAATACGCTCCATGGTTTTACAGATCAGACCTGCCAAGCTAATGGGGCGATAGTTTCCAGGGTCAGTAGTGGCACCACCTTTGTGCAAGGGGATGACAATGGCAGTTCTCCACTCTACTGGAATGAAACCTGTATTTAGGCTGTAGTTGAATAGAGTGGTCAATGGGGAAGCCAGTTCTTGCTGGAAATGGTGCAGAATACAGCCTGGGATACTATCAGGTCCCATGGAAGCCATGTTCTTTGCCTTGGCTATGGCCTTTAACACTTGATCTATGGAGATATGAAGTGTGGGACAAGTATCTGGGATGTCAAAAGGGCCTTTGGGGAGACAGGGGAGTGAAGTTTGCACTGAAACTATCTACTAGTAGGCTGACTAAGTCAACAGGATCAGTGTAAGTGATACTTATAAGTACTAATTTGGAACAAACCTGGGCCTTGCCATGGAGGTTTCTGATGTAACTGAAGAAATCTTTGTGGTTCCCCTTTGTTTCGAAGGCTAGTTTCAATTCATAATTGGCTTTGGGCAGTTTCACTAGTGATCTAATTTGCTTGTTGAGGATAATAGGGGAGTTTTTCCAATTTGGAATTTGTCCATTTTTACCCGTGGACAACAGTTTCTTTCTTTTGTTGTAAAGCCTGTTGATAGAGGATGTCCACCAAACAGGTTTGTTTTTCCTTGAGGAGCAGGTTTTAGTTCTGTTGGGTATGACCCCATGCAGTTGTACAGGTGCTTGTATACTGAATTGATGTACTGTTCATCATAGTTGTCTGCATCCTGTGAGGGGATGGTGGTGTGAAGCTGCTGATACCCTCCCTTAGGAGGCTGTAGTCAGCTTCTGAGAAGCTTTTTAGCTTGATTATGGCTGTGGGGGGTTGGGTGGGATAGAAACTTTGAATGTGACAGTCCAATGATCTGATCTCACCAGGGAGGAACATACTATGGGGGTGGTGCAGTGGTCACCCATATTGGTGAGAGCCAAATCCAGAATGTTATCTGCCCTTGTGGGGGATGAGACAAGCTGGTCTAGTACATTAGAAATGATGAAGTCAAGGAATGATTAAGTGAGTGCATTAGTACAGAAATAGTTCACCCAGTCTATGGTAGGCATACTTCTCAACCGGAAACATCAAAAACCTGGACAAAGGCCCATGAAAAATAGGTACAAACCTGCATGCTGATTAACATAAAATTTACATACATAAGTATGTAACCCCGCCCACGCCAATGGAATTGTGGGATACCAACTTTTAAATCCAAACTGAAGAACAGACAACCAAAATATGGCCCAAATATGGACCTCAATTTCTTTAAGTGTTCCAACATGCAGAAGCCATTACTCACCGCAAAACTTAAACCTTTAAGTTTCCCCAAGACCTTATGTCCAATGCCGCAATAGTCGCACACAGGTACTATACTGTTAACATCAACTTACAAGATTATCTAGCAATCCAACCTTCAGGGCTCACATCCTGGAAACCCCCATCCCCGTGAATTCCCTGCTGCAGTCATAATAATTCAACCTGTGGGGGGCAACAAAGCGATGCTGATGCAGAAGGCAAACATTAAATAGCATTTACTTGTATAACCTTTAAAAATATGCACATAAAGCTGCAAAATTACCACTCTGTGGTTACAGAAAGTTAATTCAGACAGCATAGTGTTACATAACATAGCACACCATTTGATGATGTAAAGGAAAACAACGCAGACACGTAACCATCTTTCTCCCACTCTCCCTCTCTCTCTTTCTGTGTTGCACCTGCAGGGATCAGTTTCTTAATTCATCTACTGTCACACAATCAGGGCTAAATTAAGAGTGAACATGCATTTCAAACGGCAGTTAATGACAGTGCCAACATCTCACTCCTCATAATAGAACAAAACTCTAAACGACAAAAGTAGAAGCCATTACCTGTGATTAAATCACTGTCAGCTACTAACTGAAACATCGTAACAGCAATACAGTGTAGTTCCTTGCTATATAAAACTAACATTTCAGCACATAATGCCTACTGCAGTATCCACTGCACTAAACGAAGGGTATGATGTCCTCTGAAGTACTAAATAAAAAGGACAATTTACCATATAAATGATCTGAACGTTAGCTTGCAGACTTGGGAATCTTGTGCTGCAGTTCTCTATATGCACTATACAAGCTGTACATCATAGTATCGGAGACATCAAGTAGTGTTAGGTTGTAAGTGAAAGATTATTAAAGAATCAATATAGTATCAGTAAGTAACTTTGGCAAAGGGATGCTACTAAATGAAAATTTTTACACAGCAGCAAGAGGTAAGGGATCAAGAACAGGGAAAATGAAGTAAAAGATTTTAATCTTTAAGGGATGCATATCACTGTATATTCATATCTGTACAGTTTCCCCAACACCCATCTTCTAAATCTCCAAAACAAACAATGTAGAGCTGGGAAAAAGTACTAGGGTCTAATCTCTAATATCCCTCATTACCTCTGGTACTTGAGTTGCATAGCTAATCTATCGGTGTGTTTACGGACCTACTTTGCTTTATTAATAAATGTACCCTATGTGGACATAATTTGACAATACTATAACAACATACTCAGCAGTAACATGACGCATGTATGATGCTAACCCAACACTGCTGATATACACGCTACAAATTAAAACACAAGTAAAGGAAATAATGACAGAAAAATGACCCCAAAAAAACATTTTCTCAAGAGGTAATATGTTCAAGTTACTTTAAAAAGCAGTACAGCAATGAAGCACCAGAGAAGGGTTACTGTCTTCCATAACTTGTGTTTCAGTTGCAAATATCTTTCAATGCAATAAGGGTCTCCTTTTGGTTTTCAATTACATATATCCTTCTACACATTGTGTAAAGTAAGCATGACAGTAACACCGTGGTAGTACTGTGCATTTTAGATGCTATTAAGACGTAGCAGTGGGAATTATGAATGACTATTATGAATAATAATAAAAAACAGAACCCCCCCCCAAAAAAAAAACACTGGAACAGCTGATAAAATAAAATAGAACACAGTTTGAGTCAATTTAAAGTAAAAGCATTTGTATGCAGATTTTTGATCCAGAGCTGTTTTACTTTAAATTGATTCAAACTGTGACTGCAAATGCAGAAAAATGAAATTGAATACTACATAACTGCACATACGTCTGGAGAGTGTAATTCTCCAATTCAAAATTAAACATACAAAACTCCTGAATTTAAAGGCTGAACTTCATTACACAGACTGACATAAGACTGTTTTAATAAAATGTATGAGTAAATAAAAAAAATCCTGATAAATATCTCAAGGCTTTTTAAAGTTAATAAAATAAAGCACAGTGATTGTATCATGGCATCCATAAACTTGAGTGAGGCTATGCGGTAGCTATCAGTCTGGCACAGATCAAGTTGTAGTTAAATTAACATGCCACAGCCAATTACACAAACACACACACACCCCTCCTTGAGGCACCAATATTTAAACTCCACACATATGGTAATACAAAAACAAAAATCTAAAAGACTAACAGTAAAAGCAATTTAAACACACTATACATTTAAACAATCTGAAAAGCTGAAAAAATTATTAACCCACTAGCTAATGTTTTATTAAGTATAAAATTATACAGATTAACACAAAGTGGGCAGTAAATCAGCCAACACAAAAGATAAATGGAAACCTTAAATACCAGATAGTCAAACAGAAATGTAAAGGCCTTTGGTATAATTACAAGCCCGGATATAATCCAGCAGTAAAACTGAAGACAAATGCACTGAACTAAGGTGGTTGCAACACGGACAGCCAAACACTGACAACAATGTATCTGGAAGGCACACACAAGAAAAGGTAACATCATGCCAGCAATGACTGCAAGCTGATTGGACGGATACCTGGGGATTCACCGCACAGCTACAAATCTGTTAAAAGTACACTTTTTCTGCTGCTCTACTGCCAAGGGACAGGATTGCCAAATCCTGACTCCTGCCTTCTAACTAAACTAAACAAATGCAAGTATGCAACACTTATTTTAAATTAAAACAAAAAACATACTGTCTGACTTTGAAAGCACTTTCGCTCAGCTTGCTATCAGCTGCTCAAACTTCTCTCTGACTGACTCGTCTGTCCTGTGGCCCACCCATCTCTCTTTATTCAAATAAAGTAAATTCACTCACTCAGCCCAGAGTAGCCCTCAGTCAAATTCTGATAGGCTGGCAGGCTGCTCACAAAGCTGAAGTCACTGAGTACGCCTCCATGCAATGACGTCACTCCCAAAAAAAAGGCCAAAAAAATTTAGAAATGCCAGGAAATTCAGAAATTAAGGGGTGCCACTCGGGAATCATGGCACCCCATTATTTGGACATCAAAACCAATAAAAAACAAGAGATCCAGTATGGGTGAGAGGTATGATGGTGGGGTAGTTGAAGTCACCAAGGATCAGGGTGTTGAGGGTACCTTAATGAAGTCAAGTAGATCCAGGTAAGAGGAGTGGGTGTCCTGAGTCATGGAGGGGGTTCTATAGCTGGCTATAACTTTAATGGGTGTCTTGCCAACTGTCATTTGAATCTGGAGTAGTTCCAGTGTGGCATGCTGGCAAACCAGTCTGGAGGTGTGCCTGTCCTTAATGAAGATAGAGACTCCACAACCCTTAGTCTTCCTGACCTCATTTTGGGGTCAGAATGTGTGGAAATAGGTATAGCCTGGTAAGGCAGGGGTGCTCTCTGCAGCCGTGAACTAACTTTCCGTGACCGCACAGAAATCTGCAAGGAGAGTCTCCATTGAGTGCATTCTCGGGTTAAGGCTCCTAGGATTAAGCAGCATGACCTTCAATTTACTTTTTGACAGATCTTTTATGTTGGAAGATTTGTCTTTGGGACATTGCCTAAAAAAGGCACAATGAGGAAGGTGAGGGCCCTGGCCAGTATCAGGAATCCCAGTGGTGACAGGTGGAGGCCATCTCTGGCAAAGCATCGAGGCCTGTCAACCATGTCATCCAGGCAGACAGATACTGGATCCCCTTGGAATGACATCAGAAACTAAGCCAATTGTTGTATTCAATTATTTTTTGTTGGTATTGTGGTATCATTCTTGGTGAAGGTGGGATGCTGCTTAGGGCTAGGTTCATACCTGCCTGGGACACATATTCTGAGAGCTCAATCATGTCTCTCTTTCTATAGTCCATGGAGGTATGTCTCAAGTCATTCACACCAACATGGACAATGACAGAGTCATACTTGTACTTGTTGTGGTGAGACTTAAGTGTGTACATGATGTGGTGGATTCTGGCACCAGACAGACAACATGCTGTCATTCAGTTTGACTAGATTTACTGAGAGTTTATGAAAAAATACCATCAAGCAATTCCTGAAAAAAATAAGATGGCATAAGAACTTACACTTGTGTTATTAATATTTTATTATGTAATGCAACAGTCTTCACAACAAGTCTTAAGAGGTTAATAACATACTAATTATAGGAACATAAATGTAGCAGGGGTTATAGACACATGGTCTGATTAGGACCCAAATAACAGACAGCATGGGTGTTTCTCCACATAAAGGAAAACATCCTAACATTTTTATTCTTAAACTGTAAGGATGCCAAGACACTAGTGATAAGGGGATGATTTTATCATAACACTAGATCATCCCCTGAGTATAATATTAAGTTAAAATATATCTTCAGTAGTTCCTTGGACTAATCTTTGTCACTTTTTCTGGGGAACTTAAATGTTCCTGTTGCAAATTGGGACTCATAGTTGCACTAGAAATATAGATACCAGCATACTAAATTCTGTCATTATGGCTGGTTACTGAAAAGTTATACATATACTTGCACTCATGCAGAGCATATACTAGATGACATCTTCTTATATCGTAGAATTAGTAGACTATATACTGAGCCCTTTATCCCTTTAGATATTCTAAGCATAACTGCATCATATTCAGACTCTGTGTCTCCAAAAAATACAACAGTTCCTCTAAAAAATTTGCAGAAACTTCTGTAAGGCAACTACGGAAAAAAATGATGCAGAACAAAGTACTTTGGTCTGGTGTAATTATTGTGAGGTATGTGAAATAACAAATAACTGGTGTTTGTTCTATAATAAACTTTATTTATGCATTGTAAAATATACACCATTGGTAAACAGCAGAGACATAAGGCATGCTAAACACTACTGGTGATATAGGCTAACACAGAAACTTAGCAAAAAAGAAGAAACATTACTAGGTGGTATATAACAAGTATCGAACTCAAAACAATTTTATAAGATTTAAAGTTACTTCTTATACTCTAAGTATATAAGACACTGAAAAGCCTGGCATAAGAGGGGTCCTAACTAGAATTGCGTCTATCTTCTTCCTGTTCCAGATTAAGGAAGGGCTTAGACAACAACATTGCCCTTAACAGGAACATATGCAACACTGAATCACTTGCTGACATACTTAGAGGTTACATTCAAACCTCTTAAATTTCTTCTACCTGATAGCCAAAACAGTAGAATTTCACCTTTAATCCCCTGTCCTAGCTTAACTATAAAATGACTCCTCATATCATTTGCTATGACAAAGCAAATTTGAGCACAGCTCCAAATAACATGCCAGACATTTTTCTTAAAAACACACCTGACCTGCTTTTATTCATAGTACAATTTTCTTTGCACAATCAATGGTTTTGCTATGTTACCCAAGTTAGAAATGGGCCATTGTGTTACTTGTTCATAAAGATTGAGATGACTGGACCTGGATATCATATAGAGCATCTTTAAATGTCTGTCTTCATAGATGCTTGGTCTTCAGTCTTCTTGTAAGGATAAAGATGAATGTGACATACATCAGATGCCAAGTACTGTAAGCAATTTTTAGGACTGTGTGTTACGCAAGGTTTTGAAATGCACGTGCTCAGCTAGTACTCACATATATCTAGGGTGCAAACATTTGGGATGTGATATTTGCTATTAATTTTGGTAGTATGATGTGGATGGCACCTCCAATTTCTATTCCTCTTCAGTTTTAAAGTGGAAAATTGGCTTACGCAGATGACAAGACCACCTTACTAATATAATTAACTGGTCTATAGTGTACAGGTAATATGTAAGCAGTGAAAAACACCACTATGCTATTGTAATAAATCTAATAATAGTGGTTTTCTTTCTGCCAGCTGTAGGGAACACTTTAAAAGAATAACAATAATATGGATAGCCCACCTCAGTATAGCATGATGCATTTAGCGCATGAGCACCACACCTATGTAAAGAAAAAAAAAAATCCATTCATCCATCCATCCAAAACCCCTTTTTCCCATTTTGCACATGGGGTTGGGGTGTCAATTCGAAAAAAAAAATCATGTGAATGAAATGTTTACATATTTTCCTTCATAGGAAGTGGTATCTGGTTAAGTTAGCTACACAGAGTAGCACAAATGAAAATGGATGAGGATCAAAATCAGAACTACTGCAAGCTCTTAGTCGAGCAGCACATAATCTTAAAACTCTATGCCAATCTGGCAAACAACTGCTCATACTTTATGTAAAGAATTTTAGATAAGCAGTGGTCAAACACTTTTTATAGTAACATAAATATTAGCAATCAAATAAACTCCACAACACTTACATTTCCCTCAGAACCAGAACTTTCTTATATAGGCATTTCTTAAAATGAAATGTGCTAATCATAGTTCATGAATAAAATGGGCATTAAAACTCAGTGTTATTTATACTTAATATATTCTCACTACAAGGTATAGGCATTTGCGAAATATAACAGATAGGTGTAACTCACTCATGCCTTCTTAAATAGAATGTACTCAGATAAGTCATACCTGCTTATATAGATAGTAAATGCCTTCTCATACTCCTCTGCAAATCTTTGATAGTCAGAATGAAGAGCACAGAGCTGGGGATTTGTCTGGTAGATATTGCACAGGGTGATGGCTGTGAGCTGCAGTTCCTCTGGTACAGGATGCAATTCTCTCAGCTCTCATTTGCTCACTGTGTGATCATGAGCAAATCACTTATATTGCTCCCATGTGGCCCATGAAAAGGAACTGTGTGTCCGTTGGCCTTGTTAACATATGGTATTTATTTATTTATTAGTATTGTGAGTTGCAAAGCATGGAGTGTCCATGACTTTGTAACTGGAAGGTCTGAAGTGGTTATCATGATCACAAGTTTAATCATGGCAACAGAAGCACAATTCAATGGAAGATGTACTGCATTTGTTACAATTTCTTGTGCAGGAGCTGGATGTGAAGGAGGTACTCCCTAGTATCTTCCTGGGAAGGCCCACCATCCTCTTTAGAGGCTCAGGAACTGGAAGGAACACTTAAAATCTGTAGGCTGTTGCACTTTCTGTTGAAGTGGCAGTCCCACTATTTGCCTCTGAAAGGTCTACCACAGCTCAGGAGCAGACCCATGGGCAGGGAAGAATGTACCTGAGTCTCTAATGAAAAAAAAAAAATTCAGGCCTCCGAGGGGCAAAAACAATCTCTATAGTTACTTGCTCTTCCTCACTGATTATGTTGCTAAGACCTCTTTGGCCATTCCATTTTATGGTACTTGTATTTTCTAGATGAGTCCTTAAACTGTTCAGAGTCTGTATGGAGTTTGCACTCTCATCCCTTGCCCCAGTACTATGCCTTCTTATTAAAGCTTTGACAATGCTCACATTTACTTATATCACTATTTCCTTAATAGCAAAATAAACATTGCAAATGGTAATCCTTAGGTTGAATTTTTCTCCCACAGATGCATTTGATGATGATTTCTCTGCGGGTGTAATGATGACTTTTCTGGGGATGTAGCCACTTAAAAAATGCACAAAGATTATATTTCTTATAAAATCAGAGATGCAATGAAAAATACAACGGCAAGGAAAGGGCAAGTGCCAGAGCAGGGTTCTTTGGTGTAATAACTTTACTTTGAAGAGACTGACTAAGTCGAGGAAGGCAGCTGACCATTCACTCTGATGTTAAGAAAGAACTGCAGATGGTGTGGCTTACTCTCACTGTCCAGCAGAGTGTCTAGCATTGGAAAAAACATTATGCCTGGTGCAGAAATGTCTAACTGGTCTTGAAGTCTTCTTGGCAGAGTGGTGTCTGCTATCAGCTAAGTCCATTGATAAGGAACCCACTGCAACAATTAGTATTTCCTGTGGAGCATATTCTTTTTTTTTGCAAGCTACAGTTCACTTCAAGTCCTTCGTATCTTGTATTACTTCTTCTCTCCCCAGGGGCATCTTTACTGGGGGAATCCTTGCATACATATTGAGATTTTTCTACTAATACTTAATGAAAGTGTACCTAGTGCCATGCAAGTCGGTCCATGTTATATGTAACAATAGCAAGTGTTTTTACAGCTATTATAGCTCAGATTGATATTGAGATTGTCAGCCTGGCCATTTTGCAGTAAGAAAGACTGATAGTTCTGCAATGACTGACATCTGTTTTACTTTTCCTGCAAGATGGAAGTGGTTAAGTCCCACAAAATTGACAAACATAAATTTTCTTGCCTGGGATCTGCTGAGGAATGCAGTAAAAGCAGTATTGCTCCTAGGTACAAGGGGGGCTGGGAGGTGCAAAGAATAAGTCTGTGTGTTAGTGACACAGTAAATTTGCACAGTTGAGGCATAGAGTCCTAGATGACCACAGTGAGATACAGGTGGACTCCTGATAAGGATTAGCTGACCTGCACACACATTATAAATGTGAGAGCACTATGCAAAATGATACTGATTCTAGCTAGCTGTCTGTGACTGGTGCTATGATGTGTCTTTACAAGACCGGTTGTGAAAGTTTCTCTGAAGTAGGAATAAGGTGTATGTACTTATTTTCACTTTCCCCTATACATAGCTGATATGGAAATATTTGTTTTTGTCACGTTCTTCTGTCTTATTGACAAATTCCTACTATTTAGCTGTCATTCCTTGAGCATGGTCTGTCCTCTAGAAAGACAAAGAACAAACAAATGGTGTCAGAGATAGGCATGTTTTTAAATTCGTTAACTCTTAGCATACAATACATGCATTATCTACAAGTTAGTATTACACCACAATATTTTATTAACAAGAGTTTTTACAGCAAGTTTTTACAGCAAGTTATTATGTAACAGTAGATAACACAAATTAGTTCCTCTAGAGTGTTGAGTTCAGTAATAGCTAAACTTATCTGCATTATTTAATCAAGCCACCAAGGCTTTACTGTGCATAAATACATGAAAATATCTCCTTGATGATCTGCAGACATAATGTATATGAATCAACTGTTTTTACAGGTCAGCATATTCTAAACAATTTTATTGCTATGGCAATAGTTCAGTAACATAAACATTTAGGCACATTGTGAGTACTAAACATACATATATGCAGTTGTTTCACTTCTCTTTAGTAGCACATCACAAACTCAACACCATATATAAGGGTCACCATATATAAGGGTTTTGTTGGGTCTAAAAGGGTGCTTATGCTAATACAGGAAAGATTTCATTGATCCTCTTAGTCCGGTGTGTCTGACTATAGAGTCACCTATTACTAATGTCTCTGGCATAGTGTTTTTGCCTTAGGCTGTGTGTGTGTGACACACACCTGTTGCTGGTATGTGTTGTTGTAGGTGTTACGTTTGTGGGGTGGGTTTCTGGGGTGTCTGCTTTGGTTTTGGTAAGTGTGTTGTTTTGGTAAGTTTTTATAAGAGCTCCGAGGTTGTCTTTATGTTCTCTTGTGTTTTTGGTGTAGTGAAGGTGGTTGTTTTGGTGTGGTTTTTTTCTCTTGGGTGTGCCTTCTCCTCTCCTGTGGTCTGAGAGTGCAGTAGTTGAGTTAGAGAGGCTATATAGCCAGCATCTCTACAAGTATATGTGTTAGTAAAACAAGTGCTAATATATACAGCTAAATAGACTGAGGGTCACTTCCCCAGGGACAGATAAATCAGCAGATAGACACAAAACAGTTATATCTAGTTTAAGAAATTTATTTTACTAATACAGTTCACAGCATACCTATTAATTGTCCAAATTTTTGCCTCATACTTTTGGTCTGTTCCTCATAAAAAGTGTGGCTTTCTGGCAAATCGCTGAGGATTGCTGTCACTAAATAATGACATAAAGTTTAACTGCAGAATTTCTATCCTTCAGAAAATGCATGCTAACCCATATCCTGTTATTCTGGCAATGTTCTAACTGTATAAGAGCAATATTTAAATGATGCCCCCCCCCCCCATTATTTTAGGCATTGTTCAGATTTCTTGTGCTAAGAGGTTGACAGCTATGGTGCACACATAAACAAGAGTGTTTTGTTATGCCACAGCTTGTGGGTTTTCATCAAGATTCAAGGAAAGCTAAAGCTGAGTCATACAAGTTTCAATACACAGAAGTATTGCTTTCTATAGCATCAATGCTTAATACCTTTCTATTGCAATTGGTTTGTAGTGCCTCTTATCTGTATACAAATATTCATATAGTAACTATCAATAATAACATCTGCTGAGCAGAAGGAAATGATCAGGTCCATGTAAAAACTGTGATTAAATTAAAAAGTTTCCTAACTTCATAAGTAAACTATTAAAAGTATAGTCCAAGCTATAGTGACAGAGCCTGTAAGTAAAAACAAGTAGACAAACAAACGATCTGCAATTGAAAATAAGGTCATTACTCCAAAGGGCGTGTTAACTGAGAGACATCTGAAGGAGAACTGATGTAGTGTTAGTGAGTACTAGGCTGAAGAAGATATTTCACTGAGTAACATTTTCAATGGAATACATACGATGAATGCCAGAATGGAAGAGTACAAGTCTGCTACTATGAACAGTCAAGACATGGAGGCAGATCTCTTACTATAAACTGAATCAGAAAGTAGGCATAATTAAGATTAGAACTTCTGGAGGTAAAGTACCGGATAGTTGAAAAAAGGCTCATAAAAATGGAAGACAACACTAGATATAAAAATTTGTACTTCATGAACATACTTGAAAAGGTATTGAGACATACACACACACACACACACACATATATATATATATATACATATATATATATATATATATATATATATATATATATATATATATACAGGTGTGTTTATATATATATATATATATATATATATATATATATATATATATATACACATATATATATATATATATATATATACACACATATATATATATATATATATATATATATACACACATATATACATATATATATATATATATATATATATATGTATATATATATTGGTATACTTCAAAACATTGAAATCTCATAACATTGAAACTCAACACACTGAGACCATAACATCGAAAACCCAAAACAACGAAAACTCAGAACACCGAAAGTTTGCATCATAAGACTGAAAACTACAACACACATGTGAATAATATCCCCTCCACCTATAACAACACCAAACTAACAAACATACTTTTACTACGTTTCTGCAGGGAGGCAAGCCCCCCCGCACCCCCCACATCCCCTGTAAATTACATGTACCAACTCCAAGATCGCACTACAGTGGTAAAAAGTATAATTTCTAACCTCACTGTATTGTGATCACTATACAGAATGTAAACATAATGTCTAAATCACTTACCGCTATGGCCTAAAAACACGTACAGATTGGCAAAATAAACACTTTTTGTCCTATACACTTCTCCCAGCACTTCTCAGAACATCCATGAAAGCAACACATCCATATGTTTACATTCTGTGTGGTGATCATGTTACAGTGGGGTTAGGAAATTAACTTTTTTCCACTGTAGTGCGATTTAGGATTTGGTATATTTAATTTACGGGGGTGTTGAGGGCAGAACCCCCACATGGGGGGTGTAGGGGAGCTTGCCCCCCCTGCAGACATGTAGCAAAAAGTGTGTTTCTTACTTTAGTGTTGCTATAGGTGGAGGGGATATTATTTACATTGTGCATTGTAGTTTTCTATGTTATGATCTACACTTTCAGTGTTCTGAGTTTTTGTTGTTTTGGGTTTTCGATGTTATGGTCTCAGTGTTTTGAATTTCAATGTTATGAGATTTCAATGTTTTGATATATATATATATATATATATATATATATATATATATATATATATATATATATATATATGTGTGTGTGTGTGTGTGTGTGTGTGTGTGTGTGTGTGTGTGTGTGTGTGTGTGTGTGTGTGTGTGTGTGTGTGTGTGTGTGTGCGTGTGTGTGGGGGGCCACAATATATTTTCACAGTTCATGTAAATGCCCTCAGGTTTGTATATAATTCACAAATTCTGCACTAAATACATATGGAGCAGTAGCAGTGGTATAAGTTATTGGACTACAACAACATACATACCTCAGATGGTACAGTGCTTGTAACTGCACCAAGCTACATTTCTTGGCTCTATGTTGCTCAGTTAATAGAGCTGTGCAGCAATGTCTGCACAGAAAAAGGTTAAAACTTATTTTTGGTCCTTGGACAGCTGCTGCTACAACTACAGTTGTTTTTGGTTGGAGGGCATCACTGTGTTGTAGCTAAAGGCAACAGTTATACTGATTCCCCTCATTACTATAATATGGTAATACCCTTGTTCTACTGCCACGCCTAATGAATGAAAGATTTTTATAAATCATTGCTTGACATACTGATGGGACACAATACTGCAAGGAACTTATAAAGGTATGTTATACTTTGCTAAGCAGCTGTTCCTCACTGCATTGTATAATACTACCATACTACACTGCGGTTTAGTCACTACCATCGATTTATATAAAGTACATCACTGTGCAGTGTGCTGTCCTATGCATCATTCATAGGCAATAGTTTTCCTTTGTAATCTGGCTATCAGTACTGCGATCCATGTCTATGGGCCACAGTAACTGCAGATGGAATACTAACATAGGACACAGAATGTATTTATGCAACTGGACACTATGTTTATGAATCCAGCCATCCATCCATCCTCAACCCCTTTTCCTATTTTGCATATGGGGTCAGGGTGTCACTTCCACAGTGACAATAATCTCAGGCCAAGCTTTACACCACCAGGTGGCTAGCCCTGCCACAGTAGTTCATTCATATCACTCACTTGTACACACACTCTCACCTATGGTCAATTTACTGTGTCCAATCCACCTACTGCATGTCTTTGGAGTGTGGGAAGAAATTGGAGCACTCGGAGAAAACCCACATGACAGCAGGGAGGACATGCAGACTCCACACAGAAGGCAACCCAGCTGTGAATCGAACTGGAGAACATCTTGCTGTGAGGTATCTGCATTAACTGCTGCAACACCACGGCCATAGCCTGGGCCAAAATAACTTCTTCTGGGATGTTTTAATACATGAAACTGGTGTGTATAAAAAAGCCAACAACTTGCCACTATAGCATTAAGTAAAAGAAAATTTGTAAAGTGACATTAGTATCTATTATCAGACAAAATTAGCATTATATTTTGCAATATTGTCCCATGGACAATATATAATCACTGGAACTGCTCATCCAGACAGTCTTTTTCTGCAGAATGCTAATTACTGTGAAAGTCACTAATGGCAATGTTTTTTTTTTTTTTGTTTTGTATGTGCAAAAATGTTTTAAAAGTCTTATGCTTCAAAAATCAATAGCAATCTTCCTGATTCTGTAGTACATTGAAGAATGATTTATTTTGGAACAAATATGTGCCAACAGTAGAAAGCATACCTCTTACCTGTCCAGAATTTTGCATTACATCCCAGATTTTGCTCATATATTTCCCTGTCCCCCGTAAAATTGTTGATTTTCTAGTAAATCAGTGATGACCACGGTGAGTCATGCAAACAACTGGTTATGTTGCTAGGGAAGTTTCTCTCTCTGCTAAGAGCCTCTTGCAGTTCCATGAAATTAGACCTGGATTCCAAAACAATGAAATAGTGCATGCAGTAGATCCTATCTAAGAAGACAGAACTGCTGCACAGCTTATCTGTAGGAAGAGAGGCTCCTACAGGAAAGTACTTGGAGGAAAATAAGATGATGATCTCCAAGAAACAGTAGCAGAGGTGTCTGCAGTTCCCCATGAAATCAAACATTGTTTCCTGTCCTTTGCACAAGACAGATGAATCATAATGTGATTTTTAAACATTTCATACAAACGAATTACACTATGTATACAGGTAGCAGTTTGATGAGAAACAGAGTGGGTATGGATATATTTGATTCACCTCCCCCCCCCTCACACACACACACCACATGCACAGTGCAGTTATGGGGTAGACAAAGATGAAGATCATATACTGCTTCATACCTTACTGACTTGTATGCTGGGTAAAACAAGGAAGGAGACATGAAGTGGTAATGTGTCTTCTGAATGTGGCTCAATATGCGTCCCAGCATCACTGTCAGACCCTGCAGAGGTGCGCTACAGGTCTCACCATAACAGTGTTCTGGGCTGTGAATACAAAAGATAAAACATAACAGAGTAAATATGGGTACCTGTGCTACATGTGAGCCCTGTGGTGTGTATGCAAATGATAGCCATATATTATGTCAAGTGGCTCCTCCTGACACCCTAAGTGACTACACTCCAGCCCTTATCCTCATATTAGGATGATACAAACATTTGCTTCACTGGGATTGGATACATCATCACTCTTCCAGTTCAAAAGCTACTTGTCCAATAGATCATAGGCTGTAAAATGGCAAAATACGTTTCATCATATGCAGGCAACATTGTCAGAACCAAGTAAGAAAGATAAATAATTACAGAAAAGTAATTTTCATCTCTAATCTAAATTTACTTAACTGGAAACCATTGCATATCATCCCTTTGGATGAAACAGTGTCACCGTTTAACACAACTTTCTTAAATGTTGTAAACTTACATGTCCCATTAGAACTAAATGAATCAGAAGTACTCCAGTTCCATGCATATCTAAGCAAACTAAACCTTATTGAAGCAAAGAGACAAAGTGTGGAAATGTTGGTTAAAAAACAAAACAAGCCCATTAGATACCAAACTAAGCATAAAATAAACCATGACAAGAAGGCTGACTACACAAATCTTCAAAGATAGAAATCAAAACAATCCCAAACTCTTCTGGTTATCAATCAGCCACCTCCTGCTCTCAGGCCATGGTACCCAACCTACCCCTCCAGTAAGTAGATGACTGGACACTCATCTGTACAGCTAAAAGTCTTGATGAGCTTCAAATGCTAACTCAGGAATCCCTCATCGCCATTGAAGCCTGGTTCTGAAACAGTAAACTACTTTTCAGTTGAGCTCTGGGGAGAAATGTTCCGTATGTCAATATGAACAAGACAAAACACACAAAAGAAAAAAATTTCAATAATTTCCTAGTAGGGTTACATACTGCACAGGCAGCTTCTTAAACAGTAGCAAAAGCAGGATATCATCGTACAGATTTACAATTGCATTGATCATTTTTCACAAGTACATATCCAAAGCAGATTCATGGTAGATCTATTTTAAAAATCTGTCACATTCATATACAGTTGCATAGCAGTATCAGAACATAATAGGGATAGTAGGTGTAATGCAGTATGGAGTATAAATGGTAGCATTACAGAGAAATTCTCAGGTTAAAGCAAGACAGATTGTGTAGAGAGTATGTACTCCTACCAATTTCTGTTCTCTTATTCTTACTCCACACTTAAAATGGCTCCTGCCTACTTTATTCTACTCTTCCTTTTCACACCACTCCAATTCTACTGTCTTCTTCTCTGTTCTTTCCCTGAATCCCAAAAAATCTAACATAATCCTATTTACCCTAAATGGGTCTATACTAATTCAGCGAAAAGTCACTTCAACAAATCATCAGACATGCTGCCCATTAAATTCTGCTCATGTGGCGGGGGGGCTGTGTCCCCCACACTCCCCGCTGAACTGAATTTTTGCTGAACTAATAGGGACTCCCTAAACACCTCTTGAACCAAAAGACTCTCTTCAAACTGACTTCCTCAAGCAGCATAAAATATAACTAGTCTGCAGTACTAAACTGCTAGGAGTCACCACTGATTAACAACTAAAACTTGACTACCATATAAAAGAAGCAGTGAAGAAAATCCATCAGAAGTTAGACTTACTGTACAGGATACAAGAAAACACATTGCCTCAACTTTTCTGATTCATACTCTTCTCTGTGCCACCCAGTACTGATTAACCTACAAGCCTCATAACCCAAACTCCTTGAGTAATATTATAATAAAGCCATAAAATGTGCCACCAACTTGTCTTAGAAACCACACCACTCCTTAATCTTAAAATGCTCATGGCTACAACTACCCCACTACTTATCCTTCTCACAGCGACTAACTGCACACCAATGTATCTGCAAACCTAACCAATGCTCTTTCCTAAGCAACATTAGTCAATGCTTCTGTGACATTCCCATTCTGTGCCAGTAATCAAAGAGCCTGAATCCTCACCACTGGCACTGGAGAGGGATGTTCACTTGGAACAAAAATGGATACAGCTGTCAGGATTAACACATATGTGTCAATAATACACACTCAGACTGCCTTGCTAAGATCTGCTGCAGCTCCTGGAAGTCATATAACACTTTCAAACCTCCACCCTTCCAGAGTAGCAATTAGTTCACCCCAAGGACAATACAGGAAGCGTCCAAGTACAGACTTTTTGTCTCTAGCTGCATTGAGAACTGTAAGACACAATCTTTATGGCCTAAGCCAGGCAATTTAATTTCAAACTATTTTCAAAGCTTGAGATTAACCTCTTCTCTTCCAGTATCCTCTGTAAAAACTTATGAATTTAAACAGTTACAATAATACATGTATATTTCTTTTTCTGTCCAGCAGGACACACCGTTGGTACATTTTTTAAACAAGTAGCTTTACAAATACATTTTTCAATACAAGCATCTGTACAAATCAGTTTGATATACAAAAAACATATAATTCTTTACAAAATTCCAGCTAACTCTGCTGGCATATATTACATATCCACTGCCCTACATCTCCTGGCATAGCTGGCAATACCTCACATTGTCACAGCTTCAGTGTTATTCCCCAAATAGATAGCTCCTCTCTGCTAACAAACTACTTCTCCATATAAGCCCATATAATAAGTTAGCTGATGAGTCTGCATACTCCTCGTTTGTATCCAGACTATGGAATGCCTTGCCCTGTACGTACTCCTCCTTTGCATCCATATTATAGAATGCCTTGCCCCATACGTACTCCTCCTATGTACCCAGACTATGGAATGCTTTGCCCCGTATGTACTCCTCCTATAATCCCAGACTATAAAATACCTTGCCCCATACGTACTCCTCCTATGTATCCAGACTATGGAATGCCTTGTCCCGTACATACTCATCCTTTGTATCCATATTATGGAATACCTTGCCCCTATTGCTCAGACAAAATGACAATAACAAACATTCCAAACTTAAAGACAAACACTTAATGGAAACACGGCTCTGCTCTTGTTCCATACCAGGGTAATGCTACACTGTCTTCACCTTCATAGACAGCTGTTTCTCCCTCTTATCTCCTCACTCACATGGAATTTTATGAAATGATTACATTTAACATACAGCAGGCCTTCCCCATTCTATTTCTCCTTTCCCTTTCTCTACTCTTATTTATACTCCACACTCAAAATGCTTCCTGCCAACTTTATTCTGCTCATCCTCCTCTTCCTTCCTGTACATGACTGCAAACTCTCATTTACCTTGTTCACATTCCCCATTCCCAAACATGACTACAAAAAGAAATGTTAATTTCTGCAGGTTTTGTTTTTCTTGTACTTGACTAGTGGTTCATTTGACAAATTCTGACACTAGCAACATCATTTGACAAAGTGCACTCAATAAAATGTGTGTTATTTATATATATATGTATATATGCATATATACTTGTGCATGTATGACTCTGTGTGTGCATGCATGCCTACATGTGTATATATAAAGACATACAAATATATGTACCTATTCTCAATGAACCAATATTTTAACATGTTCACACAATGGTATAATGTAATAAAATTTAACCTAAACTCGGTTAAGTTAATCCAGGCCCAACTACCACAAGCTATATGGTAGAAGTTCTCTCACTTCCCATTGTGTTAATCATTGTTCCTTAAAATGAGGAATTTGAATTCATGTAAATAAAGCTGTACAGTTTCATGCTTTTGAAGCCCTCTACCTCGCTGTTGTGCTCTTTATCATCAAAACATGGCTAAAATACCTCAACACTGACTTTAAAATCAGTGCATCTGACTAAAAAGTATTTTGAATTAGAATCAGTAAAATATACAGAGGTCTAGCCACTTTAACAAGTTGCTGGCTTTCTTGTAATACTAGTGTAAACCAGCCACCAAAATATTAACCCAGGTAAAGAAAAACTGGTGTGTGTGTGTGTGTGTGTGTGTGTGTGTGTGTGTGTGTGTGTGTGTGTGTGTGTGTGTGTGTGTGTGTGTGTGTGTGTGTGTGTATATCCTACATGAATCTACAAAAAATAGCTCAATATATTATCCTTGTGTTGACTTCTCGTGTCAGAAATTAACTAATAATTACATGCGAGATCAACACTGGGTGAGGTCCTCCAACAAATCTCTTCACACATGACAGACTTAATCTGGCGGGCTGACAAAGCAGATTTATCAGGTCTACTTTATTTACGCGAAAGCCTAAAGCCGCGAATGCATATGGATCGAACCATATGCATTAAAAGTGCAAGCCGTCGAACACTGCAAACAGAAATCTCCGTAGGTGGAGATTTCTGTTTACTTCAATGTAGTGTGATCTCGGAGTTGGTATATTTAAGTAGCTGGGGTTGTGAGGAGCGCAGGGGGGCTTGCTCCCTGCCTACATTTTTTTTTGTGTGTATTTTTTTTCTTTATTAACTTTCGAACGTTTAAGAGTTCGATACATATGTGTCAATCTTTATGCATTCGAACTTTTGAACGTTCAAGTTAATAAAGTAGACCCCTGTCTTTGTGTACTGATTCAGTTACAGGGGTAAGGTACCTAGGCTGAACCCTTACTTATTACTGCTATCATATGCAAGTACCTTCAAATATTGCTTTCCATGGACCAACAAAAATCATTAAGAATCACTTATATATTAAAGTTATAATAACTAGAAGCTTTAGTATTTAACTTTACAGAGAATGCAGGCCATCTTCATGGTACAGAGGGACAGGCCCTTGCCTTTATCCATGACAACACATTCTTTCAGTAGTGACATGGCTGCTGTAGGAGACACTTATGGAGTGGAGGTAGTGAGCAGCCAAAGTCAGCCTGCATATCATGTGTGTGTGTCTGGGGGGGTGATGGCATTGGAATACATCTCACTACAGGTGCTCTACTTTGGGGATGGCCCCCTACTATACTATACTCCAGTGCAAAGTAACTCAAAGGCATGGACCAGGACAAAGAGTGCACAATTTCATTCCAGCCAAACATTGTATGATTATGGAAGCAAGCATTCAGAACCGATAAAGGTAGTTAGGCACTGCAACATGACTACCAGCCAAAAAGGTAAGTGCAGCTATAAGCATTAAATATTTCTTAATGTTTTACAGGATGTAACTGACACTGACTCTCTCATCTATCCCTCATGGTATCTTCCATTTCCTAGAGTGGGAAGGAGCAGATAGGCCACTTGGGAACATGGCCTAACTGTCACAGGGAAGATGGGGCTAAAAGGAATAAATAAAATTACACAGAATACCACCCATTGTCTCCTAGCATTTTATCAGTTCTGAGTCCAAGTTAGATCAAAGTTTGGGAAAGCTCTACTCAACATTAGTAGCCTTGCTTTTTATTTTTGTTAATAATTGTTGTTCCCTGCTGCTTTGCAACTACTGAATCTATTATTCCAACTAAGACTAGGGCTCTTAATTTCTGCTCTTCAGCATGCAAAAATGTGAGAAGAGATATAGAGGCAAAGACAAGGAATTTTTAGCTATCATACAGTGGATGTTAGGAGATTTTTGTATGATCCTAGTCCCATCCCCACAGTGGCTGAATGGTGTACTGTTAAAATGGCAGCTGCAATACTGAATTTTATGATTTGCCCTAGGATAGGCAAGCTGTCCTTGGCTGTCACTCCCCCAGTCTCATTCCTCCCGGACCCAGACAGCTCCACTAACACCCAAACTGGCTACATGAAATCAGACCACTGGTGATGATGGCCATCCCTCTGTATTAAAGAAATGGTGTACCTCAGTTGCCATTCTTTACACTGTGACATCTATTAAATCATGCATAGTAAAGCACTGCATTCCTTGATTGTCTCAAGCAAACCATGGACCAATGTGGTTCACTATGGAAACAATTATTTAATGATGTGTAAGCAGTCACATTCATAAGATTTAATAGGCTACATAAAATTGATTAAAGACCGGACAAAAAATAAGAAATCCTTCTTTCTCCATAAATAAACCAAGCCACTCATCTTCACAAAAGACTGCTGGTAGAATGTCCATAAACTTCAGAAACTAGGTATTGGGACTAAGCATTGTCTCATTCATCATGCATTATTAAACTAATGCTTGCTATCCTTTTCTGAAACCATTTCAAAAGCCCCACTCCCAAATAAATCATATGATAGCATGCGCTCTGCAACTCAACATACATGATTTGTGTAATCACTGCTTGAATATAAAACCAATGAAATGTGCAACTGGTTCTCGTCTCTGATGTAGTACCCCTATGTGCAACCATCTCAGCAACAGATGTAAATAACACTGCTTCAATTCACCTGAGCTGTGCCTTATCTCTTTTGATTTAATACTGAATCTAAGCTAAACAAAATTTATTACACACTCCAAAAAATTCTACCAGCAGAAACCATGGTATCAGTTTAAGATCTACTCTGTCATTAGAACACATTTCGAAGCTGTAACACATCTAGGCATTAACCAATATGTCTTAGCATTAACCAACCCATAGGTTCATAAGTTCATAGCTGTATACTAGGCTAATGGCCACCTTGGCCCTTGTAAGCCTAGCCATGCAACCCAAATGTGATTCATAAATTTAATTTATATAGGTGGTGATTTATGGAGAGATAGGAGCCAGACCAGTGATGAATTTCTGATTGCCCATCCATTGATCCAAGTTGCACTTGAAAAGGGATAGGGAAGAATTCTGTTTCACATGGATGGGGAGCCTGCTCCAAAGGATGGGAATTCTCTGAGAAATGTATCTATCTTTCCAACATGTTCTGTTTATGTCACAAGCAAAATTTAGATATTTTAGTCTGGTAGTTATGATGCTGTTTGTTTTGTGGATGTGCAAAAGGTTCATCCAAACATGCTCCAGGTTTGTCCTGTATGCCAGACAAAGATTACCTCTCAGAAGTCTGTATTATACAGAGTAAAGTGACTTGTCTTTGAGACAATTAGCATAGGACATTGTGTTTTCTCCATGTATTATTTTTATAAGGAACCTTTGTGTGTGTTCCAGTTGCTGTATGTGTCTGGTCAGGTACATTCCAAAGATGGCATTATACTCTATGATGGGTCTGATGAGGGCCAAGAATAGTGGTATGATGACTTATCTGGACCTAAATTCCATGAGCTTGCTTATAAGTTGAACAACATAGAAGAATTTTCTTACTACCTTGAACACATCCTGGTCAAAGGCTAGCTTACTATCTACATAAGATCCCAGACTAGTGAACTAACTTTTAAGGGTGTTTTATTTATGATGTAGTTACCCAGGGTTGTAGATTTCCCAAAAGGTACTATAATGCATTTCTTGATATTGAGTTTTAAGCCATAGATTTAGCAGCAAGCGCCTGTCTGTATTAGACCTTCCTGAAGGGGATTCTCATCTTGGGGGCATTCAATGACTGCTCCCAATTTGCAATCATCTGAGAACTTGGTCTGCCAAAGGCATGTGACATTAAATGCCAAAGAGGAGTGGGCCCAGCATACAGCCCTGTGGGACTCCACTATTGACTGGCCTCTTTGTGGAGGTGGCCTCACCAATTCTTACTTCCTGTGTCCTATCAGTGATCCAGCTAAACATGAACCTTGATTCTCAAATTATGAGCACATCAGTTACAAAGGATCAAAGATCATGCTTAGAGTCTATATACAACCAAATCAGTAATAATTACAAAACTAAGTTCAAACATGCTACTACTACCTTATTATTCCCAAAATTACCATGGGGTTCAAAGGGCATTTCTCAGCTGTAAAAATCTGTTGTTGCAAAACTAGACATTAAATGAAACAAAGCAGCTAGATTTTTCAGTAATCTTAAACAGAACCTGTACTGCAACTCACTAAAACAAATTGGATAGCTTAAACTCAAAATCAAGTAAAATCCTAGGCATTTACTTCCTCTTCTTCATCTTCTTCAAACCCATAGATTTAATACCATTTCTTACCTCCTTTTACAGCCATGCCCGACTGATTCAGAATTTTTCTCACGCACTCCATTCTCCTGTTTGCTGAATGTCCTCATTTTATCTTGCATTCTTCAGTCTGTCCAAAATCTTCTTCACAGGATTGTCTTTCACTTTTCTGCACGTGCCCAAACCACCATAATCTGTCCTCTTTGACTGTCCCTGCAACTAGTCCTACTGTACTTCTGCTCTGATGTCCTCAGCTGTTAACCTATTTCCCTTCTCTATCAAACTGCAGCTTATTCTGATTTTCTCCATTTTTTCCATTACAACTGTCTTATCTGTATTCAGTTTCAGCTAGTGTGCCTTCAATTTTGCATTCCATTCCTCTATCATGTGCTGAAATTCTTGTTCAGAGCATGCCTGCAATACCACATCATCTGCATACAACAGCTTTGTTGATCTCTCCCCACTGACCTTTTGCTAATGTAGTCCATTGCCAGAATGAACAGTAGTAGGCTCAGAATCGAACCCTGGTGCACACCTACTCCACATGGGAACCCCTCTGTGAGTCTGAAGACTGTTCATATTTGAGTCATTTGGGTCCTGTACATAGCCTGCACTAATTCCACCCATGTTTTTAGGATGTCAAACCATCAAAAGGCAGCCCAAATCAGCTTTCTTGAGACCTTGTCATATGTTTCCCCAAGTCTGGAAATCCACAGGAAATAACACCAGTAGTTGCACCAAGTCCAGAGCAAAAAACAATCTTTAATTTTTAATAGATGAGCACTTTAATTCACTTTACTTGGCAAACTTCTTCAGGATTAATCCATACCTACTTAAGACACATAACAGTGACATGAAATTCTAACCACATGTCTAAAATCAGCCTACAATAATAATCAGTTCAGTAACACTTAAAATAATTCAAATGTTCTAAAAAACATTTTTTACTCTAATAATATTTTGATAAGGCATTAAGTAGTATTTTTACTAATCATATGCCATAAGGAATCTGTATGAAAGTGTGTGTGTGTGTGTGTGTGTGTGTGTGTGTGTGTGTGTGTGTGTGTGTGTGTGTGTGTGTGTGTGTGTTTCTACGCAATAATCATAATAACCATATTCAATGAAACCTTTTAAATGACCACCGTAGAAGTTCAGTCATATCAATGTTCTAACCCAGTATTCCAGGGCATTGAAATAAGCAATGTATCTAAGTCCACAAATGAATATTCCCTAAAAAAAATTTGAAAAAAGTAAGTAAATATATATGAATATATATAAATATCACATATCTAAAAAGTCAATACAAAATTAAATCTTGTTTATATAAATATCTTGCATATCTATGTATAACATTTCCCACAACTATCCAAACACCATTTCTATAGCTATATATTAATGTATATTTTACTCTGCTAGCAGGCATTGTTATACTAAGATATGCAAAGTACTCATAGATGCTGACTTGTGTTAGTGTTAGTGATAGATGTGCAGACTGCAGTACTGCCCATATATTTGAACCAATGTTCGCAGAACTGAAAGAAGTGTGTAGCTGTTCACAGGGCTATAATATCATATAGCAAGCATGGCTGATGTTTGTAACTGCACAGCTGACAATTACTACTATGCACATGAGAATGCAGGCATTTAGAGTTGAATGTGTCACATCTTTTTGTCAAATTCAATTCCATTGACTGGATTAGCTGACACCCACATTTCATTGCAGTAGATATTATTGCATGGAATTTATTGGAAATATAACTATTGATTTAGATTTGTAAACCAAATATGAGGATAAAATACTAGCTAAAAACCTTTGAAATTATGTTTTATACCCCCCCCCCCAGTGGGGGTATAATGATGGTTATTATAACAGGTGCTCTGCCCTGATACCGCTTAACTTAGGTATATTAATTCCATGTTTGCACAACAATGACCAACGTGAATTAGCTACATTTATACTATAGCTGACAGTCCATAACAATATTATAGCTTAAACTACTGGGCTCAAGTGTCAACAAACTGTACAGCAACTCTGTACTCAATGAACTGAACTGCACTGCCACCACACACACACACACACACACACACACACACACACACACACACACACACACACACACACACACACACACACACACACACACGCACACACACGTATGCGTGTGTGTGTGTGTGTGTGTATAAATATGTGTGTGTATATATATATATATATATATATATATATATATATATATATATATATATGTATGGGTCTACCTGAAAACACCGAACTGGAAGATCAACAACAGAGATGACTGACGATTGAAAATCCCGATGCTGAGAACACTGACATGTTAAGCTAAGTGTGTGATAGTGACGGATGTTAGGGTCAGGGTGCAGGTAAGGTAAGTGTGCTATAGTGACAGACTTTAATGTTAGGGGTGGGTTAAGTGAATTTGGGTTAGGGTGCGGGTAAGGTAAGTATGCAATAGTGACAGACTTTAGGGTTAGGGGTGGGTTAAGTGAGTTAGGGTTAGGGCGCAGGTTTGGTGAGTGTGTGATAGTGACGGACCTTAGGGTTAGGGTTTGGGTTAAGGTTAGTGCATAGATAGTTGTGTTTGTAAGGTTTAGTCTTGGTTTGTAAGGTTTTTGGTGTGCTTGTGTTGTGTGTGTGTTTTACAGAAAAGGTATTTATTTTGTTTTGTTGATGGTCAGGATTGTGGTTTGTCGGGCATGAGAAGTTTCGTGTTTTTGAACTTTCGGTTTTGTGGTGTCGGTTATCTTGTTGTCAGTGTTTTTGCATGTCAGTGGTTTCAGGTAGACCCACATATATATATATATATATATATATATATATATATATATATATATATATATATATATATATATATATATCTATGTATATATGTGTATATATATATATATATATATATATATATATATGTGTGTGTGTGTGTGTGTGTGTGTATACACATGCACATATATATGGCTGTACGTGTATGTGTCCTGACAGAAGTGTAGCTGGCTCAACCAGTGCCCTATGCCAGTACCACGAACCAGCGTCCCACCCTCTAACAAAAAGCACTTTTCTGTGTTAAGCTGATTGCTGTTTGATTGACTTAGTACAGATCTACACCCCCCCAAATACAGCACTTCCATTGAAGAGCAAAAGCAAAAACAAAGAAAAAAGAAAAAAATAAGAGATGTTTCATCCAGCCAAGTGGCCAGATGTATAACACTCCCACTTCTTGCTCAGCCAATCAAGACCCGTTTATGTGCCTTGCTCCTGACCCTCCTCAGAAGCATTCAGACCTGAGCACTGTTGAGCTTTATGTGGGGTCTAAACTGTAGCATGCAGTTTGCTACAGTTTAAAAGTGCAAAAAATACTTTTTTTTAAATTGTTTAAACTGTAGCAGACACCTTGCCCCTGGGGCAGTTATCCCTTTTGCTCCACCTTAGCTGTGCTACTTGGTACTAGTAACTTTGTTGAATGGTACCTTGGTTGACATCTGTTTAATCAACACAATTTGGTTGACTAAACAGATGGTTAACATGCCGTGTGAGATTGACAATCCCCAGGTACGGGAATATATCCTTTTCCCAAGGTTATAACATCTCCAAGTTAAAATATATAATTAGCGGGGGGTGTGGGGGAGCACAGCCCCCCATATGGGGGACACAGGGGGTCTTTCTTCATGCAAAAAATGATGCTTTCTTTGTGGTTTTTTAAAGTTTTGCATGCATCAAGACTAATTCTCGACATATGCGTAGTACCATGTCAACTTGCATAATGTCGATCAATTTGTTTCTACATTATGCACATTGACATAAATGGTATTCAACCAATTTAAGTAGATCCATACATCTATATCTATCTATTCTCATATATATATATATATATATATATATATATATATATATATATATACAAATATATATATATATATATATATATATATATATATATATATATATATATATATATATATGTGTAGCTATAGATATAGATATAGATGTAGATATAGATATAAATATAGTTATACACATATTTATTATTTATTATTTGACATTCAATTACCAGAAAGTCTGTTTGGGCATAAATCCCATTTTCTGCAGAGGCATCATAGATATAATACAGTTTGTTAATCTACATAACCTTAACATACTAATAGTATATAAAGTGACAATGAATTTTACAGTGGGCACAAATAAGTAAAAGGAGATACAGATAACAAAATCTATATACAAAATAAATACAGTTAAATAAGTAAAATACTGCATTAAAAACGAAATAAACAAAAAAGTCAAAATAACAGCAGAAAGTGAAAGTAATTCAGCAGTAAAAGAGGTATATTATAGGGTGTAAGAAGGTGTAAGAAACATTGGTTAGATGGTAGGTAAATAGATACTACAAATGGGAGGAGAGAGAAAGAGCTACAGAAGAAGTAGTGGGAGACAGGACAGAGAAAGAAACAGCAAAAAAAAAAAAAGTCACTGCCCATATATGAGACTGTAACCTAGTTTAATATCACCTTCGTAAAGATCCTAAATGCAATGGCACCAATAAGAACTAAAAGAGAAAATCTACACTAGCTCCCTGTTTAGCAATGGATATTATCAGTTACTAAAATAAAGAGATCAAGCTTGAAAACAATAGTATACAAACAAAACCCAATAAATGCAACATAAATTTAGACAGCTTAGAAATCTCTCAAAAAAGTGCATCAGGAAAGGACAGTCATACTACACTAAGGTTCATACAAAAAAAAAAATCAAAAACTGTTTTGGTCCATAAAAAAACTTCTCCAACCTGACCAAACCTCAACTCCATCCCTAAAAACCAACAACAACAAAGACAGTATTTAAAAAAAAGTAATTAAAGAGAAGACACAAACTCCCCTCAATAGCTATGATCCTCCAGGTAACAATACTGACAGTTTTTCTTTTCAGACTGTCCAAATGTCCACAATAAGAAAACTGCTAAGCAAACTTAAACCAACTACCTGAGTAGCTGACAAATTACCTGCCAAATACCTAACGCTAGCAGCAGACACTCTTTCCTAACCTACCTCCATACTTATTATTGATCAGTTACAGAAAACTGCATCCCCACAATATGGAAACTGTCCTACACTATTCACCTACACAAAGGGGAAAACTCTACCAAAATCTCAAGCTACAGACCCATAGCAACTATATTCTCCTTCTTGAAAATATTAGAAAAATGCATCCATACCCAAATTATTACTTACCTCAACCAGGAACAACCTACAAATATACAGCATAGTTTCTGTCTCAACCACAGTGCTACAACCTTCTTACTTTTACTAATGTTATCAAACACAATAGAAATGAAGGCAAGCTACTCTCTTCACTCCTTATTGATGTGTCTAAAGCATTCAGTGCTGTCTGTCATCAAAAAATCCTCACTGATCTAGCACCCCCCCTGGACTTAGACACTTATTGCCATCATAGTTTCTTAGCTATTAACTGGCCGCCAACAAGCAGTTAAATGGCAGCAAGAATTTTCAACTGTTTTATCAATCACTGTAGGAGTTTCACAGGGTTCTATCCCAGGTCAACTCCTGTTTAACATCTTTATAAGCAAACTATACAAAGCAACCAATGTTGCCTCAATTGCACGATGATTCTGCATTTATCTGCTCTACAGAAACCCTCCCAAAACTACAACAAATAACACAACTCTCTTTCACTGCAATCAAATCCTGGTTAACCAATTCCCATCTTTTGCTAATTCCTAGTAAAACAAAATTAATGCTTTTCTAACCTAAAGCATACACAGAACTAGCATCATCCTTTCACATCTTGTCATCAAATAGCACCAAAATAGAAGTAGTATCCCAAACAAAACTGCTATTTATTCTAATTGATGAAAAACTTAAGTTTCATCAACATCTATCTCAAGTTATTAAAAAACACACATGAAACTAGGTTCCCTCTATAGGATAAAGCCATATTTTACAAGCTCAACTACAAAAGCAATAGCCAAATCCTACCACATTCAACTCTACTGTATATTTCCCCAAGTCTTACCAACTTGAATACAACTGAAATTTTTAAATTAGAAGCATGTTACAGGAAAATAGCCAAATTTTTACAAATACCACACATGGCCCCATGACTGCACTGCACTAAGAGAGTTGCACTGGTCAGAATTACTAGAATTATGCCACTACCTGGCATGCTGCCAGATAATCCCTGCTCATCTAAATGCCACTAAAATGCCCAGCACTCCAACACTTGCTCCAGTTCTACACTAGCAGCAGAAACCTAAGATCAACCATTTGCCAAGTCCTACAATACTGCTGGCGACTCTCTTTCTTTCTCTACTCCAATTACATCTTCAAGCATCTGGAATTCTGTTCCTAACTCAGTCAGAAAAATATATAAACAACCTATTTTCAAAACACAACTCAAATAACAACTAAACAATTCCTGGCTATGCTATTGCTCCAAACCAGGTTCGGCCACAACTACCTTCCACATATTAACCAGGTAAAATAGTTAATTATCTAAGTCTCTTATCAAACTATCGCTCTTATTTCTTGCTTTCACCCTCCTTAAACTCTGCCCATACTTCCCAATCCCCCACTACATCATCACATAAGATCCCTCCTTTAACACTATCCTCTGACCTAAAATGTCTGCTCACTACCTAACCTACATCATACACATTTGTTTAACTATGTCTTTTCTCTCCCATCTCACTTTCTCTGCTAATCCCTCACTTTCCCTATTAACTCTTGCACCTTTTTCCCATCTTCACAATCTCCACAATAAACCTTTACATATCACCATTACATAGCCTTACCAATTTTCATGCTAAACTCATGACTGCCTGCTTAACTCATCCTCTATAACTGTTTATTTTGTTTCTACCAGACCTATAATCTCCTAAACCAGCTAAATTAATATCTACTTATATTTATTTTATACCTATTTGGAATTACTTGTACCACACCTGAGATTTATATAATATTGTCATGTTATGCTTTCTGAAAAAATATTATTTGTGATTCTTATATGGTTTTGTTTCTACCTTGAATTATAAGTAGAATTAATTGTAATAAGCCTTATAAACTTTATGTTTGGAGCTTTTCTACCCGGACCTTCAATAAAAAAGGGATCGTACTCAGTTGAACTTTCCTGGCCAACAAATTAAACAAGTAAATAAATAAATAAAATAATTTTTTGATGGTGTTTAAAAGGCAGCCATAGCAGTTGCTGTGCTGTGATATGGGAGAAAGCTGTATCGACAGGATAATAGCCTATCTTGGAATAGATGGTGTAAAAGCTGTTTATGAAAGCATTTTTCTAATATTTTAGAGGGGGCCAAAATTGCGATGGCTAAAGTTTGTTATTTCAACAGAGGTATCTCCTTTGTGAAGATAGATGATGTAAATGTGTTTCCCGAGAGATAGGACATGTGATTCTTTCATGGATCGATTGATTAAGATGGAGGCTGGATAACCAATAGAGGTGGCATTAAACTTTAGGAATTCTGTAGGAAATTTTCAACAGAGGCTGAACAGGGATTAAGTTTGCAAAGTAAATGCTTTATGTAGGAGGTAGAGACAGATTCTAAGGAGAATGTACATTTATTTGAAGTGAGAGGTTTTTCAGGATTAGTGTGTGTGTTTGTAAGGAGTTATGGGTAAAGGTAGCCTATAAAACTGGATTTAAATTTAGTAGCAGTTTCTATGACAGAGATGTCTGGGCAGGGATTTGAGATAGCAGGTCTTCCAGGGTGTAAAATTTTGTTTATTGAAGACCAAATATTTTGGTGATTATGTTTTGGGTTAATTTGTAGGTCTAAGTAATACTGTTTCCTATTAGCAATATTTTTTTCTTTTTTTTTTGTGTGAGGTTTCAGAGTTGTTTACAGGTTTGTAGATGAGCTGCAGATTTGTATTTCTGCCAATTTCTCCAAGCTTTAACATTCTTATGCACTAGTGTTCTACTAGAATGAGATAGCCAGGGTGTTTGTTTGTATTTAACTCTTTTTCTTCTTATGGGAGAAAGGCTGTTGAAAATGTAATTGACAATAATGTAATAAAGTTTTGAATGGTGTCATCCAGTGTTAAGGTTTAAAGAATGGATCAGTTAAGAATTTTGAGTATGTTGTTGAAGACATTGGGGAAAAAAATGGTAAGGTTAAAGCATTCCTTAAATAGGTAGCGTTTCGTGTCATGGTTATCTTCTTTTTTAATTTTTCCAAATCTTTTGGGTTTTTAATACCATGACAGGAATGGACCCCATTCCTTAGTCAAAGTATGATTAAAGTTCATGAAATTAGTATTGTTCCAGTCTTTGATGTAAGCCAAAAGTGCTCTTTGCAGCACCTGCAATGTGCCCAAAACTGACTCCTTCTGCAGTTTGTATGGAGTTACATGTATTAGTTGTTGTTGTTGTTGTGTCTTTTGGCTTTTCCCGGTTAGGGTCGCCACAGTGGAACTCCGGTCCACTAATGATTGGCAGTAGATTTTTATGTGCCGAGTTGCCAGCCCTGATGCACAACCTTCAATGAAGGTACGCCCATTCACGCATGTCTCCACACAGAAGACGCTCTAGCTGAGAATCGAACAGGACAACATCTTACTGTGAGGCGACATCACTACTGCAGCATTGGTAACATATCTAAATATGATTGCAGATTCTTTTTTATAAGACCCTTTGCTCCTACTACTATTGGGACTGTCTGGGTATCTTTCTTCCACATCGCTCTCATAATAAGTATCCAGCCTGTTCTTAAAACTAGTACTTGTTTTAATGTAATTAGGTAGTCTGTTCCATGCATTGACTACTCTGTCAGAGACTTCTCATTCCTATAGAATCTTCAGCATAGGTTGTCTGATGATTCTCTAGTACTTTTTGATAACCCTAAACATTCCCAGAAGTAGCTGTCTTTAAATGCCCTAAATACCAGAATACGATCTCCTCTTAGACATCTGTAAGACACTTTACACATTCAGATATTTTAATCTTTCATAATAACTTAAATTTTCCCATCCATGGATGCCCTTAGTATATTTCCACTGTACTCTTTCCAGTTTACTCCTGCTTGTTTTCTTATAGGATTTCCATATTGTTATTCCATACTCAAGTTTGGGTCTAATGTAACTAACAAATAATGACTTCATTATTTTTGATTTCCTAGACCTTATAAATCTTTTTATACAGCCTATTGTTCTATAACTATCATTAACCAATTAGTTGACATAATTAGAAAAACTCATAGCTGAATCTACCCATATACCCAGGTCCTTAAATGAGTCTACAATGTGATGTATTAAATATTCACCTTTCAATTTATGTCTCCCAATTCTCATATGCTTAGTTTTTGATGTATTTATCAGCATGCTATTCTCCTGTCCCCAAATGGTCAGCTTAGTCAAGTTATTTTGCAGACATGTCTTATCTGTAACACATGTAATCAGTTTACCCAATTTCAGGTTGTCTGCATATAGACTGTAGAACACTTCAGATGAAAAAGTTAGGTCTGAAAGATACAGTCTAAACAAGTAAGGTCCTAGGAAAGAGACCTGTGGGACACCCTGAATGTAACTAAGGATTTCACCTATCCAGTTGCTGTATGATACTTGCCATGTCCTATTTGTAAGTCATGCAGCTATCCATCTTATCAAGAGTACTTCAATACCTATTTGTACTAATTTATTAATCAGTGTTTTGAGTATGACTCTGTCAAATGCTAAAGTTAAATCTATATAAATTACATCACAGCACAATGTTTCATTCATAGCTGTTATTACATTGTTATAGAACACCATGTTACTGATGGTAATAGATCTGTTTTCAACATATGCATGCTGATATATAGTTTCAAGTCCCAGCCTATCCAGTTCTAACAATAACTTATCCAATATTACCTTCTCCATTATTTATCCACAACATGAAAGTAGACTTAAGGGTCTATATGACTCTGGGTTTGTCCTACTCCCCTTTCCCTTAAAGACAGGCCTAATAAGCTATGTCTCCTATCTTGAGGACTCTCCCCATATTTATATGACCCAGTGAATAATATATTTAATGGTAGTGTTAGTTCTTGCTGGTGTTCTCAGGTCATTGTTACTAATTCCTTCTCCTCCCTGTAGTTTGGATCTAGTTTGCTCAGTTCTTGTTAAATATAATCTAATTTGTTTCCAGTATCTGGAGTTAACTGGATGTCACTCCGACAACTTATCGCCACTTTTGTGGAGCCAAACTGTTTTGCATAAGATTTGGTAAATATGTCTATAATCTGTTGTGTCTGAGAATAAATTTTAGAATCTGCACACTGTATATCAATTTGTGAGTCTTTACTCCCACATCTTATGTATCTATAAAATGGTTTCCTATTATGCTCAATATCTTTATATACATTTTCTTCAATTTTTTCTTGATCTTGTCTCACACTATGCTTAATCTGTTTGTCCAGCTTGTTTATTTCAGTTTTCAAAGCTGTAGTTCGACGTCTCTTCCATTTCTTATATTTTTTGTCTCTAACCTTAATCAGATATCTTGTTCTTATGGAAATATATCCCCCTGATGTTGTATGACTAGATCCTGATGTTAAACATTGTTTTGATTTTTTTGCACTCAAACAATTTCTCTTTCAAAGCTTTTCACATTCTATCTGCAGTTTTTCCACTGAGCACCTCATTCCAGTTAGTTTTACACAGTGACTGCTTTGCTTCCATATAATCTGTAATTAACCTTCTGTGCATTGGCTTAGATTTCAGTCTGGCAGAATTATCTAGCAACAAATTAACCTTTTTAACCCCATGATTGCTTCACATCAATGGTGCAAAACTTGACTGCAGGTTACAGTAATTTCTTAGGGAACACAAACAATGTCTAATATGTTCCACTCCTGGTAGTTTTTTTTTACAATCTGAAGCAGTTGTTGTTCCTGAATATACTCTGTGAATAATTTCCTTACTAACATTGTTGAATCAATATTATTTGTCTGTTTCTGGTAAATTTTAAATCTCCAGCTAATATTATTCTTCCCTCCTGTGTTTCATGCAAGAAATGTATGAATGCCACTAGGTCATCTGCACTTGACTTTGATGGTCCATACACTCCAACAATTATTTGTACCAGGGTTGCCTTTATTGTCACAGAGTTACATAGTCTATAGTATTGGTGTTATCATTGAACATGTAATAATCACAGGTCTCATAGCTAGCTTTAATCCCTATTATAACACTTCCACCTGATTTTTTGTTAGAATGTCTGTTACAGTAAAAACATTTATACACTGCCAGAACTGGTTTCCAGTCATTGTTCTTTAACTATGTTTCACAAACAATAACAACATCAATCTTGTGGGAACTTAGCAAATTTTCCAATAAAAAATCTTTTTTATGAACACTCCTAGCATCAACAACCATCAGAGATGCATCATATTTTGATATCTGTGAACTGTAAAATTTTCAGCCTGACAAAAATTCTGCCTAGTGTTTGTCAAATACTGCAAAATATCTGCTGCAAAAATGCTCTTCCCTGATCTTGACAAATGCATACCACCCTGTCTAAACACGTGTGGCCAAAACTAGGTTTGAATGCTCTACACATTTCCATTTTTAAAACAGGGCATTTTTTCAATGTAGGTATTTACCCCAAAAATCTTTTCATTCACGGTGACCTGACTATCCTTTCTATAGGTGATGTCTGAAAAAATGCATCCTAACTGGTCACTGGGTGTAGCTATTTCAATGATCAATGCTACTTTTTGTCTTCTTTTTATGGATCACTATATCTGTTTTTCTCACATCTGTCTTTTGAACTGCTGGTAATGGGTGACCCCTTGTGATGTAGCCTTCATCATTTTCTATGATGCTTTGTGGTTCATGTTTCCAGTGTTTTTCAGCCACTTCAATACCATGTTTGCACAATCCCCAGTGCAACAGTCTTGCCATATTATTGTGCCTTTCTGTATACAATCTTTCTGCCATTAGTAAGTCACAACCAGCAACAAGGTGTGTGACTGTTTCCAATTCTGTTTTACAAAACCTACATTTGTCTGTTTCACCCACATGTTCAATGGACTTTGTAAACCAATGTGTATGTAGCCCATTATCTTGGGCTGCCAATATTAACCTTTCATCTTTTGGTTTGAATTTGCCTCTCCTTAACCATTTCTGCACTTGAACTTGATCAACATGTGGTTCTTCTAGAAGTTTTCTATACTTGCAACTATATTTATGCATTTTCCACATTTCGTGCCTTCTAATCTGATCCTCCACCTTATATTATTTCTTTTATTTTTGGCACATTCAGTTGCTGTCTGAATTTTATCTACTTCTGGTTTGATTTCCACGCCAATATGCTTCTGCTAGACTAAGCAGGGAAGTCATCTCAGATTTATTCTTCTCATGTTTCAAAACATTCACTATGTTTGGGTCTTGTAAGGTCATCAGATATGTATGCAGTTCCACAATTGCAGATCTGTACATGTAATTAATTTCAAGGAGGCCCATGCCTCCTTCGGAATGGGGAATATATAATCTTGGTATGCACTGATTTTTATAAATCATTTAGTGAGTATGAAGCATCCTTCTTGTTTTCCTATCTAATCCATCCAACACATTTTGGGGCCAGTCAATCACTCCAAAACTGTAAGTTAGGACAGAAAGAGCAAATTGGTTTAGAGCTTGGATTTTGTTCCTAAATGTCAGAGCTGTTTTTAGGATTTCAAAATAGTCCTTACTAGTTTTATTTACATTTGTTCAGGATTTATTTTTGATCCTTCATCAATTCCCAAATATTTATACACTCTTTATTGCTCAAGTTATTTTATATCACATTCTCATCCCAAACTGATGTTTTCCTGGTGCTGCAGTTTTCCTGCTTCAAAGGTTGCTTTTGCACATTTATCAAGACCAAATGACATTCTTATATTATCTGAAAAAGTTTTGACTAGTTGCAGTTGTGCTTTCAGTTCCTCATCTGATGAGCTATACAGTTTTAAATCATCGACAAAGAGAAGATGAGAGGTCTTTATGCTTTGCTGTTTTCTAGGAGCCAAATTATAACCATGACCTAATCCGTTAAGTAGATAGCTTAAAGGGTTAAGGGCAAGACAGAATAGCAGCATTGACAGGGAGTCACCCTGGAATATCCCCCTTTGAATTTTTATCCCTGGAATAATAATTTGTCCTTTATCATGACTTAATTGCAAAGTGGTCTGCCACTGTTTCATGGTCACTGTAATGTAGTTGATCAGTGTAGGGTGTATCTTATACATTTTCAGCACTCTTTTATCCGTGAATGTGGGATACTATCATTTGCTTTTTTTTGTCAATCTACACTTAGATTCTTCCCAGTTTTACAGTTCTCCATTTTGACTTTATTTAACAACAAATGATCCTTTGTTCCATATGACTTTCTTTTATTACCCCTTTGTGCTATTGCCATGATTGAATTTTCTTCTAAATGACTATAAACTGTCAGCATCAATTCTTGTGTATAGTTTATACATCATCAGGAGTCAAGTTATTGGTCTATAATTTTTAGGATAACTTACAGGATCACTCTTAGCATTTTTTTCCTATTGTTAACCAGGTTGGCGTCTGTTTGGGGCACACATATAAATAGTTCTTACTCATGGCTAAATCTTTGTGCAAAGATGTTAATAGTTTTAGCCAGAAGTTAGATACTGCATCTGGGCCTGGGGTTTTCCAATTGGAAGCTATTCTTAACTTTATTTCAATTTATCTGGCTGTTACTTCAACCCATTTCATATCCTGTACCTTTGAACTTCTTATTCTTTATTTTACTATTTCTTATATCCATTTCTCATCTTTGTTATGTTCCACAGGATCTTCATAGATATTTCTCCAAAATGTATCTATTTCTTCTTTTTGGATGATATTTCAATTCCTCTTACCTTGTTTCCCAATTCTCTATAGAACTTTTTAAGGTCATCAATAAATTGCTTATTTTGTAGTTTTCCTTTATATTTATCTGTGTATCTTCTAAGTTTTTCTGCCTGTGCTGAGATTTTTAGTTTATTATTTGCAATAGTGCAAGATAGATCCTGATCCATTACAATACTATGCATTGCTTTTATCACGTCTATCTTTATAAGTATTTTTGTTGATTTTTCTCCCTCTTCTATACTCTTCTAACAGTGACACTTTTTTTCTTAATTGCTTTATAGTTTTCTATATTTGATACTTCCATGATGGTATTTGATTTCTTCCCTTCCTTTCCCTTAATACCCTATGTTCTTGTGGTAGAACTTTATCAGTTATTAATTTAGCTGCAAAGTAATATATCATGTTTACTTCTGTTATATCGCATGAATCTCTATGGACAGTCATAATTACTGCATTCATTTGTTTTATCAAACTTCTGACTTTTTGGGTTTTATTGACCTTCTGCAGTCTATTTCTTTCATTGATCTTAATGTGTTATCTCTATTAAATCAAGCAACTCTTCTCTTAGCTCATTTTCTTCTAAACTAAGAACACATTTTTTGCTCTCCATTTCCTGCGGGCATTCTATACAGAGTTCTACAGTATCTTCCTGTGGCACATTCTCTTCAATTTTATCATGTGTCATCCTTTGCTCTGTCATATGGGAACTCACTGGCTTATCACTCCTCAACATTGACTTTGTTAGAGTTACCATAGTTTTTTGTTCCTTCCCTTGCTGTCCAGCTTCAAGTGAACATTTATACTGGTTTCCCATGCAAGGCTCCAAAACATCTTCATATGGTAACTGCCCTTTGCTTCCTGTTCCACTGGTTTCTCCTTAATTTGAATGTCTATTGCTCTATCATTGGAAACGAAAAAAAAAAATTCACCTAACCATAAATTCAAGTTTAAGGTTATAGACCAGATTAGTGAAAATGTACATAAGGACAAGCATCACTACTTTTAGAACAACTTGAGTTGTTATGGCAACTTTGATTAAATGCTAATCAGTTCCCAGGAATAAATGAAACATGCACTATTCTCCCATACTTAAAATTAAAAAGTATGTGGAGATAATTTATATAAGTTAAGTGATGAGTTTAAGGGTTAGTCCCACACCTAAAGCATTTATTTATTTACAATGGTTATATATTAGCCATGGTTTTATTTTAACATGCTTTATATTTTTGATTTTTAGTACACCAGGTATAAATAAATTTACTGTTGATTGAGCAGTGAAGGATGAAGGTTTTTTATTTAGGGGAGAATGTATTATATTGTTCTTTAGTCAGGGCTTTTAACTCTGTATTTTTAACTATGGTAGAACTTTTATCAAGTGATGTGTTAATTGAACATTGTTAAGAGGTTTAATTGAGACATTGGTCACATGACTGGATTGTTGAAACATTTAAGAGTGTCTATGAAGTTGATTCTTTTATCTGATGAAGTCCAGCCACTGTGCTGGATGAAAAGCACTTAATAAATAGAGTTTGTGGTGTTCTTACATTGGCTGCTTTTTTATGTGTATATTGCTCTATCCTGCTGTGGTGCTTTCTGATTTAGATTTCTACACTGAATCCTTCACATTGCAGGTACTCCATAATCTCAGTGTCTGTTTCTTTAACCTCTCCATTACTAATCTTCTTTTCTACTTTTCCTCTTTGTTTTGTTATTTTTTGTATTGTAAAGTTTTCCATATCTGCTTGCCTTTGCCTGCATTTCTCTTTCAATATTTTTCTGGCTGCATTTTTTGTATTGATTAATTTGGCTTTCAACTTTGCATAACTATTGCACCATATCAAATCTCTATTTCTTTCCCATGTCCATACTCTTTTTTTATACTTTTCAAAAATCTCGAGGTTTTGTTGTTTATATTTTCACACTTCCTCAGATGCTTCTTTCTCTGAACAGATCAAATTTTCTTGGTCTACATAATGTTTTTCACAAATCTGTTTTATTAATGAACACAAGGCTTCTGACAGTTTTTCTTGTGGAAGTATCTTTCTTTCTTTTTCTTAATCTTTTTGTATATCTTGTGTCTAGAAATTCTGTTTTTTTTTTCATAATGGTAACAATGCATGATGTAGTCCACTCTAGAATGTCCACTGTAGAATGTCCATGTCTAGAAATTCTGTTTTTTTTTTTTTCATAATGGTAACAATGCATGATGTAGTCCACTCTATCTTCTTTATGGCTCTTCTTTGGCTTATCAGTTTTTGTGATTTTTGTGGACTGCAACTTCCTTCTACAACAAGGGGAGCATCCTCGCCCTGGGCCTGGCCTAGCCCCATTGTAGCAATGTTTCTGCATTTTGAGGATTCTGCACTGTCATTTTTTTCCAGTCCTGGCACCAGTATGCCTACCAGGATTAGGTACTTTTTTATCCTGGGTCTTGTGCACCCAGCTGTCTTTTTTTATTTTTGACTTATTTCTGTCCGTGATATATGCTATATAAAATACAGTTTATATATCAGTGTAATCTTGGTGAGATTTTGTGAAAAACAGGGTCCACCTCATGAAGGTACTCACCAAGACTTCAGGATGAATTCAGTTTCAGCAATACTACTCTTCTTTGCTTGTTGACTTATCAACTCTTCATTTCTGTTGCTGCACCCTTTCTATTAAATGATTGCTTATGTGTGGGTTTAATTAGTGGTATTCCAGATTTGTGGGAATCAAGGCATTAACAGCAGACAAAGATGCAAACCCATTTTCAAAGCAGACCAGCAAACCAAAATAAACAAAATAAACTAAATTAATTGTTAGTCTCAAACATGTTGTCAAGGAATGATAGAGACAAAGGTATGGCATTCAAGGAGTGTCATTTGCACGAGTGTACAGGATATCCGTTGTACTTAGGCTTAGTAAGGAAAAAAACAGTGTAGACAGAGAGCATGTGCGTAAACAAGAGAATGTTTTGCACTGAAAACAGGAACCAGTCATTTCATATATTAAGGTAAAAAACATGGGTATTGACCTCTAGAACTAATTAGATTAAGAGCAGACTACTATCAACACTGATAGGTGTAAGTTGGAAAATTAAAATGCCCTTCTTTGTGAAACTAGTAGTAAAGTAGACATAGAAATTTACAAATCGGTCAACTGACTTTATTATTTTGAGAAAATTATGGCATCACTTCTGAAGCAAAGATCTGTCCAGTGGTGACATGTCATGACATAAAAATTTATATGTGGTTTAGACTAGATGACCAAGACAGGCCAATAAGGAGCTGTTGATGTAGCATGCTTGCATTCCACAGCTCAATTGGTTGTCCTGCATAAAAGATTAACTCACAAGTCTGCCTACACTGTTTATAGAATAATAATGTAATTGAATGGTTGACTTAGAAGAGGACAGCAGACCATAATACTAAGTAGACTATGTTGTGATGTGATCTATGTGATCTACTTGGAGCACTGCATGGATCAAATGAGTTTTTTTTGTTTTTTTTTAGTTAATATCTTTTTTTAAGTAATGCTGATATTGGATATTTGTGCAATTTGCACATACTAGAAAGTTCTGCAAGAGGACTAAAATGCAGCATGGGATAGAAAGGGCGAGTTGGAAATCTACATGTTGGTGGAATGGTCTAGATTATTGCAGTACAGCTTCAGTCTAACGATATGCACAGTAATATGCAAAAGTGGGAGGGGCAGGCAGGTGAAAATATAGACATGGAACATTAATAGCAAAAGGAAATAAAGAGGGTTGCAAGAGTACTAGGTTGCACAGAGATGGACTCTCTCTCAGTAGAAATCTTCTATAGAGATGACTGTTGAAATGCCACCAGGAATGTCATTTCTACTATTGCAGACTCTTTTGCTCAAGGATACAGCATGGAACATCTCCAGAGGACAACAATCAAAATGGTTAGGGTTCAAGGGGCATATTTCAGTTTAGGTTAAAGGAAATAAATATGTATTAAACATGAGAAAAGAATGACACAAACATTCTGTTATTTCTGAAGAAGCAACAGGAGCCAAACTAAGCAAGAGTATTTACAGGAAAAGGCTCTACAAAAATAAAAAGCAGTACATCTGATGGATGTCCATGTATAAAGCAGCATACAATTGCACATAGCAATGTGGACATATACAAGTGAAAAAGGTTTGAAGGTATGTCTGTCTGCCTGTAGTAAAAATGCTGAGCTACATCGGTGGAGATTTTTGCCACATTGATAATGTGATTCCTGGAAATGGTAGTATTAAGAAAGATATTGGTTAACCAGTACCTGGAGAAATTAACTATATGGTCCATGCATGTTTCTATGTTTTCCCCTGCAATTTGCTGAAGCAAATTAAAGATTTATTTGAATGTGAGATAATAGCCTACAGAATGACCATATACTTGGACCACTTTGTTCAAAAATGCATTTCCTGAATTTGCATCACATGTGAAATAGAAATGCCATTTAGCAGCATGAAACACTGGTTAACTACAAAACACATTAATAAAAAAAGTGCTAGGAACTGGGGGTGGGGTAAGTTGTGCCATTTTTCATGATGATCAACATATACTGTAGAACAGGGATTTATAAGCACATATTTTACAGATGGGCACATCTTAAATTCTACAGAACACTGTTTGCAATAGGCATGGAAAGTGAGTCCTCTCACTCTTGTTTGGGCTGGTTACACCCCTCTCCCAACCCAGTCCAACCGTGTTACAGGCAGGTTGCGGGGTTTGCATGCTGGAAAGAAAAAACAGCTTTCACGTGTTTAGGACTGAGTCCAACTCAGGCTTACACAACAGCACAAATCAAGTAAACCAAGCATTGCAAAAACAGTTACAGAAGCAATGAGAACTCTTGAAGAACAATCACATTTGCAGATGCCACCTATTACATTCTCCATTTGTCCCTGCTTTGTACCCCTCCTTTCCTTCTTGTGTAGACCTTCCCAAGGTAACCTACAAATGTCCAGTGAGCTAGTGGCTGCTTTCAGGTGCAGCACACATCTGCACTGTGTATGTAGCATAAGCAGCACAGCCTGTTTTCTTTTCCATTTTACTTGGGCATGCTTCAAGAAGCAGGTGCAAGCTAGAGAGTCTCATGGATTTGTTGACATTGAATGGGGAGGATAGCCACACATGGAGCTGGCTTTCATTAATATACAGCGAGGATTTTGTCTAAATTATTGCTCTGCATTTCACAGTAGACACTTTCAAATGGTGTCACAGGTGGCCTGATGAAATAGGAAAGCACTTGAACATGCACACTTGCTCACTGGTGTTTGTGTGTGTGTGTGTGTGTGTGTGTGTGTGTGTGTGTGTGTGTGTGTGTGTGTGTGTGTGTGTGTGTGTGTGTGTGTGTGTGTGTGTGTTTGTGTGTGTGTGTGTGCCTGACCACACGTGCATCACCCTACACACACACACACACACTGTGATGCATTGAACTGCATTAAGTAAGTGTACAAAATGCGCAAAATAATACTAGTAATAATAATAATAACAATAATGTCCAATGTCTCCTTTACATCCACAAGGCTATTTCCAGTTTCTGAAATTCAGTTGTTTCGTCTGTGGACAAGCACAAGCATAGAATAAGAAGAGTAAAACATTTAATACTGATTTTAATTTCCAGACAGACTGAAATAATTGTCACTTTACTCTGTGTCATACAGACTGCTCAGAGGTGATCTGTGTCTTGTATATAGAGCAATCTCTGACCCAGCTTTGATGGAAATACTGCACATTTGCAAGTCAAATGGCACATGGGTCACTCGCTCAAAGGACCTTAACCTGGTATGTGACATCAATAGAACCTGCTGGAGAGGCAGATTTGTCTTGCAAAGGTTGCCCCACTTTTGGAACAAGCTTCCTAATCATGTTAAACAAAGCCCCTCACTGGTCTTATTTAAGTGCAGTTTGGTGACTGGATGGGTAACCAGAAATTCACCCAGGGGGTTCCACCTGTGTCCCTCTTGGACAGGGGCAATAGGTGCTGATTTTACTGTCTGCTTGAACCAGACACCCTTGGGAACATAGGTTGAACTTGGCTAGGCTTGTAAGGGCCCTGGGGCTGTTAGCCAAGTAACATCCTATAATATTTCGGTGAAAATAATAGACTATTGGAGAGCGGGGCTTAGATAAGTCAGTGCAAAGAAAATCTTAGGAAAGACTGTTTCTTGGAGTGCTACAATGAATCTTGTTAGCAAAACAGTAACAGTGGGAGTTATTTACATTTTTTTTTAAAAAATGTTTCCACTTTTCCATTTTTCTGCTGTCTCACTAATGGCAGAGGGGTAATATTTTACTTAGAGTCTGAGCCACAAAGCCAATTTCAATAAAAATAATGATAATAATAATAAAAATAGTAAGTGAAGTCTGAGGAGGGTGGAAGTATTAATTACTCTTGTAGGATAGCAGTTGAGTTTGAAACAGGTGGGTATCGAACTGATAGGGTGAATTAAGTAGGAGGAGGGAGAGATTATATGAAGGAAGATGAGGGTTTGATAGTGAGACTAGTAATAGATGAGATGGGTGGCAATAGGGGATAGAGTAGGGTAGCTGAGTGAGCCTAAGTAAAGCAAGGATGAAAAGAGCAGGCAGTTGTGTGAAAAACTATCTGTAATCCTGGTAGACAGATAAGGTAAGACGCGTCTAAAATGGTATTTATTTAATAAAGTATATAGATATAGATATAGATATAGATATAAAGAAAAAAGGGCTGTTAGGAAGGAGTTAAAAGTAATGTACAGAGCAGGCTATAAGCAAGGGTAGGATGACTGTTACATAGGGACAGACTAGCCGTGAGATAGATAATAAGAGGAAATTAGAGCAGCAGTGATCAAGTACAGGCAAGGACTAGTGAGAATGTTTACCTGAAGGCGCTAATAAGTATTATAATAAGCTGCAGAATATACCAGAAAAGGGAGTATGAAGGAAAGATATCATAGGAAACAAAGGAAGTGCATTTAGTTATCTTTCTATGGGGAAGGATCAACTTGCATGTTAAATGAAGACGTAAGGCATGGGCATTTACTAAGGAAGACAGATGGACAGACAGATAAATGTGGATTGCATGAAACATAGCATAGAAAAGGGTGACAATGAGGAGGAGCAATTGGCTGTAATTATGGAGCCAAGAACTGACAGTTAATTAAGAGTCCTAAGGGGCTATGTCCTCCAGTAGAGTGCAATTCGCCAAGGAGCTTTTTAGTTAGGCGTGTGTGTGTGTGTGTGTGTGTGTGTGTGTGTGTGTGTGTGTGTGTGTGTGTGTGTGTGTGTGTGTGTGTGTGTGTGTGTGTGTGTGTGTGTGTGGTACTTTCTGGTAGTCCCTGAACTAGTTTTTACAGAAGAAAAAATATCTATGCTTTAGATCACAGAAGCACACATATGCTGTAACTTTGACTGCACTCTCTAGATACTTACAGGAATAGACATCTGACCTAGATGTTGTTTGCCGGACAGAGATCTGTCGATTGATGTCTGTTAAGAGAAGCAGATGAGGGACTGTGGCAGTCAAGGTAAATACAGGAAGGAATGGATTGCTACTTTGACTACACTCTCTTTGTCCTTATAAGAATACTTGTCTGACTTGGACATTGCTGGACAGAGATGGGTTAATTGATGCCTGTTCAGAGCAACAGATAAGGGGCTGAGACAGGATGAACAAATGAAGGAATATTGATTTGCAATGACCAGTGTCATTACAGGTTTTCCAGCCATGTAGGATGTTACACAGGAAAGCATCAGATGAGGCTGTGTAGGCGAGGCGGGGATCACACATTAGAAATCAGTATGAGATAGGAAAGAGACAAAGAGATTTAGAGTGTTCTGTGTAGCACTTGGAGCTCATGCAATTCAGTTTTTATGAGGAGATGTTGGAGGTTCTCATATTGGGTCATTTGCTTGAACCGGTGTATAACAAAGGTAGCATTACATTCTATTAAAAGTCTAACAAGGGAGGAGTAGAAATGCATTTTTAGACCTAGAAGATGTACTATTAGCGATCAACTGAGCCAGGTAGAATAGTTTTATAACAATGGTGACAAAAGAAGAGTTCATTATCTATAAGAGTGCCTAGGTGTCTGATAACAGTGCCATTTCTGAGAGGGGTGTCATTAATGTGGTAGTGGCTACATTTTTAGCATTTATCTATAGACTTTGATCCTGGCACCATTTGTTTGTATGCCTTAATCCATCTTGTAAGAACTTGATCTCTTCAGCGGAGCTGAAGGTGGCCCCTAGTTTGCAACCATCAACTAACTTGGTTGACCAAAGATGTTTGATAGCTATCTTGACATAAGAGAAGTAGATACCAAATAGTAGAAGCCCCAGTCCTCAGCCCTGGGGGGACTGCACTAGTTACAGGCTAGCCTTTTGCATACTCCCAATTATAATTTGCTGGGTTCTGCTTGTGAGTCAGTTTCTTACCCAGTGAGGCACAAAGAGGTTTGCAATTGCATTCATTAGTATGCCTATAATGTCTGAGTATGAAATTATATTTAAGGCCTTGGCTAGGTTGAGGTAAGCTGTATTTGCATGGATTTGTCCTCATCCAATGCCTCCGTAACTTTTTGAAAGAAGTCTACTATGTGTAGCAGGCCAGATCATCCCTTCACAAACTCATTGATTTGAGCTGATGGACTACAAGCTTTACATATAGCTTTTTATGAGTTCCATAACAATGCATTCCGTTGTCTTACAGACTAGACTGATAAGGATCATTGGTCTATAGTTGCCAGGATCAGTGATAAAAAATACTGAGAAGCCATTAAGAGCATCAGTGGCAGCAGGTGTGTGCTAGGATTACAGTCAGCATGAGGTACTACTGAAATCACGTAATTCATTGCTGAAGTGGGAAGTAAAACAAATGACTAGGAAGGATATGAGAGAGTGAGGATGAGTACAATAGTATGAGGAAAGAGGAAATAGCAGTTTTGAAATGGCTGGAGACCTCCTGAAAATGATTAGATTCTTTACTGTGGTTTTCCATTTGTAGTTTATATTCATGTTTGTAAAAATAAAAATAACATTTTTTTTTTAAAACAACACAACTTCACAGTTTACTGCATATCTCATCAGGCTAACTTTCTTGCCATTTATCATTCTCGTTTAGTACTTAAAAAAAACAACTTCAGAGAAAAAGGTGCTTTCTCAGGGTATATATAGCCAGAAAAGATCCAGATACATGCATCAGCTACACTTTATAAAACAACTAATGTACCTGTAGTCTTCACTAAACGTACCCCAGCAGTGCGGTGATGGCAGTTTGTGGCTTCCAAGTCTACACAGAGTCCCTACATATCTGAAATTAATTCTACACCCAAGTATTAACCTTGTCTGAAAAAAGTATCATACAATAGCTATGAAATCCATTTTTTCCTAGATATTTTTTTGTTTAATTTTATTATTTTACCTATGAGTACCACTGAGACAGCTCTTTTACAAGGGATGGTCACTCATAGAAATTGAAAAGAACTGATAAACCTCTCAGGTACAATGTTCTCCTGCCCTGGGAACAAGTGTCATACATACCTCTCAACTGTCCAGATTTTTACAGAATGCCCAGATTTTTGACTCATATTTCAGTCTATTCCTCATAAAATGTATGGTTTTCTAGCAGATCACTATGGATTGAAATCACTAAATAATGACAAATATTTGAACTTCAGACTTCATAACCTTCAGAAAATTAATGTCAGGGCAAAACCTGTTATTCCATCAACATCTGAATTTTGCCAGAGAAATATTTAAAATCTGTTCCTGATGTTGTGCCTTTGTCCCCTGATATTTTTTCTCTTTGTCTAAATTTCTTCTGCTAAGAGGTTGAGAGGTATGTTTCCAGAATTTATCGTAAATGCTAGAGGCATTTAATTTAATCAGAGACAATAATCTCTGTAAACTACGCCCCCTGTGAATAAACATTTTATCTTGTACTGAAATGGATATATTTATTAAATGACAAATAATTAATGTTCATAATTGTTTTGAGTTCTCAATTCACTCTGAATATGTACTTCTTTGCATTTGTCACAATTCATGAAATAAAAGGTACTGCATGTAGGAAAACTTGATAACAGTACTGTGACTATATATAAGCACAGGCTGTCTGAAGAAACAACTGTACAAATCAGACTAAGAATGTTTTGAATTATTTCAACTGTAGCAGTATTGATAGTAACTAAGTAGGTATTCTCAGGTACCCAATTATGTTATTTACTTAATAGGCAGTTTGGCCAGTGTGTCACCCCTCCAGGCCACTTCCTTTGCTGTAAAAGCCATTATACCATGACCCCCCCATTAATATTCCAAAACGTGCACGCTGATTGGCCAGCGTGCACATTGTAAATCGACTTATACTAATGGAAAGAGGTCCGTCGCGGACTTTTTCCATTAGTATAAGTCTCTTTTAAAACACTGTCTCGCTATGTTAAAAGAGTTTAACATAGCGATACAGTGTGTAAAAAGCAACGGAGATCTTGCTTTCTCCGTTGCTTTTTTTTTAAACCTGTCTCGCTATGTTAAATGGGTTTAACATAGCGAGACAGCTTTAAAATAAGCAACGGTCCGTTGCTTATTTTAAAGCTGTCTCGCTATGTTAAACCCATTTAACATAGCGAGACAGGTTAAAAAAAAAAAGCAACGGAGAAAGCAAGATCTCCGTTGCTTTTTACTGTTTCGCTATGTTAAATGGGTGTAGGTAATGCTGGATTTTCCCATGGTTGGCGTGGTTTGGTCACAAGGGCGAAGCTATTATACAATGACATTATTTAAGAAAAAAAAATAATTTTCTTAAATAATGGCATTGTATAATGCCTCCTTGCTGCCCTTCCACAGCTGTCTGGTATTCTGCAGCAGTTCTGATGTACTGCGCATGTGTATGCCTACACAGTACATCAGAGCTGTGGGCAAAAGTAACGGAGAAAGCAAGATCTCTGTTGCTTTTTACAAACTGTTTCGCTATGTTAAATGGGTTTAACATAGCGAGACAGCTTTAAAAAAAGCAATGGAGCCGTTGCTTTTTTTAAAGCTGTCTCGCTATGTTAAACCCATGTAACATAGCGAAACAGTAAAAAGCAACGGAGATCTTGCTTTCTCCGTTGCTTTTGGCCACAGCTCTGATGTACTGCATAGGCATGCGCAGTACATCAGAACTGCCGCGGATACCAGACAGCTGCGGAAGGGCAGCAAAGAGATATACAATGCCATTATTTAAGAAAAGTAATTATTTCTTTTCTTAAATAATGTCATAGTATAATAGCAATAACCCACTTCTGGGTGTGGGTAATGCGGGATTTACCCACGGTTGTCTTTGTTTGGTCCCTCGGGCGAACCAAACCACGCCAACCGTGGGTAAATCCCGCATTACTCACACGCAGGCGTGGGTTATTGCTATATTAATTTCTGTCTAAAAATGTCAGTCAGGAGCCAGAGAGAGACAGCACTCATTAAAAGTTGTTTCTAATCCTCTAAGTAAATAGTAAGTGAAAGTCCCCACTAGAAAGGAGTGTGTGTGTGGTTGCAACAACTTTCTTTGCCTTTAAAGGACCACTACGGCAAACAATGAAAAAACAAATATTTTTCTATCTTGCCATGATTTACTGCACCTCCTAAAGTTGCCTGCAGCAAAATAAGTGCTCTTTCCTAATTTTATTTTTTTTTACTCGTCTGCCTTCATGGGGGCAGACATTGTGATTCCTTTGGAAAGCTAAATCTGTCTCAATGCACAGACTGTGAGAACAAATAGCCCTACCATTTGTTGTCAGACTAGACTTCCATTCACTTAGAATGGAACACCTGAAAAAAAATGCCAAGTTTGATAGTCTGCAGCTCATGTGTCATTGACTGGTATATGCTGAGTTTTACAAATGTTGTTCCTATTGATGTACTACATATTCTCTGAAAGAAACTTGCAAAAGTGTCAACAAATTACCAAGATAAAAGACTTTTCACAAGGAGCAGTTTTGCAAGTTTCAATTCCTGGCCAAGTTACTCCTCCCATCTCCCCTCCTTCACTAGGCTACAGTTTCACATTTCCAGCTTTACTAGATTCATAGGTTCATAGGTTGGTACTAGGCTATCGGCCCTAGGGCCTATGCAAGCCTAGCCATAACAATTCCCTGGATATTTCTTCCCACAATATTTACTTCTCCAGGCCCCTGTCTAGCAGGGCGACTGACATGATCCCCGGGGTGAATTTCCTATCTCCCATCCAATCATCAAGGTTCCTTTTGAAGAGGGCCAAAGAGGCACTCTGCTTGATATGTATGGGCAGTCTATTCCAGAGTATGGGGAGTCTCTGGGTCAGGAACCTATCCCTCCAGCATGTTTTGTTCATTGTGATGACAAGGTTTAGATCCCTGGAGCATGTGGCTCTGAGGGATTGGGATTTCTTTAAGTGGAGCATGTCCAACAGCATAGTGTTTGACATGGCCTTGTATGTTAAGCAGAGATCGCCTCTGAGTAGACGATATGCCACAGAGTATAGCTGGAGTTTTTTTAGACGGTCAGTATATGGCATCTACTTTAGGCCTGTGATTCTTTTAGTGAGGTATTTCTGTTGCCTTTCAAGCTGTTGCAGATGTCTTGTGAGATACATACGAAACGGGGCATTATACTCTATAATGGGTCTAATGAGGGATGAGTACAGTGGGACAATGGCCTCCTTTTTTCTGGATGAAAAGCCCTTAGTGATGAGGTGTGCCAAATAAAAGGATTTCCTGACTGTTGTGGAAATCCTTCTATGTGGCACACCTCATCACTAAGGGCTTTTCATCCAGAAAAAAGGAGGTGCTATTTAGTCAGCTTTGCATGACAATAGACATAAAAAAAATCACAGCCTGGTGTGCCACTAAAACTGTTCCCTTATATGTCTCTTCACTTCTGAATAGCACTTCCCCAGGAATAAAAAAAAAAAGCACACACATCAGTCCAGAGTTTGGGCCAGTCTGTCCATTTCTTAATGTGCACAGTAAAACATTCAGTTTATAATGCGTTTTGGCTGCTGACATGGTTATCTTTACATAGTTATTCTCTTATAGCATAACCTGAACTTATGTTATTCAATTCCAAGCTTTACAACAGTTCTCAGTTTCTTAACAATGACCTCCCAAGCCTCTGATGTGACCCAGTACTTTGTCAATATACTGTAAATACATAGATTAATACAAATATTTGTGCACATATGACACGTACAATAATACACACATACCATCATTAAAACAAGATAAATGCAATATAAATCATATCAATATAGTTATGCTTTCTAGTTTATGACCCTGTTTGTCTATGGAAACTTCTTTTTCAATTTATGTTCAAGCAGTTGTATATTTGTTGTATATTATCTTGTTTAATTGTTTCTCAATATTCTAACCACTGTGTATGCTGCATCAATTGTAAAACTCTGATTTTACTCCTTTTATATTTTCTATGCTCTTTGTAAAAAATAGCTATGTTTGTATAATTTATTTTTATTATTTTTTATAATTGTTTACTATGTATCTGGAGCTTTTCTCCCCCAGCCTCCGCTGAAAACGGTCGTCTTGTGTCCAGTCGGACTAACCTGGTAAACAAATGAAAAATAAAAAATAAAATGTACTAAGAAAATCAATCAATATACCAAGGAAAATCCAAAACTTAAGAAAAAAAACACAGAAGGAAGGAAAATGTTTCCTTGATGCTGTCATGAAAATCCCACTCACTTATTCAATTATGAGCAAACACACACACATATATATATATATATATATATATATATATATATATATATATATATATATATATATATATATATATATTATAACATATATAATATATTAGGCAAAACAACGTACCCAACACACTAGTCATAGGTGAATCTATAGTCAGGCACACTGATTTCCCACTCACCAGGCTAAACAAAGAGAAGGTTACTGTCCGCTGCCTGTTGGGTGCCAGGATCTGCCAAATAACCCATGCACTCAGGTCACTCCACAACATGTACAAATATGACTCTGTCATTGTCCATGTTGGTGTGAATAACCTGAGACATGCCTCCCTGGACTACATGAAAAGAGACATGGAAGAGCTCTACGATCTTGTAGCCCAGGGAGGTATGACCCTAGCCCTGAGTAGCATTCTGCCATCGCCCAGAATGATACCGCAGTACAAGGACAAAATGACTGACTTCAACAATTGGCTAAGCTTCTGGTGTCATTCTAAGGGGATCCAGTATCTGTCTGACTGGGACGACATGGTTGACAGACCATGATGCTTTGCCAGAGATGGCCTGCACCTGTCCCCCATGGGATTCCGGATACTGGCTAAGGCTCCTGCCGCCCCTATAGTGCCTTTTTTAGACAAGTTTCAAATGTAACAGGAACAGGCAAGCAAAAACTGAGGGTAATGCTACTCAATGCCAGAAGTCTAAATCTCAAAATGCACTCGCTCAAGGCACTCCTTAAAATGGAGAACATTGATACCTGTGCAGTGACTGAGACCTGGTTCAAGGCTCCAAAGAGCACCCCTGCACTACCAGGTTATAGCTCATACCACACTTTTCGGCCATCTAACCTGGACTGGAACACCAAAGGCAGAAGTGTGTCCATATTCATTAAGGATATCCACACCTCCAGGCTAGTTGCTCAGCATAATGCATCCGAGGTTATCCAAGTGCAACTAACTCTGGGCAAAACTGCAATCCAAATTGTAGCTTGCTACAGATCCCCCATCATGCCCCAGCATTCCCACTCCTCTTTTCTTGATATACTGGAAAATATTAGGGTTCAAACACCCTACTAATGGTCGATTTCAACTACCCCACCATTAACTGGGAAAACTACTCATGTACCAACTCCTTCGCTCAATGCTTTCTGAAATTCCTAAATTCCAGTGCCCTGGATCAACTTATCCACACCCCCACCAAGGGCAACAATATCCTAGACCTAGTCATTACCAACATGAGTGACTGGTGTTCCACACCCAAAGTCAACTCTTTGTTGGTCAGATCTGACCATAAGCTAATCACCCTAGATATCCACATCCCACCCCCACCCCACATTAATAAAACCACGGTAAAAAATTTCTCCATAGCCAACTTCATGCTTCCTAAGACAGAAGTGGCGAACATCATGACACCCATGCAGACGGCCAGTACAGTTACGACTGCTGAATCCTACACAAATGCACTCTATAAGCACTTACATGAGTGCATGGATTGTGCTATCCCAAACAGAACCAAGAAGCTATCCTCCAAAATAAGGAAGCCAATCTGGTGGTCCCCTGCCATAAACAAACTGTACAACAGAAGGAAGAAACTGTTGCAAAAGGGAGTAAAATCCCACGAGTGGTTGAGCTCCCTGGTCAGCCTCAGTAAGATGCTGAGATCCCTTATAACAGCCTCCAAAGCTAGCTATGAAAATAAAATCGCCACTGGTTCTAAGGACAACCACAAAACATTCTATAGCTATGTCAAGAATCTCAATGGCAACACCCAGATCTGCTCTGAGTTACAGCACAACGGCATGAAAATTACAGAGCCAACTGATATTGCCAACATTCTGGAAGATAGGTTCAGTGCTAATTTTACCACCCTCTCACACCCTAAAGGGCCCATATCTATACAGGAAGAATGCAGAGTCATTGTAATCACAACTACACAGGTAAAAGCTGCACAGTCTAAAGCCAAAAACACAGCATCCATGGGACTGGACAACATCCCAGGCTGTGTTTTACACGAACTTCAGAACGAACTGGCTCTCTGCCTAAGCACCATGTTCAATCACAGCCTCACATCAGGCTTTGTGCCCACTGAATGGCACTTAGCAACAGTTATCCCACTCCACAAAGGTGGAGCCACCACTGATCCTGGGAACTATCGTCCTATTAGCCTGATGAGCTTGGTCTGCAAGGCCATGGAACATATCATCATGGAACTCATAAACAAAAACATTGGTAACCTCCAAACTCTGGACCCCACCCAGTTCGGGTTTGTGAAAGGCAGATCATGCATCCTGAACCTAATCGACTTCTCTGATGTAGTTGATGAGGCTAAGGTGGTTCACACAGCCTATCTTGACCTTGCCAAGGCTTTTTACACCATCCCCCATTCTGGAATTATAGCTAAACTCACTAAACTAGGTATAAATCCCTATGTCACAAGATGGGTTGCCAACTGACTCACTGACAGAACCCACACTGTAAAAGTTGCAGACTCCAAATCTGACATCAAACCAGTGACAAGTGGAGTACCACAGGGTTCAGTCCTGGGACCTCTTCTGTTTGGTATCTACCAAAGTAGTACTACTTTGAACTACTGAAGTACAAGCGAACACAGAAGGCCTCTGGCTAACGAAGTTCACAGATGACTGCAAACTAGGAGTCATAGTCGAATCCCCAAATGATGTGGACATCCTACAGAAGGGCCTCACTGAGACAGATGCCTGGTGTTAGAGCCATTGCCTCATGCTCGATGCCAAAAAGTGCATTGTCATCCCCTTTGGTAAATATTTTGTACCTGTGAGCTACCACATAGGTGGTAGTCTACTTAACACCGAATGTGTGATGAGACCTTGGGACCCAGGTGGACAGTAGTCTCTTCTTTGATAATCACATCGCTACAGTAGTCAGGAAGTCCTTCTACGTGGTACACCTCATCACAAAAGGGTTCTCATCCAGGAAAAAAAGAGGTCATTGTTCCCCTTTACTTGACACTCATTAGACCCATTATAGAGTACAACGCCCCTTTTGGAATGTACCTCACAAGACATTTGCAGCAGCTGGAAAGGCCGCAGAAGTACCTCACAAAGAGGATTACTGGCCTCAAACAGATGCCCTACACTGACCATCTAAAAAAATTCCAGCTTTACTCCATAGCATATCGCCTACTCCGAGGTGATTTCTGCCTAATATATAAAGCTATGTCAAACCCAGAGCTGTTGGATATGCTACACCTAAAGAAATCCCAATCGCTCTGAGCTACATGCTCTGGGGACCTAAACCTTGTCACCACAATAAACAGGACATGCTGGAGAGATAGATTCCTGTCCCAGAGACTTCCCATACTCTGGAACAAGCTACCCATCTATGTCAAGCAAAGTTCCTCATTAGCACATTTCAAGAAAAATCTTTGAGTGGATGGGAGATAGGAAAATATACCCCGGGAATCACTTCTGTGGCTCTGCTCGACAGTGGCACAGGAAAATAACTTTCTTGGGTGGCATAAGGCAGGGAAACTTGTTGGCTAGGCTTACTTAGGCCGATAGCCTAGTAACTACCTATGAACCTATTATTAGACTAAATACAATATTGTGTAGCACTGAAATGTGCTAACATTATAAGGATGACAGTTCATTATTTAGCCATAAAGCAAATTTCAGAGTGGAAAAGTTCAAATAGTGGATAAAGAGGAAGAGAAGAAAGAGTGAGAAAAAGTATTTGTTAGAAGTAATAATTAGGGTAGATATGGGAGGCAGGAGAAAAAATGAGTAAAAGTAACATTACAAGTAAGAGAAACGAAACCAAGGAAAAGAATAAATAACATGGACAACAAGATTTACTGTGTGTGTGTGTGTGTGTGTGTGTGTGTGTGTGTGTGTGTGTGTGTGTGTGTGTGTGTGTGTGTGTGTGTGTGTGTGTGTGTGTGTGTGTGGTGTAAAAGAACTATAAAGCAAATCTGCACTGATACTTGCTTGCTGCCCTGCTGAGGGGGACACTTGTGCAAGTGCAGTGGACTGCACGAAGGGATGTGGACTGTAGGAAGGGATGGCAGCATAACTCTTAACATTATAGAACAAGAAATCTGGACAAGGCCATAAATAATAGGGGACAAAGGCCCAAAAATGGGACAATTTATAAATATTGCACTTACAAACTTAGAAAGTTGATAAACAGGTTTTGCATTAGAGTGAATTTTTCTTAAGGATATGAAGTCTGAAAATCAAATGCCTGTCAACTTTCTGACTTCAGTGTTCACTGATTTGCCAGTGATTTGACAGAAAACTGCAATTTTATGAAAAACAGACAAAAAATCTGGACTTTCTGCAAAAATCTGTATTGTTGAGAGATATGGATGGAAGTCTTAACACCCATCAATCATTTTCATTTGTTTGCCAAAGCCATTACAGCAGTGTTTTGCAGAGAGGTGGGAAAAGCCTTAAATTTGACTGGTATGTTGTGTGGGTAGCTGTGTTTGTAGAAGGTGGAGGTGTGCCTTTGTAAGTGTGGGCAAATGTTATGGATTATGACATGGAGAGATTGAGCTCAGTGAAGTCCCTAGCAATTTCATCACTGCTTGATTCAGACATATACATTCCCCTTGTGATTGTCAGTACTATGTTTGAGTGCATTGTTTTGGAGTGTAGTTTCACTGCTACAGCTGCTGCTGCTCTTTCAATACAAGTATCTGCTTTGGAAGTTTTTTCCAGGAGTCTGTTGCTGAGAGGATGACAGACATGCTACAAGTATACAACTAAGACAAACTAGATAAAGCAATAGTAAGAAAAAGTTCTAGGTCACATCAGAGGCTTGGGAGGTCATTGTTAAGAAACTGAGAACTGTTGTAAAATTTATCATTAAATACCATAAGTTCAGGTTATACTATAAGAGAATAACTATGTAAAGATAACCATATCAGCAGCCAAAATGCATTATAAGTTGAATATTTTACTGTGCACATTTTAAATGGATAGACTGGCCTAAACTCTGGACTAATGAGTTTGCTTTTTTTTTTTTTTTTTTTTATTCCTGGGAAATGTTATTCAGAAGTGAAGAGACATAGCGACATACAAGGGAACAGATTTAGTGGCACACCAGGCTGTGATTTTTTTTTTTTTTTTTTTTGATGTCTATTGTCATGCAAAGCTGACTAAATAGTTGAATGTAGTAAAGCTGGAAATGTGAGACTGTAGCCCACTGAAGGAGGGGAGATGGGAGGAGTAACTTGGCCAGGAACTGAAACTTGCAAAACTGCTCCTTGTGAAAAGTCTTTTTTATCTCAGTAATTTGTTGACACTTTTGCAAGTTTCTTTCAGAGAATGTGTAGTACATCAGCAGGTACAACATTTGTAAAACTCAGCGCATACCAGTAAATGACACATGAGCTGCAGACTCTCAAACTTGGCAGTTTTTTTCAGATGTTCCATTCTAAGTGAATGGAAGTCTAGTCTGACAACAAACGGTAGGGCTATTTGTTCTCAGTCTGTGCATTATGGGACAGATTTAGCTTTCCAAAGGAATCCTGATGTCTGCCCCCATGAGGGCAGAAAAGAGTAAAAACAAAATAAAATTAGGAATGAGTACTTATTTTGCTGCAGGCAGCTTTGGGAGGTGTAGAAAATCATGGCAAGATAAAAAATATATGTTTTCTTCATCATTTGCCCGTAGTGGTCCTTTAAGTTTTAAGCAGTGCCCTCCGTAGTGATATATGATACTTGTCTCTGTTGCTAGTCACTAGGATTAGAGATCCCAAGACATGTATTAGTGAGATAATGTTTCAGGAATAATCTTAAAAAGGAATCTTTATTTCCTTTAGCCTCTTTAAAAAATATGGAAACTAGTGCAGCACTCTCAAGGGGGCCATAATGTGCTGTTTCTCCTTTCCTCATATAAGAAATGGAAAACTGAAAAACTGAAAAAACACTCTAGAAGTCAGTTCCCCAACCTACCTCTGAACCAAGACACTCCACATTGTAAAGGACGCTCAGTCTGCCCCTTACTGTGACAGCTGCAATAAACAAGTTATTTATGCGCATGCATATTTTTTTTCATTATGATCTTAATTGTTACCAAACTGTAGCTGTTTATGGTGCCCATGTCTTTTGTATAAATTGGACAAACCTCCAGGTGAGTAAATGTTATTATACAACAACCCCCCCATTAATATTCCAAAACGTGGACGCTGATTGGTCATGGTGCACGTTGTAAATCAGACTTATACTAATGGAAAAAGGTCCAGTCACCCGGACATTTTCCATTAGCATAAGTCTTTTTTTTTCTCCGTTGCTTTTTAGAAACTGTCTCGCTATGTTAAAGGAGTTTAACATAGCGAGACAGCTTTAGAAAAAGCAACGGAGATCTTCCTTTCTCCGCTGCTTTTTTTAAAGCTGTCTCGCTATGTTAAACTCCTTTAACATAGCGAGACGGTTTCTAAAAAGTAACGGAGAAAGGAAGATCTGTAGTTCTGAGATTATGTAGAAATAAAATGTATATTTTAAATGAAGCTCCTTTGACTTCTTCAGGGTTTTTTTCGGTTATTCTGTACTGGAATTATAAGTCAGAAGGTGAGATTGTTTTTTTTTTTTTTGTTTTGTTTTTTAAGGAGTGAAAGGCTTCCCACCAATTTATTACACATAGATCTGTTGGTGCAAATTATATAGTAGTATGCTGTACTTATTTGCCTATAGATAAGTTTAGGAATATGCACACCAGACCATATTATATTTTATTTCAGTTTGACCTCAGATAATTTGATAATTATATTCAATATGTTGATACACAGGGAGTTTTTGGTGCCAGAAATGTTAGCAATGATATATATGAGAGAGATTTGGGCTTGATGAATGGATCAGACTTTTCTATCTCCTATATTCTAAACAGTGGGGGAAAGACTTCTTTCCTCAGAAAATTAAGTGCATTAGAATGAGAAAATAATGGTAATTTCTACTTCTTGAAATACTGGAATACAGTAGGAAGATACAAAATGCTTATTTGACCAACAAAACTTACTTAAGCAAGCAATAATGCCTGACAGGGTATATGTTAATGTGTAATTGACACCTGCCCAGGGGCATTATGAGGCCCATTGCCATTGATAAACATCATTGCTTAATTTCTTTTCTTACTCACATCCCTTTATCCATCAAACCATTCACCACAAGGTTTATCACACTACTCTTACTAATCTCCACCCACTGTTACACTGTCACACTTTTCAGCAGTCACGTCAGTTTGGTGCAGTTTATATTCATTTTATTTTATATATATTGTTTCTCCACTTTTCAGAACTTTTATACAGCCCTATAAGTGCTCTGTTGTATTATTTTCTAATATTTGACCTAGAGCAGGCCAGACTTTTGACTGGCAGCTGTGCAATAAAACTGAAATGGCTAAAGAGAACTTTTGTCAAATAATGTCAATACAGGAGGAATCTACCTTCCCTCACTTTAGCCTCAGTGCCGTGATGTCTCAGTTGTTTAAGTATGGGGTGTAAGGAGTACAGCCCTCAGCCCTGGGTGTGTCTGTGAAAGACTTTACAGATCATTATGCATGCTGAATGCGCACCTGTTACATTTAGCACTAAAGTGCCATTTTTCTCTAAACATAATCTCTACTGGGGTGTCCATAGTAAGATATTTCCATGTCACAACTTGAAATGCAATATTTGTTAACATAAATTGGTGTGTTAGACATCATGTGTAACAAAATCTTCACAATCCCACCCTCCTCTCACCCAAATATAAATAACATCCCTCACTTTCACCAAGCTATTTACAAATTTACATTCTGAAGTCAGCTATGACACCACATCTTTCTGAAGCACCCCTCATTCTAAGTTTCTTCTTCCTATATTTTTTTGCATCCCCCCAGGACTGAGGCCAATGGCTCCTCCAGTGTCCCTTATGTTCCATTATCACTGGAGCTGGGATTCCCCAGCGACGTAAATGCCCTATGCTTTCCTGTGGTGGAATCCACAAAATTCACTCTTGTTGAGATTCAGGTGATAGGAAGTAGACCAGCTTTGTTGGTCCCATGGAGTGGCTTACTCTCTCCCCTAGCAGGGCACCTCCCCTTCACTGTAGTGGCTCTCCCAAGCTCTCCTATAACTGCCCTGCATGGGAAGTGTGCCTCCATATGTTGAATTCCCCTTGGGTTACAGTTGAGTTTGTACATGGCAGTGCAGGCTCAATAGGCCCAAGCACCATCTGATAGACAACTAGTGTCCCCATTGAGTGTCATCCATTTGGCAAGCAAGAGTCTCGTCCTTCCTTCCCAAATGGGTGAATCAGTGTTATCTGCTCATTCCCATCCTTCCAGCCAGTTCCTTCTAGCTCCAGTATTTGAACACAGGTAGTCTGCAACACTGAGTCTCTTCTTCCTGGTAGGAAATAGTAAATTACAACAAAATATTTCTGTTCAGCAGGATTAGCGAGTGGAGTACTACTTCAGCCTTAAATATGTGCATCCACGGAAGTGTTTCCAGCAAAGCTAAAGTATTTCAATAAGGCAATACCTGTCTAGTGTTTTTTTTCAGCACATACTTCAGTCTTACATCATTCTTCCTTTGTTTCAAATAACCCTTTTATGTAGCAGATTCCAAAAAAATGTCCCCCTCCATTTTGGGCCTTGGTTCCTTCTTGTAACTGCTGAGCCCAATACCATGCACAATTTCAAAAGTGACCTTTCCTGTCATTACAGCACTGTTGGGCTAGTCCTCATGCCATCCAGCATCACAACTCCTACCCCACTGTACCCCAAAACTGCCTCCCTCCAACTGTTCAGATTTTCACAGAATGTCCAGATTTTTGACCTCCAATTATTTTTAGCATTGTACAAATTTCTTGCTTTAAGAAGTTGAGAAGTATGCTCTCCACACATCTTTCCAGAAGTTCAGCTCCACAATGTAGTTTTACAGGCAGACATGACTGCATAACTGGCATATCTTGATCACTGCTGCCTTGCCAGCTTCCATATGAATGTTGCCTACACCAATTTTGCATCAGTTTCATTTATTTAATCGAACTTGCTGTTCTACTTTGACTCTTTAATATGTCCCACACACACACACACACACACACACACACACACACACACACACACACACACACACATCCATGCACACACACCGGCTTGTTTTATATACTTTGGGATCTACTAGGCGTTCTTGTAAAATGGAGTAAATCACAAAATGTGTCACACCTTCTTCAGTCATCACATACTTCCTAATATAGCACATCTTGCAAATTTTAAGGACACAAGTTTCCAGTAAAAGAAAGCCCTTCAATATCTTCCTTACAAACTGCATAATAGTCTGTTCATGCCCTGTTCGGCTTTGTGCAGTCTGTGTAGATACGCCCCTGCTCTCTAGTTTTAGTGTGCCATTGGCTCAATGGATTTTACCCATTCAACAAAGTTAAAATAAATAAGCAAATAAAAATATGAAGACAGTGCCTCCATCATGAACTCCAGCTCCCAATTTTATAACTAATCTATACATAATCACTTGCTGAAGTCTTCCAGCCACTCCATTTCCTCCTTACTACTAATTTAGAAAAGTACATTGTACTTTTCATTCCCCATGGTACATTCTAACCTTCAGAAATAATCTGTTTAATACAGGTATCTATATAAAGTCTTCATAAATATAATAGGCTGTTCAATGACCTGCCAACAGAGAATTAATTAGGTCATGTTATATGGTACACAGGAACCAAAGCATCCATTAGCTTCCCTAGAATGACCTCTCAGTCTTTGTAGGGTATGGCACTCTGTCCTATTTTCATTTGAATGAGGAAATGAGATCAGGTGGGAATAAGCCCCAAATAAAAATTACTATGATTAATCCAGTATTAATCACAGCTGGAGTGCAGTACCAATGCTCAACCAGTGTGACATTTGATCAGCTGAGCCTCATTCAGATAAAGACTTTGCAAAATAAATTGTCAGAAAAACTAGATGACTTTTTCAAAAGCAGTCATGATAAAGTCTGAATGAAATTCTTTCTTTACTGTGAAAAAATATTTTGTTATAATTTTAGTTGTTTACTTTAATTAACTTGGTGCAATAAAAGTTGTTAAGCCCAGTGACTTGTAGCTTATTGGCCGTTTTGGGCCATTTCCTATCTCTTTCTAACCCCCTGCTTTAACGCCAGCTTTAGCGTGCTTTTGCACTTGTAATTTAAAGTTTGTCCTGTTTGTTGCATTTACCTGTTGAGGCTACACACTCAGGTGCGCTAGCCTGTGTTACATATTTATTGCATTTTCCTGCTGTTTGTTGCAAAAAAAAAAAAAATTATCCTTGTTTCCCGTCTTTCCTGACCTAGAGTAGTCCAAATATAGGTTTTGCTGTATTCTGGACTTTTGGAAAGTTCCTGTGTTGCCCATTTCCTTTCTTGGATAAAGGGAGGCTTCTTTGTTCACCAGTGGCAGTGAGGAGCTTAGAGCAGCCTATCTATCCCTGGAGGAGTGTTCCCAGCACAAGAATCTGGTAGTCTATTGGCCGTTTGGGCCAATTTCTAGTTCTTTCAAGTCCCCCTGTATAAAACCCGCTTTGGCGAGGTTTTTCTGCTTGCTACTACTCAGCCAAGTTCCTCGTGGTCCTGCAGAGTGGTGCTAGCAGCAGAGGGGTAAAAGAGCGACTGCTAACCTGATACAAGTGTTTTTTTCCTGCTACTATTAGGGCGACTGTCCAATCTATCTAAACTGCAAGTATTTCTGCTTCTTTAACTGTTTTAAACTGTTTAAAGTTGTTTTTGCACCTGTACTTTTAAAGTTTGTCCTGTTTGTTGCATTTACCTGTTGAGGCTACACACTCAAGTGCGGTAGCCTGTGTTACATATTTATTGCATTTTCCTGCTGTTTGTTACAAAAAAGAAAAAACTATCCTTGTTTCCTGTCTTTCCTGACCTAGAGTAGTCCAAATACAGGCTTTGCTGTATTCTGGACTTTTGGAAAGTTCCTGTGTTGCCCATTTCCTTTCTTGGATAAAGGGAGGATTATTTGTTCACCAGTGGCAGTGGGGAGCTTAGAGCAGCCTATCTATCCCTGGAGGAGTGTTCCCAGCACAAGAATCTGGTAGTCTATTGGCCGTTTTGGGCCAATTTCTAGCTCTTTCAAGTCCCCCTGTATAAAACCCGCTTTGGCACGGTTTTTGCGCTTGTAACTACTCAGCCAAGCTCCTCGTGGTCCTCCAGATTGGTGCTAGCAGCAGAGAGGCTAAAAGAGCAACTGCTAACCTGATAAAAGTGTTTTTTTCCTGCTACTACCTGGGCGACTGTCCGATCTAGCTAAACTGCAAGTATTTCTGCTTCTTGAACTGTTTTAAACTGTTTAAAGTTGTTTTTGCACCTGCACTTTTAAAGTTTGTCCTGTTTGTTGCATTTACCTGTTGAGGCTACACACTCAGGTGCACTAGCCTGTGTTATATATTTATTGCATTTTCCTGCTGTTTGTTGCAAAAAAGAAAAAAATTATCCTTGTTTCCCATCTTTCCTGACCTAGGGTAGTCCAAATACAGGCTTTGCTGTATCAGCAGCATCGGGCAGCTCTGCTTAATTGGGTTTAAACCATTCTCGGCTCCACAAAGTCTGCTCTTCACTTTTTCCCTTAGAACTGATCTAGTTCTCATAATAAACACCCTATTCCTACTCTAAAGCCTGGCACTTGCTCACTAAAGCAATTATATAAGTCAGCACTAAAAATTAAAAGCACTAGACCCTCACAAACTCCCCTTGAGTACCTTGTTCCCCATTGGCCCTTTTTTCAATTATAAAGGAATTCCCAATACTATTCTAGCATGTCCAAAGGTCAGTTGTCAATCTCCTCTCCGGTCCAGCTGGTGAATCTGGGAATCTTGAGGCAATGTTACAACTGCCTCATGTACACAGACAACCCTCTCCTCCTCCCAACAAATTCCAACACATGTGAGAGATGCAACCATATAGCCAAACTGGAGGCTAAGCTCTCTCAACTCAGTACTGGTGTAAACAGTCAGGAGGAGAAGGAAACCACACTCACTACAATTCCAGTCTCACATAGACCTACCACGACAGCAAACCAAACACATAAACACACAAAAACATACTTGGAGGCTCTAAATAAAAATCTGCCTAAGCAGCAGAGACCTCCAAAGCAGACACCCAAGCAACTGCTACCCCAAAACAAAACACGTGCAACACATAGCTCACAAAGCCAGTGTGCCAAACAGTCACAGCCCTTAACGCTAAACAACACACCTGATAAACTTGTAATAGGTGACTCTATCGTCAGGCACACTGACGTCACGCTCACCAGGCTGAACAAGGAGAAGGCCACGGTGAGCTGCCTGTCGGGTGCTAGGATCCACCACATAACACAAGCACTCAGGTCACTCCAAAGCAAGTACAAATATGACTCAGTCATTGTCCATGCTGGTGTGGATGACCTGAGATGTACCTCCCTGGACTACATGAAAAGAGATATAGAGGAGCTCTCTGAGCATATAGCCCAGGACGGTATGACCCTGACCTTGAGTAGCATCTTACCCTCACCAAGAATGATGCCACAATATGAAGACAAGATGATCAATTTCAACAATTGGCTTAAGTATTGGTGTCATTCAAAGGGGATCCAATGCCTGTCAGCCTGGGATGACATGCTCGACAAGCCATGATGCTTCGCTAGGGACGGCTCGCACCTGTCACCCCTGAGTTTTCAGATATTGGCAAAGGCTCTTGCCACCCCCACAGTGACTTTTTTAGGCAAGGCTCAAAAGACAAACCCACCTCCATGGGTATCACAAGGGATAAGAAACTAAGAGTAATGCTACTCAACGCCAGAAGTCTAAACCTCAAGATGCATGCACCCAAAACTCTCCTTAGCATGGAGAACATCGATATCTGTGCAGTAACAGAAACCTGGTTCAAGGCTCCCGAGAGCACCCCAGCACTACCAGGTTATACCTCATACCATGCTTTTCGGCCCCAAAACTTGGACCAAACCACAAAAGGAGGGGGAGCATCAATATTTGTCAAAGATACCCACACTTCCAGGTTGGTGGCACAGCACGAAGAATCAGAGACTATCCATGTGCAACTAACAGTGGGTAAAACTGCCTTCCAGTTTATAGCCTGCTACAGACCACCCTCCCAAACCCAGGAATCCCACTCGGCCTTCCTGAGAACACTGGAAAATATGAATGTCACTCCAAACACCATTATATTGGGCAACTACCCAAACACAGACTGGGAGCATTACTCTAGCTCCCAACCCTAGCCCAACAGTTCCTAGAATTTATAAACTCAAATGCTATGGAACAACTTGTTACCACTCCCACAAGAGGGGAAAACATACTGGACCTGATCATCACCAACATGGGGGCTCTATGCTCCAGACCAGAAGTGTATCCATCACTTGTAAGATCTGACCATAAACTAATCTCACTGGATATTCACATCCTGACCCCACCCCCTGCCCAGAAAACCACAGTGAAAAACTTCTCTAAAGCAAATTTCACACTCCTCAAAACCGAGGTGGAATCCTTCAAAGCCCCTGGGCCTGTGGAAAATACGGCCCAGACTGCAGAATCCTTTATAAACGCATTCTATGAACACCTTCAGGAATGCATGGATCATGCAATCCCAAATAAAACCAAGACCCAGTCCTCCAAAGGCAGGCGTCCTGTCTGGTGGACCCCAGCCATAAACAAACTATACAATAGAAGGAAGAAGCTACTACATGATAGAGGAAAATCCCAAAAAGGGAAGGCATCACTGATCAGTATTAGCAAAAAACTACGGGCACTCATAAAATCGTCTAAGGCCAGCTTCGAGAGAAAAATTGCACAGGACACTAAGGATAATCACAAGGCTTTCTTTAGGTATGTTAGGAACCTGGGTGGGAATTCCCAGATATACTCAGAATTAGTCCAAAATGGCAAAAAATACACCGAACCCACAGACATTGCCAGCATCCTAGCTGACAGGTTCAGCGCAAACGTCTCCCCCCCTCCCCACCAAAAGGGCACATATCTATCCCAGCAGAGTGCTGCCCCCCCTGATATCTCAGATGCTCAGGTAAGAGCCGCCTTCTCCAAAGCAAAAAACACAGCATCAATGGGACCAGACGGTGCCCCAGGCTGCGTCCTACATGAACTCCAAGAAGAGCAAAACCCAAACATAAAACTACTGTTCAATCTCAGCCTTACTACAGGATGTGTACCCAAAGAGTGGCGTACAGCAACAGTGGACCCTCTCCACAAAGGTGGTGCCTCAACGGATCCTGGAAACTATCGCCCCATAAGGCTGACTAGCTTGGTCTGCACCTCATAAATAAAGATATTGGGGACCTACAGACACTGGATCCTACCCAGCTCGGCTTTGTTAAGGGCAGATCCTGCCTCTTAAACCTGGTTGATTTCTTTGAAACTGTCACCAAGGCCATTGACGAGGGGAAGGTGGTCCACACAGCCTACCTGGACCTCGCAAAAGCCTTCGATACAATACCCCACTCGGGCATTATAGATAAAATCACCAGCTTAAATATAAACCCCTGTGTCACTAGATGGGTTGCAAACTGGCTCAAGGACAGAACCCACATGGTTAGAATTGCTGGAGCCATGTCAGACTCCAAACCAGTTACAAGTGGCTTCCCACAAGGCTCAGTCCTGGGACCTCTCTTGTTCGGTATATATTTCTCGGAGGTACAGGCCAACACGGAAGGACTGTGGCTGACCAAGTTCGCAGATGACTGCAAACTAGGTGCCATAATCAACTCTCCAGCCGACACAAGCATCCTACAAAAGGGCCTCATAGAAACAGACAACTGGTGCCAGAGCCATGGCCTCAAGCTAAATGCCAAAAAGTGTATAGTCATCCCCTTTGGCAAAAAAAGTGCCCACAAATTACCACATAGGTGGTAATCCATTAAGTACAGAAGAAGTAATTAGGGACCTGGGGACCCAAGTTGATAGCAATCTCTCATTTGAAAACCACGTGGCCAAAGTGGTTAGAAAATCATTTTATATAGCCCACCTAATCATGAAGGGATTCACATCTTGATCAAGGGAGGTCATCGTGCCTCTTTACTCATCCCTCATCAGGCCCATAATTAAGTACAATGCCCCTTTTGGGATGTACCTTACCAGACACCTGCAGCAACTGGAAAGACCCCAAAAGTACCTCACCAAGAGGATCAAAGGGCTCAAACAGATGCCATATGCTGCCTGGTTAAAGAAACTCCAGCTCTACTTAGTGGCATACCGCCTGCTCAGAGGCGATCTGTGCCTGACGTATAAAGCCATGTCCAACCCGGAATTAATGGACATGCTGCAGCTCAGAAAATCCAAATCCCATCGAGCTATGCACTCGAGAGTCTTGATCCTCAGCACTGAAATAAATAGGACATGCTGGAGGGACAGATTCATAACCCAGAGGCTCCTTTCACTCTGGAATAGAATCCCAATCCAGGTTAGGCAGAGTCCCTCATTGACTCTCTTCAAGAGGAATCTTGATGAGTGGATGGGAGATCGTAGGTTTACCCCAGGTATCACTTCTGTGTCACTGTTAGACAGAGGCACAGTATACTAACCTCGAAAAAGGGCATAGCAAAATTCATTTAAAATGGGTGGCGAAAGCCAAACACACTCTGGCTAGGCTTATAAATGCCCTAGGGCAGATAGCCTGGTATGAACCTATGAACCTATGAACCTATAAATGTGTCTTACATTTTTGCACTGAATCCCATATGGTAGGCACACCATAAATAATTCCTAAAAAAGATGAACTCTGTCTCATTCCCATGATGCACCGCTTCTCTAACAGTGAGAAAGCAATATCACCATAATAATAATCCATTGATTAGAGAAACTAGAATATCTCAATAGTATGGCTGGCTCTTCACCTTATCCAAGCTGTAACGTGGTATATTTAAATAAACAGACTCATTTTCACCTAAAAGGGAATCCAGTCACAATCCCTGCAAATTAAATAAATCTCCTCTACCACCACAGAAGTGCCTTTTAAAGCTAATTGAGATTTGGGGCAGCTGTTGGACCCATGTCTGTATTGTTATATTTTGAACTTTTTTTTTGCTTTTCCCCTTGTGAGAGAATGGTTCATAGCTCTTTTCCAAGCATGTTTCTGCCAGTGGCTGATAAACAGTGAAAGTTTTGATTAGTTGTTTTCCTGTATCACTTTGCTTTATTTTGAGCCCATCTTTGAATCAAACTAACATGCAGCGCACCTGAGCAGACACTCCATTCTAATGGAAAATGCTAATCTCCACCAGCACAACCACCAGGGAAGTGACTTTTAAAGCTAACTGAGACTTGTATTGGCTGCTGTCGGTATTCTTATGTTTAAAACCTATCTTTTTGCTTTTTCCCCTTCTAAGAGAAGCCATTATTTTATTTGTTCTCAGCATATGAGCATACATCTGCTAGTGGCTTATTAGCACTTAAAGTTTTGATTGGCTGTTTGCCCATTTTACTTTGATTTATTTTGTGCTGTGTTACATGAGCTCACATGTCTTGTGCCAACCTGCAACACACAACACACTGTGCATGCACACACTCAACAGTATTCAGCAGAAACCTTTTCAGATGTTACTAATGCAGGTCACTTCAGAAATCCACTTCCAGATACAGCTGCAAATGTGATGCAGATCACCAGCCCATGAAAGTCATTTCAAGGCACTCATGAAGCAATTTTATTTGCAATTCTCTTGATTTATTGACAACATTATAATTTGTGACTCTGGAGCTATTCCAGCATTTACTTATTTGAAACACTTGTGTAGGGATTTTGTATAATTTCTACATGCTTTACTTGTACTTTTTTACAGTGTTGCTTAACCTTGTTGCACCCATGTCTGCATTCTCGGCAGTTTAAGCCATACCATACTGTAAATTGTTATGCATGGCAGTGAGTGGTATACAGGGTTATGGCAGGGTCTCTCGATCGTAACCACATTATTACATGTTTAAGATGTGGATTTCAAGAAATTCACCTCCACAGCGAAGCTCAAAAGGAGAATCTTGGCATCCATGTTAAGAACACATAATAACTGGTTATGATTGATGAGACCTAATCATAACTCTTTGTAGTACATGGAGTTTGCCTACTCCAAATACTACCTGTGTACAAAAAAAAAAATTGAAGTGGTTACCAGCTCTGAAAGCCAGAAAAGCACTTAGCAAGTGTCCCATAGACAGCGGTAAGGGAAACAAGTTGCTTACATACTGACATCTGTAAACTTACATAAGACAGAGAAGGAAAGGTTTCAGGCACTTCCCTTATACCCGACTGTAACAGCAGTTATGAGGTATGGATGCACTTTTGGAATGGAAGCATTAAATATTTACTAAATTCTGCTTGGCGTATTTGCTTTCCCAATGTGTTTTTTTTTTTTGTTATAAATTGGTAAAGATTACATAGAGGTCACGAATGCCAGACATTACGGTTTCCTATTTCTTATTGTTCAGAAAATGCATGCTGTTAAAAAACTGTTGTTCTGTTAACTTTTAAAGTGAATTAGAGTTGTGTTACAATTTGTTTTAGATTTTGTGCCCCATTATTTTTTACTATGTCCAGAATTATTATGCAAAGAGCTTGAAAGGTATGCAGGTAACCATACCTGTCAGCTGTCCCTGATTTTGTCTATTTTTTGCTGTCCCTGATTTTCTGTTTAATCACTGAGGATTACAGACAAGTCAGTAATGCTAGGCACTACAGTTTCATACTCATTGTTATGCAGAAAATGCATATTACTAAAAAGCTTGTTGTTCTATAAACTTTTTAAATTAATTACAGTACTATTTATAAATTTTCCCTGATTGTGTCCCCCCATTATTTTTGGCTATGCCCAAAATTCATGAGCAAAGATGTTCAGAGGTATATGGGGACCCTCCACATCGATTACAGTTAAAAGTAAACTTAAAAAAAAGAAAAAAAGCATGTATATTCTGCTGTGGGCTGTGTCTCCAGTTATCACGGGTCTATATTAGATCACCGAACGCTTAAAAAAGCGAACGGTGATTAATCGACCCTATGTAAGCAAAAGCTTACAATGTCGAACTGTCAGAACAGTGATTTTTTCCAAGGGAAAAAAAATCGCTGTTCCAACAAAAAAAAAAAATAAAAAATAAAAAACAAAACACTTTAAACATTACATTAAGTGGGGGGCTTCACCCCCCACACCCCTACTTAAATATACCAACTTCAAGACCACACTACAGTGCCGAAAATGGCAAAGTAACGAAGTGGCCAAGCGAATTCTTTCCCAGGGAAAGAATTCACTTAAAAGCTGCTTTGATATTTTGCCGTTTCAGTCTTTTAAGTTTGACCAAGACCCATTCGAAAGAATGCGTCTTTGGTCTTCTAATAGGAACCCGTTATCACTGCCCAAAATTTTAACTTGCTGTCTCTCACAATTAAAAGATTGCACTTAGACTGTATAGTAATAGAAGATATATTAACTACCCATTTCCTTTTATTATAATCAGAAAAAATATGCAATTTTTGACCACTGCACAAATTTATAGAGTTAAAGATTCATAGAGTGTAGAAGTCAGAATTAGCCCTTGTCAACACCTACCCTCATAAGGGACCTCCTGTCTCCAGGAGGAAAAAATAAGTCTGAACAGTGATGAATTTACAGAAGCCTATTTAATTGTCAAGCTTTGCTTTAAAGCAAGTGAGGGTCTCACTCTGTGTTTTATGTAACATATTCTAGAGACGTGAGAAGCACTGATTAATAAACATGTCCTTTCTGAATGTCTTACTTATTTACTGACAGAGATTCAAGTCTTCAGTTTGAATGTTTTTGAAACCATTTCTTTTGAGGATGTGTAGGAGATCAAGGAGGGTTGAGTTATTAATAACACAGAATCACCATACTGGAATTTATACAAAACAGAGTACAAAGATAAAGTTTTAAGCCTGTCTTGGTAACCAAGGGTCTTTAGTCTGGTGATCTTTTTAGTTTGGAGCTCTGGAGTCTTTATAGCTGTGTGATGTGTTTCGATAATGCTTACAAAATGGGGCATCCTATTCTACAATTGGTCTGATCAGGATAAAGTATAGAGGAAAGATAACTGCTTTTGACTTAAATGAGATACCTTTACTTATTATCTAGGAATGACATAAGGAGTTTCTTAATACTGTTGCTACATAGTGGTCAACAGTTAGTTGTCTATAAGGGTATCAAGATCTTTGATGACCATATCGTTCTGGAGTGTGATGCCATCTATAATGTAATCTGTTATCATCTTTTGCTTACTAAAGGTGAGACTGCTGCATTCCTTTCCATTTAAATTAAGCCCAACATCCTAATGCACCATTGATTTCTATTGTTTAGCCCTGTCTGGTATCAGCTGCTGAGTGAATGACAACACCCAGCTTGCAGTCATTGGCAGATTTCGTAGTGATTTATCTATGTTAGTGGTTTGGAGATCCAACATTCAGATGCTGACACAACATAAGGAATCCCGGTAGTGAGCTCTGATAAATGCCTCTAACCATGTTTTTGTATTCTGAGGTGGCACTTGTTAATTTAACAATGTAAGTTCTAGCAGCCAGTTTGCTATCTGTCTTACAACACAAGAGTTATTTTGGAATACCAGCATGAAAAATATTGTCAGTGGTCTTGACTAGATCCAGGTACCCTGTATGAATTGCATAGCCCTTATCTATAGCTTCAGTAACTACCTCAAAGAAGTTTACTAAATTAAGTACTTGTAATCTCCTTTCATAAAATCATATTGTTGTGGATCTAGAGCATGATTATTTTTTTATCAGAGCTTATGAAATTATATATAAAGTATTACATTGCATGGATTGCAAATTATGCTTATTAGGCTGATGGCCCTTTAGTTCATGCAATCTGTGGTTTATTCCCTGTATTGGGGGGACATAACAATAGTCATTTACTATAACTCAGGAACGTACCCTGTAGGTATGCTTAAGCTGAACAGTTTTAGGAGAAGTTCAGAAAGGATGTGCCTGGTGCTGCTGATTAAGAAACCACATATATTATCGACACCCCACAGAGATGGTGTTTTATGCATTGGAGAGTTCGGTTGAGATATGTCCCATAATAATCTTAGAGGGAGGAAAGGACTTAAGAATATGTGGAACTTCAGTGACTGTTTCCAGCAGAGATGTAACTAGGTCAACTGGTATCCTAAGCTACCCTGCAAATGGTGCCCTCCCCTCGGAGTTGCAGAGATAAACATGAAAAAAGTCTTCTGAGCAATATTATTACATTTCAGTGTAATAGCTTTTTAGCAAAGAGATATATTAGGTTCATGTTACATTTCCTAAAACACACACACACAGCACACAGACAGACACTGCAAGAAAATTATTTGAATGACCTCAGTTTCAGTCATATGTGTCTAAATGACTCTAGATGTCCAGCAAAAGTGATTGTATCACTAACTTGCAGGAACCATTTAGCATATCTTCTATAGTACTGTATATGCCTCCTAACAGCTCCCATCCAGGGTAGCCTCTACTTTTTCCCCACCCTAGCTATGGCTTTTACTTCTGGTGTGAAGCTCACTCAAATTTATTTGCATGTATATTAGCAGAATCGTTAGGGTCAGACTGGCTATTACCATCATGCATTCATTCATAGCATTGCTGTGTGTTATTTCTTAATCATCTGACAAAGTTAAAGAAGGATTTGTTGCTATTTTTGACTATGGGTACACTATTATCTTCCGTATGGTAAATTAGATTTTTGCTGAGCTTTTGACAGGATTTACTGTGGTTAGGGTTTGATTTATTATAGTGCTTAATTAGGCCTTTTTTATTTTATTATTCAGCTTATTAATGTTCCATTCAATCAAGATGATTTATTTTTACATTCTCAGTACATTTAGTGCCAGTTTCTATAACTTGTTTGTGCTATCTCTTAGAATGAATACAATTCACTGGCAAAAGAGACAGCTGAGACTACATGGGGGCTGCAAATTTTGAATCTGAATTTTGAGAGCTCCTCATATAGTTTTAATAGATTTGTCTTTTTAAGGTCCTTGAATTTAGATGTGGTCATTGTGGTGATACATTAATGTTACTTGTCTGGCCAGGGGTAGAGTACAGTGGATGAATGTTACTTTGTGTACTACCTTCTATGCTGTGGTGCAGAGGCTTGTTAGTGACTACATATTTGTGCAAATGGGTCTGAGAATTAGTTGCCATGATCTAGCACATAGGCTTGGTGCTGAACACTGACACTGATGTGATTGAACTTCTGGAACAGGCTGCTATGTTGTGGGGGTCTACATTATATGTTTGAAGTCTGAAAACTTCAAATCTCATGTGATCGACTCCATATGAGAGAAGTTTCAAACATCGAACATAAAATATAAACAAACTAAAAATAAAAAAAACTACCTGAACGCTCTATGCAGGGGGGCAAGCCCCCTGCACCACCCACACCCCCCACTACTTAAATATACCAACTCCGAGATTGCACTACATTGAACTGAAGGGAAATATTCCCTATGGCGATCTCCGTCAAAACATTTGATGTTTGAAAACTTTGCTCATATGATGTCGATCATATGAGATTCAAAGTTTTCAAACTTCAAACTTACAATATAAACCCATGTTGTGGCACATAGGCTTGGTGCTGAACTCTGTCACTGGTGTGGTTGAACTTCTGGGACAGGCTGCTGTGATGTGGAATATAGGCTTGGTGCTGAATTCTGTCACTGGTGTGGTTGAATTTCTGGGACAGGCTGCTGTAATGTGGCACATGGGCTTGGTGCTGAATTCTGACACTAGTGGGTATGGTTGAACTTTGAGGACTGGCTGCTGTGATGTGACACATAGGCTTGGTGCTGAACTCTGTCACTGGTGTGGTTGAACTTCTGGGACAGGCTGCTATGATGTGGCATATAGGCTTGGTGCTGAACTCTGTCACTGGTGTGGTTGAATTTCTGGGACGGGCTGCTGTGATGTGGTACACAGGCTTGGTGCTGAACTCTGACACTGGTGTGAATGCACATCTGTAGGAATGTCTGTCATGATTTGGCACCAGCTTGTCACAGTCTTTGAAGTCTTTTGGCTGTTCTACAGGGACTTCTTGCTGTGCAGCACTGTAACCAAAATGCAATCTCTGTGATGTGGCCAAAGAGATAGTGTACCACAGTTCCTACCCATGGGCTATACATTTTATTGGGGGGGTGCAGTATGGTTGCAACAATGTAATTCTGTGGTCTATCAAAACTTATTGCTTTTATGGGGTTTGCAATATGGCTCCAGTGTGTACAGACCATGCCTAGCAGATTTGACAGGTTTGTAGACAGAGAGGCGTTTTTGGTCATTGGACTGTAATGACCAAATGGGAACATAGGTTCATAGCTGTGTACTAGGCTAATAGCCCTGGAGCCTTTACAAGCCTAGCCCATAGGATTACCCTGGCCCATATCAGCCCATTTTATACCCATAGTTGTATAAAATGGTACATAGTGCTGGACAAGCAGATGGATGCTGGATAATTTTATAGGTGGTAAGAAGGTGGGTATATGTTGAACGATGCAGTAGTTCTAACCAATTTATGCTTTTAGTGCTATACAGTGGTGAGTTCTGAAAAGGGTATTTGCTGTAGGTTTAGCCTCTTTATTATAGCATTGCTCAAGTGTTTCTTTTTTTAATGCCTGGAGCTCAGTAAGAATGGGTGTGCCATAAAGTAATGAAGGGATGAAGTAAGAGGTATCAAGTGTAGTTTTACATCAGTTGGTGAGAAAGTTTTTGGGTCAGCAAAGCATCCCAGTTTTTTGGTGATTTTTTTGCTTATGCAATTCTGTATATGCACATTGAATTTAAGATTATCACCAACTGTCATCTCCAATAATATGCTATGAAAAGTGACTTCAGTGGTTGTATTATTAAGAGAGAGGATTTTAGTTTTTTTTCCACCAAAGAGGGATTTGAGGAAAAAATAATTTGTTTTTGTTTTTTTTGGGGGGGGTGAGAATGAGTTGTAAGTTACAAAGCCATGTTTTAGTGGCTGTTAAAGCTTCCTGAGTAACTGATTGGAGATGTGCCAGATTGTCTGATGTGAGTATGCATGTTGAGTCATCTGTGTATTGTGTTAGGGAGACCTGTTGTGTGGATGTGTGGAGACTGTGAAAGTTAAAGAGTAGGGAACTAAGGATAGAGCCTTGTGGTACGCCAGTTATGACTGAGAGGTATGGACAGAAGGCACAGTGCCATTTTACTGACTGATACCTATTAGACAAGTAGCTTTTGAGCCATAGAAGGGTGGGATGGGATAGACCTAGTAAGGACTTTTAAAGTAAATGTTTGCTGTGACAAACTGTGTTGAAGGCGTTAGACAAGTTTAGAAGCAGGGAGGGGACTTGTTTGTTGTTACCTTTAGCTTTACTGACAGTTAACTAGATTCAATAAACTCTGCACAGTCTGCTTACACTGTCTGAGCATCTCACCATGACACCCACATGATAGCACACTTTTTTTGGATTCAGCAAGTGGCTCTACACTGTGAATTAGAGCTGTGCAAACAAGTTAAGTACCGTGGCATGCTAATTACAGCATAAGCAGCTGAATTGTATGATAATCAACCAATCCAACATGGAGGAGCTATTCAACTAGGTATAAAACAACCATATAGACCCACTGCTGCTTTTCTCTGTTTATTCTAAAACCTATTGGAATACAGCCATGGAAAGGAGTCTACACAGAAAGAATATTAGGGCTGTTGTTGCTTTAATTCATGTATATTTGCAACAGGCTGAAGTCTATGCTGCTGCTGCTAATAGACCATGGCCAGGAAAGACAAGAGTTTTCAAACCCCATTCAACTGGGTGGGTGTGAAATGATGCAGTGTGTGAGATGGAGAAATGATCAACTAGTTACTTTCCCCCTATCACACATTCGCTGAAGTGAATGTTCGATGAATGAATGTTCACTGAGTTGTGTTCACTGATCTGATGTGCAATTATTTTTTTCATATAACCAGTAAACATAGACCCACTGTATCAATCTAAAACTCCACCCCAAAACAAATTGACTGCTAAACAGAACTTGCGTATTGCTGTCAATATTTTACTATGCAAGAGTATTTAGCAATTGAGATATGTAAGCCTACCTGGAAGCTCCTCCTGGGACATACTTGTTCTCTCTGAAAAAGTAGCACCAATGTCAATTGCATGCTGTTCTGCAGTTTCCAGGGAGCTGTCTGCATCCCTGACAGTAGACAGAAAATCTTTGTATGCTGTAAGTGGTGGCTCTGTAGCAGCCCCCACCCCCTGGTATCCATCTGATCATGAGCCACTGCAGCTGCTCTCCTCCAGACAAATAAAATCAGGTCAGTGGCGCTGTAGTGTAGCTGATTATATGTCCTGCTATGGTGACCTACTGCATTCACATCTGCTGCCAAATTTGCATTCTGTCTGACATATCTCCATGTCCCCTCTCAAGCAGAAAGGCACCATATCGCCTAAAAGCTTCCATAATGACCTAATTCTCAGAGTCAGTGAAGTGGGGATTTCAGGGATTGGAACCCCTGTGTGCCATAGTCCTAGGTGATATAAAGCACAACAAAAGGATAATACACATAAATATCACATAACTAAAAGTCCTGTTTCCAGATAACACATAAACATGTAGCATTTTACTATTACCCACTGAAGAACCATAAAACAGTCCAGATATTGAAATATAAAAAAAGAATTGTGTGGTTGCAACATATTACAATCACACACAAAGCAAGGTTGGAGCCAAAACAAGTAGAGTAACAATAGCAAAAATATCTTCTTTCTGCTAAAAGAAATGCAACTTTTCTCCCCAACCCCCAAAAGAACAGGCAAATGACACATTTTGCTAATAAACCATCGGTGAAATGCTAGAAGTGCTATCAAATGAACTGTCCCTGAAACATGTGTACAGAATTAACAGAGCACATTCCATCTTAAGCAATTGCCAGTCATGTATACCTGTGGCCAGCAGTCCCCTAGAGGTGTGTATGGTCCATCCCAGAAGGCTATCACCCCTGTGTCACTGACAATACAGGACATTTACATTTCATGGAAATAACAATAGAAAAGTCTACACTGATACACAGCTGTAGCATTAGCACTTGTGATGACAACTAATAAGGCTGTGCATCTGAGAAAGCAAAATCCCCTGACAAACATGCTCATGCCATCAGTACACTTCTAAGAAATGCATACAGTTAAAAGTAGCATTTGCTAATGGATATATATATATATATATATATATATATATATATATATATATATATATATATATATATATATATAAACAGATTTTTCTTAGTGACATTTCAGCACATGCAGTATATAACTAAAAAATACAAGCATAACTTATCTAGGTCAGTAATCTTCTGTGCAGACATATCCCAAAGTAATATCCTCTTCTGTGGTATCCACATAAACAAGTATCCTCACCTTCAGGTTCCCTAACTACATGGTTCCCTTTTTATGGTGTAGATTCAGGGCTGTGAGAATGGTGAAGATGCAAAGGAGGTTGAAATCATTAGAATTGCTGAGTCTCAATTGCTTTTCCCTGTGTTGCAGATGTAAACATAGTGTGGGTACTCCCTCTGTGTTTGTTGCTAATGAATTGCAACTGTGAATGAGTACTGGTAGGGAGAAGGAAAACACAACAGCAATTCAGACTGACCAACCTCCAGTGGGTGTGTCGGCCAGGTTAGACTTACAAGGCATAGAAGTAATTGTATCAAGCTTTTAAATGTAAGTAAGCAGCACACATTTCACAGTTTCTGTTCAGTAGCATCCAACCTCCCCTTCATTTGTTGACAACTGTATATTATTGCCATTTAATATCCTCATACATTTTCAGGACAATGAAAACAGAATGCCTTACAGACTGCATGTCTCCGATTACTGCTCAGATAAGACAAGAACACAGAAAGATAAGACAGAGCTGCATTTCTACAAGCAGTAGCCATAAATGGTTGTGTGATCACTCAGTGCACTACACCTGAAAGTAATACACTTACAATAAACTGTCATATGTTTTCTTAGTACTGTGGATGATATTGCATGCGGTATGATTTCAGTTCCCTGCTGCAAAGCTGTTTGTATGTCAAAGAGGGATAAGACACCCTTACTGTGTTCTGAAGGTTCATTGGAGTGAGAGCACAAATCCTGACCAGTACCGTACCAAGACAAATTCTGTAGTGTTTTTTTTATTCCAGTCTTTGTGGGTTGAGTGGCTTAGCGTAAACAAGAAAAATGGAGAAACACAATGAATGCCAAGTTTAGCTGTGCTTATCTTGTTTGTGCAATGCTTAGCAGTGTGCAAACATTGACTTCTAGCCCACACAGGAAGCAAGCAGAATACCTGTAGAGAGGGCCTAGACAGTGTAAAGGTAAAAAAAGATGCATTGTAGTAAATTTTGCTTTCCATCATGCAATGCCACTAAGCAACATTGTGTAGCAGTTAGCAAGGTCCCCCAACACCTGCAGTCATTGAACACCTGCCAACAGAATGCAGCCAATAATTAAAAATGGATACATTCTATCAATTCTGTTGTGCATCACACAAACACGCTAAGTGGCATTGAGTGGTATTTAACACACAAAACATAAGAATGAATAGGGAATTATGCAACTGTCATTTAACTACTCCTGTGGCAGCAGGTGTAAGTGTAGGGCTGTAATACAAATGGTCCAGGATTAAAATACAGGAACTGCAACACATTTTTACTGTTGTGACAGTCCAATTTATAGCAATGAACATATTTTACTGTTGTGACAGTCCAGTTTATAGCAATGAACAGAAAAATATACAAGTGCTATTTCAACATTCTTGTGGCAACAGGTATAAATGTAGGGCTGCCATACACATGGTTCTGGGTTCTAATATAGGACATTCTAAGCATTTCTACTGCTGTTCCATTTCACATTATATTCAATATCACTTATAATACTTCAGAAAGTGGAGCTTATATGAATTATATATATGATGGATAAGACACCCTTATTGTGTTTTCAGATGTATGACTGAGGGTATATTGTCTACTTTATTTCTGTAAGTATAATTCTGCTATCTGGACTTGGATGGCCTTCACACTTAAATAAGACACATGCACAAATTAATCTATATACAATAACCGTGTCAAGTCATACACATACATGGTTAACACCTTAAAATGCCAGCTGTATTTATGAATGATTCATTACTATGTCCAAGCAGCCATTCTTCTGTGGCAAAGATGGAAAATCACCACTGTGGAATAAAGTGTTTGGTCCCTTATGCATAGGTTTGAATCCCACACTTTAAAAATCAAATTTATCACTGTATAAAGCCAAAACAAATGTGTGTCAGGTCATGGAATTTATGCACCCAGTTCATGTCTGCAAAGTTAACTCACCTCACAGTTACAGCAGCAGACATCCCTCAAACTAACGTCAAGTGTCAGATTCACCTTTCAATTTCAAAAATGTCTTTCCTCCCTTCTTGGCACTGCAGCTCTCCACTTAACATCCAGCAAACATGGTTGGCATTGTTTCTTGGGTTTGTGCACTACCAGTAAACGTGATAAAAGGAATTGTCAGGAAATCATTTCCCATTGCTCTACTTTTGGTATTAAACATCTCTGGCAATAGAGAGGAAGGTGCCCAGTTTAAGGCACAGAGGTGGGGTGTCCAGGAGTCCAAGATATTTATTTGACTCATGGTAACATGCCACAGCCAAAGGCTTCTGCAGGGAGAATATTTTGGCTCCCAGTACAAGTCTAAGGCTTGGCGTAGTTTGGCTAAGGCTATATCCAGTGCAATTGGCAGCCCATACACTGGAGAACAGTGTAGGCAACATTTCAATAACCTGAAACAAGAAATAAAACCAGCACAACCAGATGAATACCTTGTCCAATACAAAAGTAATCCACCAAAGGATAAAAAAGTTGAGGTAAAACAGATGAAAACTTCCAGATATCCAGGTTCAGAGACTTTTATTAAAACAAAAACATAAGCGCTTTCACAGTATTCACTACTGCTTCATCAAACAAATTCACAAGCTAAAATCATTCCATTTTAAATACTGAAATCCTACCATGTGATGAGCTGCAATTAATTGCATCTAGTTAAACATTTAACGGCATAATGATACACATGCAAAAAAATCTTGTAAAAACAGTGACTTGTTGCTATAGCAGTAAGTAATACCGATATATATATATATATATTTTTTTTTTTTTTTTTTTTTTTTATTTATTTGCAGTTGGTTTACCAGGATAGTCCATTGGGCCAAGATGAACCCATTTTCAATGGAGTCCTGGGGAGAAAAGCTCCATATACAGGGTTACAAAAGGTTTTAGAATTACAATATTTACAACAATTATACCATTAGAGCATACAATTTCAGATATATATATACTTGTTACAAAAATAATAATTAAAACTTAGACAATATATAATCATTGCCTTAGTTTCATTATACCTTTAAATGTTTAACTAGATGCAATTAATTGCAGTTGATCACATGATAGAATTTCAGTATTTAAATGGAATGATTTTAGCTTGTGAATTTGTATGATAAAGCAGTAGTGAATACTGTGAAAGCGCTTACATTTTTGTTTTAATAAAAGTCTCTGAACCTGGATATCTGGAAGTTGCCATCTGTTTTATCTTGACTTTTTTATGCTTTGGAACATTCCAATAACCTACAAAGATGCAAAAGGGATGGGCTGCACCAGTGGTTGACTGAGTTTCAAAATGGTGACAGCTCACAGTTGTGTAAGTATGCTAATAAAGAGAATTTTTAATACATAGAACCCTAAATATAGGCAAGACTGATATGCATAATGCTTTTCTGTTCTTTTTTTCTTTTCTTTTCTTTTCACAGCTAATGCCAAAACTGAGTTGAATCAGCAGGCTCATGGTGAACACTTGGAGAGACTGAGAGAAGCAAGTGGTATGTATGCAGCACAACAGAAGTATTATTGTAGCTTTAAAAGTTAATGATAGATTTTTTTGTATTCTATACAGTAGTAGCAAAATGAACATGCATATCCTAACTGTAAAAGTAAGTATACATGCATAAGTCTGTAGCACAAATCAACTTTAGGAGTCAAGTGTAAGGCTGTAATCAGAGGTTGTGAGTTCAAATACCATGAGCAGCAACTATACAATACTGCATTTCCTTCATAATATTACCTACATTAAACTCTATACAAGTGGCATAAAAGCCCTGCTGTTAATTGTAATCAGTATACTTGGACCAAGCATATGCATAACATATGCCCATTGCAAAGATTACTTTGAGCAATCCATATTTATATTTTGCAGTTGATAAGGCATATACTTAAATATAATAGTTCAGATAAAATAGTTGTATATTTGTGATAGTGCATTATATGTCACATATGATGGTACTAATTTTATCCCTTTTTTCTCTCACCCAGCCCTTATCTTTTTTTATTTTCTATTCTGTGTCATCAGAATGGCTCCATGTCATCCATCTGGAACAAATCACTAGATGTTTCACAGCACAGCGAGGTAGGCCAGCCCCATTGGGTCAGCCTGCCCCCACTCACCTGGCTGCAGCCTCAGTGCCCAGTACATCTGGAACCCAATCTGGCAACACTGCCTCTGCTGCCCCTGCACTACCTCAGGTAACACTGCCTGACAGCTGGTGCTGTGGTACCCTCCGGGGTTAGTGGCAGAGGTGGGGATTTCATCACCTACCAGGAGATGGCAGGGTTGTTGTGTAGGGACATGCATCTCACCATTGCTGTATGCCTATGCCAGATGGAGAGGCTGCTCTCCCTCATGGTCCACAGGGGAACTGCAGCAGCCAGCAGAGTAAGGGGACAGTGATGACGGTCCTGTGGGTGAGGACTAGATTCTCACTGTCTGCATGTTTGATGGGCATGAGCTTGCTTTGTACCCTCCCTCACCCCAATCATGGTGTCCCCCAATCTTTTGTGTCCTCACCATCCCTTTGTCTTGTCTTGTTTATCCTGTTTGCATTTGCTTTCTCAACTACTCAACTTACCTGACCCAGAAATACCAATGTCCCTTACCCAGTAAAAAAAAATGGGCATCTGTTGCACAAAAAAATATTGTCCCATATGTATCTCTCCACTTCCACACATCTTCTTGACACACCTGATTTGATCCACTTGGCTATACAACATGATTGCATTGCTGGCACCCTCTTTGTGGAGGTGACAGTCCAAATTCATCTAATATTCATTGCATATTTTCAGTTTACACTGTTAAAGAAATGGATACCTATGGTTCTTTCCTATGTGACTCCTACACATTCCTGTATTTTTTCCTTTGTTCTTCCTCCTGTTTGCTCTCCATTTCACTACTTTCCTGTCTACTCCATTTCAGCACCTATAATCTGGTCAAAAGAATCACACACAACACACATAAGAACCCAAAAAACCAACAGAGCCCTTCACTTTTTGGCCTCTATGTTTGCATGGAGTTTGGCACGGTGTACCAATGCCAAATGATGATGAACAGCTCTTCAGTGGTGTGGTTTACCTCTGGGCAATGCTGCTTAGGTGCACCATGCTAAGGTAAAACAGAATAGCACACGGGAATGGAGATAAAAAAATAATTTCATTGTATTATCACTGTTTCTTTAAAAGTATTACATACTCCTGGATTTGAACCCAGTATCATCTGGGCTCAAAAAGAAATGTGTCAATGCATTTACACCTGCTGCCATAGAGTTAACTAAGCAGCAGGTGTGTTTTATTCATTCAGTACTAACTCTCATAATTTTAGCAATGAGCCTCATGTTTGTGCACTGCTTAAATACACACAAACAGGGAAAGCAGTAGAAATGTATATCCCACATGTACAAACACTTTGCTAGCCATTGTGCAAACCCCCTTTTCACCATTGTGCTATGAAAAGTAAATCATAGCATATCTTACTTTGGCTTACTGTGCATTTAGTCTTCATGCTATGAAACTATATGTGGAAACATAAAACAGTGACAGCCCTATCTAAGAATATCTCACATTTGTACAATGCAGCTATGTGTTACCTCCCCCATCCACTGCAACCCTGGTCTCTCATTACTTATTGGCAAATATATCAACTACACTACATAAATTGATAACAAATGTTGTGTGATATACCATGCACATCTTTATAATGACAATACACATTCAAATTTTCAAGTACTTGTAGAAATGTGGACACCTGTTTGCATAAAGATTGTAATGCTGTCTCTTAAACTATATCTGCATATTGGAACAGAACCACCACATACTACTCATTGCATACTCATCAGTCTGGCAACATGCAGAGCTTGAACTATCTTGACACTTGCACAAGCCTACACATCCATTTCATGCAGGCCTCCCAACATCTTTCCAACATCCAGTGATAATGCCATCCACTATAAGTTGTCCTGCAGCCTTGTAAAAGTCAGACTTGTGCTGTAGAATTTGTGTGAAGTCCTGAGTTTTCTAGTCTGTGTACTTAGATAGGTAGGGGTTATGTTTCCACTGCAGTCAACTGGTGTGTGTGTGTTTGTTTGTGCATTTGCTTGACATTAGAGAGAGCATTTTATACCAGCATGTGGGACACTGCTAGTATCATTTTCTCCTCACCAGACACTGCTGATGTCATCAGCTATAAAGTGTTGTCTGACACTCTACAAGTCAGACTTGAACTGTGGCACTTGCCTTAAATACAGAGTTCTTTAGTCAGTGTACTTAGATATGTAGGGGGTCTGTTCCCATTGCAGTCAGCTGTTCTGTGTGTGTGTGTGTGTGTGTGTGTGTGTGTGTGTGTGTGTGTGTGTGTGTGTGTGTGTGTGTGTGTGTGTGTGTGTGTGTGTGTGTTTTTGTTTGTACACTAGCTTGGCATTAGAGAGAGTATTTTACACCAGCACGTGGGACACTGATATTGCCATTTTATTCTCACCAGACTCTGCTGATGTCATCAGCTGTAGCTGATTTCCATATGTCCAGTGTTCCCATCAGGGCAGAATCAGAGAATGGCCTGTAGGCCTAGCACAAGTCACCTCATCCTATATGATACAGATTACAGTGACAGGGTTTTCGTTCTATCCACAGACTTCATTGCATGGTTTGTAGGCCCCTTATTTTCTTGGTAAGAAACCCCTGCAGTCTCTCCATGTGCTTCAGGTGTCTGGTGAGGTACATGCAAAAAGGAGCATTATACTCTATTAGTGTTCTGATGAGGTTCAAGTTCAGTGCTGTTATATCATCCTCAGATCTGGATAAGATGGTATGGCTTATGAACTGCATGACGTAGCCTTTCTATACCACTGTGGACATTTTGTTGTTGAAGTTCAGATTGCTATCTATGTGTGTTCCCAGGTCTTGCACCACTGGGTTTCAGCATAGGGGAAGTGTTGGCAATGCAGTAATTAGTGGAGAATTCCACTTTGCAGAAGGCCAAAATAATGACACATGTTTGCATTTAGGTGTAGACTGTGTGGATTTGGCACCAATCATTTGTCTGTGTTAGCCCCTCCTCTAGTATGTTATCATCATTAGAGAACTCAATGATTGTACCCACTATGCAAGAATCAGCAAACTTGGTAAGTCAAAGGCCATATACTTTATCCTGGACTGTCAATAAATAGATTCCAAACAGTAAAGGTAAAAGCACAGATTCTTGGTGTATGCCAGTGAAGGCAACTCTGTTGGTAGAGGTTGATTCATCAAATATCATAGAATGTGTTCTGTTGATGAGCCAATTGGTTAAACATCTAGTGATGTAAGGGTTAATCCCCAGCTGGGAAAGTTTCTTAATGATACCTGAGTTGGGGATTGTGTCCAATCCTAGGCTATCAAGCTAGGCAGTATGCACTGTCTTATCTTCATTCAGGCCTCTCACACAGACTCAGTGGGCTGTGACAACATCACAGATCACCTATAGTGTGACTCAGAACATACATATGACACTGATGGAGACACACTTCAACACACCCTCAAGGACTATGTTCGCGTAGAAGGGTATACATCAACATGCATCCATCTGAGTTTGGGGAGGACACCACATGATGCATGCATGTACAGACACATCCTGACTCACCTAATCTATGAACTAGACCAACAGTTAATCATGGACCTTTTATAAATGGACACTAGTAATATCTCGACAGTGTGCAACAGACATGTGTGAGTTGTTAATGCTACATCCATGTCTGTTGCATATGTTAAATGTTCTCAAAGAGGTCATTGAGGCCCTGCATGATGACAACACTATCATCCTGTGGAGCTTGACAAGCTCAAGGCATTTGACACAAATCCACTCTGAGGTATTCACTCAACACTGTCAGATGTGGACATAAAGACCTATATCACCAGGTGAGTAGACCAGTGGATTACATATGTGGCATCTAAATATGATGAAATGAATAACGTGCCCTATATCTCAGGTCCAGTGATCAGGTCTATACATCAGGGCTGTCTGCTAGGCCCTTTCTGTCCATTATTTAAGTCACAAATGTCACACATCCTGTGTCCAAACAGCTGTCTGAAGGACTACAGATTGTGGACAATCATTGACTCCAGCTGTGATATTAGTATAATACAGACAGTATCAACACACACCAAAGATTGCTACCACAGCTATGACAACACATGAAATGAAACAAAAACAAAGTGTGGATTGGTTACATTATGAAAAGAAATGCACAACCCAAGGATAATTAGACATCAAACCCTATAAGCAGACCAACTAGTATGTGACCTGTGTCGCTGGGTAGATGGTATGTGGAACATCCACCAGTATGTGGCCATAGTGCTGATTACTCCCTTGTATAGTTTCATAGGTTCATAGGTAGGTACTAGGCTATTGGCCCTAGGGCCTACATAAGCCTAGCCAAAAAGGTACCCTGGCTTTTGCCACCAAAGAAAATTATTTACCTGTGCCCCTGTCGAGCAGAGCCACAGAAGTGACCCCCGGGGTGAATTTCCTATTTCCCATCCAATCATCAAGATTTTTCTTGAAGAGTGCTAATGAGGAGCTTTGTTTGATATAGATAGGTAGTTTGTTACAGAGTATGGGAAGTCTCTGGGACAGGAATTTATCCCACCAGCATGTTATGTTTATGTGGTGACAAGGTTCAGGTCCCTAGAGCGTGTAGCTCAGAGGGATTGGGATTTCTTTAAGTGGAGCATTCCAACAGCTCTGGGTTTGATATAGCTTTGTATTTTAGGCAGAAATTGCCTCCGAGTAGGCAATGTGTGACAGAGTAAAGCTGGAGTTTTTTGAGATGGTCTGCATAGGGCATCTGCTTGAGACTGGTAATCCTCTTTGTGAGGTATTTCTGCGGCCTTTCCAGTTATTGTAGATGTCTTGTGAGGTACATACCAAAAGGGACATTGTACTCTACAATGGGTCTAATTAGTGATGAGAAGAGGGGAACAATGACCTCTTTTTTCCCGGATGAGAAACATTTTGTGATGAGGTGGGCCACATAGAAGGATTTCCTGACTACGGTGGCAATGTGATTATCAAAGGAGAGACTATTGTCCACCTGTGTCCCAAGGTCTCTTATCACACTTTCGGTGTGAATAGACTACAGCATATGTGGTAGTTCATGGGTACAGAGTTTTTACCAAAAGGGATGACAATGCACTTTTTGGCATTGAGCTTGAGGCCATAGCTTTGACACCAGGCATCTGTCTCAGTGAGGCCCTTTTGTAGGATGTCCACATTGTTAGGAGTTTTGATTATGGCTCCTAGTTTGCAGTTATCTGTGAACTTCATTAGCCAAAGACCTTCTGTGTTAGCCTGTGTTTCAGAGAAGTAGATACCAAACAGGAGAGGGTAGATATTCCACTTGTCACTGGTCTGAAGTCGGATTTGGAGTCTGCTACGTTCACAATGTGGGTTCTGTCAGTGAGCCAGTTGGCAACTCATCTTGTGACATAGGGATTTATACCTAGTTTAGTGAGTTTATCTATACTTCCAGAGTGGGGGATGGTGTTGAAAGCCTTGGCAAGAGCTAGATAGGTTGTGTGAACCACCTTACCCTCATCTACGTATTTGGTGACTGCTTCAAAGATGTCTATCAGGTTTAGGAGACATGATCTGCCTTTTACAAACCCTAACTGGGTGGGGTCCAGAGTTTGGAGATTACCAATGTCATTGTTTATAAGTTCCATGATAATACATTCCATGGCCTTGCAGATCAGGCTCATAGGTTTATAGGTTCATAGGTTAGTACTAGGCTAACTGCCCTAGTGAGCCATTGTAATCCTAGCCAATTATCCCTTGTGAGACTCAAACCCTGCACCTTGTATTTGTAAGGCAAACACCTTAAACATTATCAGACTAATGGGGCAGTAGTTCCTGGGGTCCATGGTGGATCCCCCTTTGTGGAGTGGGATAACCGCCACTATGTGCCATTCAGTGGGTACAAAGCCTGAGGTGAGGCTATGATTGAACATGGTACTTAGGTGGGGTGCCAGTTCATTCTGTAGTTCTTGTAGAACGCAGCCTGGGATGTTTTCAGGTCCCATGGATGCTGTGTTCTTGGCTTTGGAGAGTGTGGTTTTTACCTGTGCAGCCGTGATTACAGGAACTTTGCATTCTTCCAGTATAGAGATGGGCCCTTTAGGGGGTGAGAAGGGGGTAAAGTCAGCACTGAAGGATGTTGGCAATATCAGTTGGTTCTGTATATTTAGTGCCATTGTGCTGTAACTCAGAGCAGATCTGAGTGTTACAATTGAGATTCTTAACATAGCTATAGAATGCTTTGTGGTTGTCCTTAGAAACAGTGGTGATTTTGTTTTTGTAACTAGCTTTGGATGATTTTATGAGGGATATCAGCTTCTTACTCAGGCTGACCAGGGAGTTCCTCCAGTCATGGGATTTTACTCTTTTCTGCAGCAGTTTCTTTCTTCTGTTGTAGAGTTTGTTTATGGCAGGGGACCACCAGATTGTCTTCCTTTTTTGGAGGATATCATCTTGGTTCTGTTAGGGGATAGCACACTCCATGCACTCGTGTAAGTGCCTATAAAGTGCATTGTGTAGAATTCAGCAGTCGTACCTCTACTGTCCATCTTCATGGGTGTCATGAAGTTTGCCACTTCTGTCTTAAGAAGTGTGAAGTTGGCTTTGGAGAAATTTTTTACGGTGGTTTCCCTAATGGCAGGTGGGGTTGGGATGTGGATATCTAGGGTGATTAGCTTGTGGTTCATAGGTTCATAGGTTCATAGATTAGTACTAGGCTAATTGCCCTTGCAAGCCATTTTAAGCCTAGCCAATTATCCCTTGTGAGACTCAAACCCTGTACCTTGTGTGTGTAAGGCAAACACCTTAACCATTAGGCCACCCTCCCTCGGATCTGACCAACAAGAAATTGACCTCTGGTGTGGAACACCAGTCACCCATGTTGGTAATGACCAGGTCCAGGATATTGCTGCCCCTGGTGGGTGTGTGGATAGGTTTATCCAAGGCATTGGAATTTATGAATTCCAGAAAACGTTGAGTAAAAGAGTTGGTACATGAGTAGTTTTCCCAGTTAATGGTGGGGAAGTTGAAATCACCCATTATTAGGGTGTTAAGTTGTACCCTAATATTTTCCAGCGTATCAAGAAATGAGGAGTGGGAATCCTGGGGCATGGTGGGGGATCTGTAGCAAGCTACAATTTGGATTGTGGTCTTGCCCAAAGTTAGTTGCACTTGGATAATCTCGGATGTATTATGCTGAGCAACTAGCCTGGAGATGTGGATATCCTGAATGAATATGGACGCGCCTCCACCTTTAGGGTTTCGGTCCAGGTTAGGTGGCCGAAAGGTGTGGTATGAATTATAGTTTGGTAATGCAAGGGTGCTCTCTGGAGCCCTGAACCAGGTCTCTGTCACTGCACAGATGTTGATGTTCTCCATTTTAAGGAGTGCCTCGAGTGAGAGCATTTTGAGGTTTAGACTTCTAGCATTGAGTAGCATTACCCTCAGATTTTGCTTGCTTATACCTGTTACGGTGGAGAATTTGTCATTTCAGCCTTGCCTAAAAAGAGGCGCTAAAGGGGTGGCAACAGCCTTAGCCAGTATCTGGAATCCCAAGGGAGACAGGTGCAGCCCATCTCTAGCAAAGCATCGTGGTCTGTTGATGTAACACAACTATTGACTTTGTGAAAGCCATCCATATCAAAGGCCATATCTCCATAGCTCACAGCCTTCATTATGACAATAACTGAGTACAATGCACCCTTCTTCATATACCTCCCTGCACATCTTCCAGTGATGTGCAACTGGTGTACCACCTATGCCACTGTGAGCTGTTACACATCTTATTGACCATACCTAGGTATTCATTTTGTTGCAAAAACATTACTGTCTGATGGTGCAGAACACCCATGAAGGTGTTACACCAATTGCATGTGTGATACCTGTTCTAATGATGCACACAGCACATACATAGCTGTTTGACAACATTGATGGCATGGGTTACATTCATGACAGTCTGGATTGTGCCATATATATCTGCCATGCACACCAGTCAGCTAGCCTGTATTGATCATAATGTCACATATAGGTATAGCAGTGTCCCTCCTAACACCTCCAGCAGATGTTACAGTTTCAGGACGGTGTGCTTAATTACTGTCATAGATTGTTGACATGTCATAATAGTTGTGCAAGTGTGTTTGTGCTGAACCATCTATGATCACTCGGAATCACATATGTTATGTCAGAGACATGGATTTACTGGTGGTATTATTCTGATATTATCCATGATTGTGCATGCTTCTTTTACTGTTTTCCATGAGCCTGTAACTGTGTCCACTTGTTGGAAACCTCTGTTGACATTACACAAATATTCAGGAAAAATCAGTTTGCAGAACTTCACAATATGCACCCTACCCCAGTTGTATATAACATCCTTGATAGATGTCCTCTGCATTGTTCATGTAAGGATGCTTATCTCACAAAGACATCCTTTCCATTGCTATGAAACCTCATCTAAAGTTATGCTACATGATTTCTCACCTTCTGTCCCCTGTATCATGTCAGGCCTTGGCAAGGAACATATTCACACCTAAGCTAAAGTTTGGGCAGCCACTCTTTGCACTGTAATCCATTGGTAGCTCACAACACTTTCAAAGCACCAAAAATTAAATATTCTAATTTTTACTTCTTCCTGAATACTATAAACACCACTGTGCAAGCAATACTACCCTCCTATTAGATACTCTAATTTACAAAGTCACTAAACTTCAATACCTGCCCACCCAAGCAACAAACTGACTAGTAGAGAAACCCTTTTATTCCCTCAGGAATAACAGCAATGAATCTCACATGTTATGCAAATTTCACTTTAGACTCACAATAGAGAAGAAGGCCTTTTCCAAAATTGGTCTCACTCTCTGAAATCATTTACCAAATGAACTAGATGCTGGTGAAATGGTTTGCACACACACACACACACACACACACACATATATATATATATATATATATATATATATATATATATATATATATATATATATATATATATTTCTATCTATATCTGATATATTACAAATATGTATATTTCTATCTATATCTATGACAGCAAGCAGAACAATGGTAAGGAGATCTATCACCTCTTTTACCAACCACCATAGGTGCCCCCCAGGGCTCCACACTAGGTCCCCTCCTTTTCTCATTATTCACAAATAACCTCCACACCTCAGTCCCACAGGCATCCCTAATTCAGTATGCCGACAACTCCACAGTGATTTGCACTGCCCCTACTATTCAAGAATTACTAGTGGTCATGCAAAACTCATTTCTCGCAATCGAAAACTGGCTAACTCCCACCTCATCCTGAACCCCAATAAAACAAAACTCATGATATTTTTTTGCCCATTGTCCATACAAGGCTGTTAGGTGCTGGAATAGAGAATAACATGGGATTTGATTTCCACATATCTCAAACCATAAAAAAAGTCCAATAACTCAAAACAAAAATGGAAAACGGAGAAAAAACAAACTAATAACACCAAGTTCCTCCGCTGTATAGGATTTCCAATGAAGGCAGTCCCACTGGTACAATACGTAATGGCAGAAAATCAGCAAAAAAATGTTCAGTCCACGACCAAATAATATAGTAATAATGTAGTATGTTATTAATTCTTAAAAACAACCAATTCATCAAGCGCTTTCATTTCCTTTCTGGAAACTTCATCAGAATGCATCATACTTATGTGCGGACATTTTTATATATTAACTGCAGATTCAATTGAATAATCAAATAATCAAGTAATCAATTCAAAAGTCACTGTTGTTTTTTTTAAAAAGATACAGTACAAGATGTTAAAGTGCCATCAAATATATATATAAAAACATATAACATGTAACATCATTAAAAAACATTCCATAAAAGACACTTAGGTATATAAAAATCTCTCAGTATAGGTTCATAAGAACTTTAAAAATTTTCGTATGTATAATACATATATATATATATATATATATATATATATATATATATATATATATATATATATGTGTGTATATATAATCTATTTATTTAAGTTCACGATCCATATAAAATATATGTTGTTAAATCTATTAAATTAATTAATGTATGTGTTAAAAAACATAAATAGTATATGTATATTAAAAACCACGAAATAATGGTACCAGAATGCTATATTAGTACCTAAAGCTTTCTAAATGTAAAGTGTAAAGTGAATACAAAAGTTAATAGATTTTAATTCATCTTATATGACAAAAAATTTATACTAACAATACTGTTCATATTCTCAGTTTCTAGTATGTATTTTATACATTGATCGTTTTTCTTTTCCTTTTGTTGTTATTTTTTACCTTATTGGCCCTTAATCTTAATGCTGGTAACAGTGATACATAATCATTCATTCCAGGGGGTGTATTAGAATCCAGTCGCAATTGCCAGATTAACTCCCTGTAATACAACTTGTTTTCCCATTCTCCCCCTCTACTGTCCCTAGGTAACATTTCTAAAATCCAAAATTTGAAACTGGCTTCGTGCATAACAAGGTATGTCTATAAAGTGCATTTGTGTCCCTTTTCCTGTTAACATCATACATATGTTCATAAATCCTCTGTCGCAGATGTCTTTCCTTCTTCCCTACATAATACGTCCAGCAGACGGTACAATAGGCTAAATACACAATCACCCTTGTATAACAAGTATAATGTTGTTTACTCTTAAGAATTATTGGGATGGTAAGTATTAATAGGTCACCTGTGTTTGCTACAAATGTACACTGGGAACATCTTCCACATCGGAAAGTTCCCTTTTTCTTGTTCATTTCTTCATCCTTCTCCTGGTTAGTTTTCTCAAAAATATTTTTGAGGTTAAGACCCCTTCTAAAACTATAACACAAATGCCTATTAAATACTTCTAGCTTATTAGGCATACTCTTAAAAATATCCCACGTCTTATCAATAACCCTTCTTATCAAATTAGTGTTAGTATTGTATGTCATAACTAAAAAGGGGGTAACATCCTTCTTTGTATGGGTAACCCTATTCAAAAACCCACCTGTGTTATTAGTTAAAACAGTATTCTCTATGTTACCCTCTGTGTTCAGTAGGGGTATAAATCTTGCCCCCCACCCCTTTATCACCTCCTCCTTTAGGGATATGATAAGTGGGTCAGGATACCCTCTCTCCAAAAATAGTTTGTGCACGTATTCCATTTCATTAATAAAATCTTCGTATTTGGATGTCATCCTAGCCACCCTAACCATTTGTCCTTTTATAATGTTCTTCTTCTGCAATGGAGGGTGGTTACTATTGTAGTGCAAGTAAGAATTAGAAAAACAAGCCTTTCTATAAATTCTTGACACAAATTTTTCATTTAAATTGCATTTTAAAATAGTCACATCTAGATAGTGTATTTCATCTGTGTTGAACTCATGTGTAAATTTTAGAAACTGAGATGAGTTATTCAAATATTCCATAACCTTAGAAACATCATCCTGTGAACCTTTCCACACTATCAGTATGTCATCCAAAAACCGGTAATATTTTTCAATATTGTCCATGAATGGAGAGTTAAAAACAAAATGTAATTCCCAGTATAACATGACTATGTTAGCGAAAATGGGGGCACTGGCTGCCCCCATAGCCACACCATCCAACTGATGAAAAATGTCTCCCTGAAAATAAATAAAGTTGTTTTATGTACTAACTCTATGTTCTCAAGTACTAATCTAAACTCACAATCATTAAGAAATTTAAATTCCATTAACATACATTCAAACCACTCTAAGCCAATATTATGTGGGATCACTGAAAATAAATCTTTTACATCCACGGTAAGAAATGAATAATGGGATTTATACTGCAGTTGATTAATTTTATTTAATAAGTCCCATGAATCAACTAAAATATGTGGATATGATTTATAAAAGGGCTTCAGTTTTGTATCAACATAAATCGCTAAAGGTTGAGTTTTGAACCATCTGATATCACTATAGGTCTTAAAGGTGGATTTTCAATGTCTTTATGTATCTTAGGGATACCAAACATAGTAGGAAGAAATGGTTTTTCAACCTTATAAAACCTATATAACTTGTCGTCAATTAAACCTTGTAGTAAATTATCTTCTAAAATCAAATCTATCTTTTTGTGTGCTATATTAAGCTCATTCCTAGAAATAATAGTATACCACCCCTGTGTGTTTATAATGTCCATCATTTTGGAAATATAAGACCAATTGTTCATTAACACTACCCCACCCCCTTTATCAGGCTTCATTATTCTGATGTCTGAGTATTGATGCTTGATTTCTTCCAAAGTCTTCCTTTAATCTGAATTTAAATTAAAATGAAAGTACCAATGTTTATTTTGATAATAAGTGTCCTTTATTTCTTTTATTAAAACTTTTTCAAAGTTACTGATATCATTGTGTAAGGGGGGGTTATTAGTACTCTTTCTTCCCAAACCATCACCTGGACTATTAGTCTCCTTATTTTGGGGCTCTTTTATGGAGGCCAATACCTCCAAATTTAACTTTCTAGTAAATAATTTTATATCCAAGGTAATTTCAGCCAAGTCCAATCTTCCAGCTGGAACAAAAGTGAAGCCCTTTTTGAATAAAGAAAAATGCCTATCTTCTATTTTAATATCAGTGTAGTTATTGATAAAAAACTCACCATCCTGTTGATTAATAACACTATGGTAGGTGTTAAGACTTGAATTATGCACCCAACATTGTTCTGTCTCGACCTCAGTATTCACAGAATTACTATTTTCAAGTAATAATAACGTATAATCCCCATTCAATATAGCTGGTTCCCCTGATGTCTCTGAGTGTATTTGTTCATGACTTGTGCATAAGTTGGATGGGTGGGTAAGTTTCGTATCCGCTCGGACCTCCTGGGCCCCTCCTGTTCTAAAGGGATGTTGTGTTCACTAAACCCCCTATTGTAAGTATGTTCAAAAGGATAAACTTCCCCTTCCACCTGTAAATTGTTGTTCCGTTGTTTCCATGAACTAAACCTTACAGTGTGGTGGTCAACTGGTGTGTAACCTCTTTTCTTAAAATGGCTGTTGGAATATTTTTTTTTTTATGTCCTAAAAGATAGGCTTGCTGATTTTCAGAGGCCCTATCATCCCTATCTAATTTACACAACTTTCTTTTATGGTTTTTAACCATAATATTGTCAACATCATTAAAAACCCTAAAATAGTTAATTTTGTATTCTTGCACAGTAAACAATAAATCATCACATATTTCCTTGTTAATTTTTTCTATCTTGTCCTTTATATCATCAATCAAATTACTATTGTTATTGATCATAGCTCTCATAAGCAATAAGCCACAGTTATTTAAAATGTCCACAATTTCTTTATAAAAAGCAGAACCCATAACAGTGTCATTTGGAAACTTATTTAGCCGAAGACCCTTAGGCACATGCTTTCTTTTGATACATTCCATGAGAAACCAATTGTCAAGGTTTAAATTTTTAAACTTTAACATATATTTTTTCAAAAGCTTACATTTCTCAGAGTAAGAAGTGCCCTGTTTCTTTTTTTCATGTTCCTGAGGCTCCACAGAACCGAAGCTTCTATTAAGCCAATCATTAAAATTAATGTTGGCATATTGGTCTATAAACATGTTAGTTTCAGTATTGTGTCCCATATTGGATCGCTCACTTGAATAGTTCCTTAAATGTCTACCATAATTATTTATGGAACTCTGCGGTAACCTATTCTCAGTAGATTTGCCTCTACTACAGCAACTGTTGTTGGCAATGTGCTTGCCAGCAGACGATCGTGCACACGGAATAAGAATATCCGTTTCCTGTAGACCCATGTCCGGCTGTGAAAAGGCTTGTATCAGCCTGGTTACCTCTCCAATCAAGGTTTTGTTGTTCCCAGCAAATTGTGAGGCCCCTCGGCTATCCTGTAAGTCCATTGCGACAAAAAAACAATAACACAAAACAAAAATGGAAAACGGAGAAAAAACAAACTAATAACACCAAGTTCCTCCGCTGTACAGGATTTCCAATGATTATACTTTAACAACATTATACTTGTTATACAAGGGGGATTGTGTATTTAGCCTATTGTACCTTCTGCTGGGCTTATTATGTAGGGAAGATGGAAAGACATCTGCGACAGAGGATTTATGAACATATGTATGATGTTAACAGGAAAAGGGACACAAATGCACTTTATAGACATACCTTGTTATGCACGAAGCCAGTTTCAAATTTTGGATTTTAGAAATGTTACCTAGGGACAGTAGAGGGGGAGAATGGGAAAACAAGTTATGTTACAGGGAGTTAATCTGGCAATTGCGACTGGATTCTAATACACCCCCTGGAATGAATGATTATGTATCACTGTTACCAGCATTAAGATTAAGGGCCAATAAGGTAAAAAATAACAACAAAAGGAAAAGAAAAACGATCAATGTATAAAATACATACTAGAAACTGAGAATATGAACAGTATTGTTAGTATAAATTTTTTTGTCATATAAGCTGAATTAAAATATATTAACTTTTGTATTCACTTTGCACTTTACATTTAGAAAGCTTTAGGTACTAATATAGCGTTCTGGTACCATTATTTCGTGGTTTTTAATATACATATACTATTTATGTTTTTTAACACATACATTAATTAATTTAATAGATTTAACAACATATATTTTATATGGATCGTGAACCTAAATAAATAGATTATATATACACATACATATATATATATATATATGTATTATACATACAAAAATTTTTAAAGTTCTTATGAACCTATACGGAGAGATTTTTATATACCGAAGTGTCTTTTACTGAATGTTTTTTAATGATGTTACATGTTATATGTTTTTATATATATATATATATATATATATATTTGATGGCACTTTAACATCTTGTACTGTATCTTTTTAAAAAAAACAACAGTGACTTTTGAATTGATTACTTGATTATTTGATTATTCAATTGAATCTGCAGTTAATATATAAAAATGTCCGCACATAAGTATGATGCATTCTGATGAAGTTTCCAGAGAGGAAATGAAAGCGCTTAATGAATTGGTTGTTTTTAAGTATTAATAAACTACTACATTATTACTATATTATTTGGTCGTGGACTGAACAGTTTTTTGTTGTTTTTCTGCCATTACGTATTGTACCAGTGGGACTGCCTTCATTGGAAATCCTGTACAGCGGAGGAACATGGTGTTATAAAAAAAGTCCACAAAAAACTAGTTACTCTGTATAAGAATACATTTTACTTCACAAACAACACTAAAGCCACTGTAGCTCAAACACATTTAATCTCAACCCTTCTGTATGCATCACCAATTCTCACCAACCTTAGGAAATCTGACCTCACAAAACTTGAAACATGTTATAATAAAATTGTAAGATTTGCAGCCAACACAAACTCCAGGTCTCATCACTGTACATCACTAAGACAGTTCAAATGGCTAGAGTTTCCTCAACTCCTACTTTACAACCAACTAACCATGGCCCATAAAGGGTCTATATTGGATGATCGAACTTTCAAAAGTTTGACTGTCATATGGTTGACACCACATGACTCAATTTTTGAAAGTTCAAACATTTTAATGGAGATCTTCGTACAGCACAGAATGTGAAGATTTCCCTTTTCTGCACTGTAATGCGATCTCAGAGTTGGTATATTTAAAGAGTGGGGGATGGGGGATACAGGGGGCTTGCCCCCCATGCTTAAAATGTTCAGGTATGTTATTTGTGTCATTTATTTTTTTTATTTGATTTTCTAACTTTTAAAAGTTCGATCATATGGTGTCGACCATATGACACTCAAACTTTTGAAAGTTCGATTATCTAATATAGACCTGCCCATAGATTACTCTACAATAAAGAAAAGACACCTGCCCTGCAAAATCTACTACAACCATACTCCAGTACCAGAACTTTATGATCTAATAATAAATCCCTTATAAAAGTCTTCATTGGCAGTAATCAGGCTAGATAATCCCTCTTCTCCAACTGTATAGCTAAAATCTGGAATACTTTACCTCCTAGTATAATATTCACCACAACCTCACCGCAATTTAAAACTCACCTATTCAAAAACTGGATATATCCATGTATGGCTCCTGACTAATCCAGCATATTCCTAATGCTGATACTATTTTAGAGTCATTCTTACTGGTTGTATGTATAGACACAAACAATATTTAGTACTATGTTTTAATGACACCAAGTGTCCCATAATGTATATTTGTGTTTTTACTGTGTTTATTAGGGTCTATATTAGATCAGCGAACACTTAAAAAAGCGAACGCTGATTGTTCGAACTTATGTAAGCAAAAGCTTACAATCTCAAACTGTCAGAACAACAATTTTTTTCCTAGGGAAAAAGAAATCGCTGATCCAAAACACATACACACAACACAAGCACACCAAACAACTGAGTGTGCGATAGTGACAGACCTTAGGGTTAGGGTTTGGGTTAAGGTAAGTGGATAGTTAGTGGTGTGTGTATAGATCTGACACCTAACCCTACACTAAACTATACACACACTACTAACTATTCACTTACCTTAACCCAAACCCTAACCCTAAGGTCCGTCACTATCGCACACTCACCTCACCCGCTCCCTAACCCTAACTCACCTAACCCGCCCTAACCCTCACGTCCACACAATCGCAGACTTACCTAACCTGTGCCCTAACCCTAACTCACCTAACCCGCCCTAACACTCACATCCACAGAATCGCACACTTACCTGAACCCGACCTGTAACTTTCCACCACAGCACTGAAAATACCGAAGCAACAGAAACAGACAACCAAATTCTTTCCCTAAGTATATCAGGCTGGCAGTCACAAACATAGAAGTGAATGGAATTGATAGTCACATCTGTGGTGTGGGGTTGTTTAACATAAATTATTTTGTGCAATTGTTGCTATTTTTATTTTATTATATTCTGATATCTGAGGTATATTCAGATGGCTTTAATCATTGGATACTGTGGTTGTCTGTGAATAAAGTGACTGAAACTGTTGTCATTTGTTTAAAATAAGCATTGATTATTCTGGCTTTGCGGAAGTACTGTCTGTAACAGTCAGAGATCAACATTGCACTCAATATGTAGCAGTCTTTGGTAGTCTGGGCAAAATGTGTGTGATAGCAACTGATCATTGACAGAATGTTGGATTGAGTAGTACTGTCATATAACAACACTTAGTTCTCCTGTTGAGATTTTGGCTGTTCATTCCTTCTATTGCAGTCCTTTTCTCTGTACTTTTCCATTAAACCCCTACCACGCACCTCGCCGTATTCCTGAAAAGGATTGCATTAATCAAACAACTTGTTTTGCTTCAACATGCATTTTCTTAACAGCAAAAGTATGAAACTGGAATGTTTGCCATTATTGGCTGACTGTAAGCCTCACGGATTGACCAGAAAAATGATCATTTTACAAGGGAAGAGGAAACATATGAAGCAAAATTAGGGACAGGTTGAGCGCTATGCCAAGAATCATATATACTACACAGCTTTTTAAAATCAAAATGCCCTACTCCACACTCTCCCACACCCAGCTTCCCTACCCATATGCAAATGTGTGTATCTGTGCAACTCAAGTCTCCCCCCCCCCCATAAAGTTCCTAAGGCACTTCTAACATGGGGAAGCTTTGCTAGATGTCACGATATATTTAGGCCGTTTAAACAAAAGCACGAAGACAATGTTGTGTATTACAACGTTTTCAGCTCTGTAGACTTTGCAATGCAGTTCACCTCTGTGAAGGCAGCATAACAAGCATATTTGCAGAAATTATCAGCATAGCATTTTGTGAGCCTGTCACGGACCTTTCAGTCTTTGTTGGGCTTGACGAAAACGGCGAGACGTGTGGTAGGGGTTTAACGGAAAAGTACCCTTTTCTTTTTGAGGATTTTGTCTAAGTACTTTATTTTTTCTCCCAGACCCTCAGCAGTATATATGTCTATGGCCATTTATTATTTTACCTTTCATCCCAATGTAGCACCAGAGTGGTACACAAAAGATAACTAAGTCTGTCTGGAGCGGTAGGATGGTAAGCACTGTTCCTAGAAAAAATATATTTCCTTACTCGTGGTTTTTGTTCGGGCCATCATCAAGTGAAAAGTTAGCACAAAAATAGCTCTAAGATGCCCTTCAGAGCAGCTACAACTCTATAACTTCAGGAGTCCTAGCAGACCCTTGTCTTAATTCAGTTAGTCCCATTTGACTTAAATTACAGTAGTCTTAGCCAGTTACAGAGTGTCAAAAGCTTGGGAGTGGGGGTAAATATAAGACAAAGTATGAAAAAGCAAGAAAGAAGGAATCTGTCTAAATGGTGTGGTGCCAGGATGAGGGCAAAACAGAGGAGGGCACTGGGGGAGTGTAGGGGAAATTAGTCGGTAATAAGGGGGCCCATGGAGTCTTGATTGTGCCTAGACATCTAAGGTGTATAAAATCAGTAAGGTTTCTATAATGAGTGGGTTTATACTGAAGCATTCTGTGAATGAAAGTGAATGACCACATCTGTTCGATCATAGGTAATGGTTATTGTCCTTCTGTAACACAGCCCCACCCCACTATATTTGGCTCCACCCATTCAATTGGTTCCTGCAGCCCCTCCCCATTACTTTGAAATCATTTGCCATCACTGGGTAAACAGTGTTTATGCAAATAACAGCCAGCATCAGATCCACTGTTCTCTGTGGTGTATGCTTCAAAGAGGATACCAGTCTCAAAACATTATGATTTGGTATAATAGTTAAGGTCTTTAACTTTACCTCACAGACGAATGTTGCCAATAAACTTGTATAAGTGATGCCATGTGGAACAAAACATTACTGAGAAATAGCATCATCATATTTAACTGTAACAAACACAATAACTGTAATCAAATGATGCATACAGTGGAACCTGATGCAGGGCACACAAACACAACTCAACCAAACACATTGTGTACTGTACACTGTGATGCTACAGAGCTCCTGCCAATCAGGAACCCTGCTTAGCTAAATCCACTTCTTAGTGTAAAATGAGAATGTTGCCTTTCCCACTCTCTTGATACAGAATGCAAAATTATTTATAAATCACAGATATACATGACATCAAAAGAAGGAATCCTTTTGGTGCACCACAATCCTCCTGAGTGTAAAATCTCACTAGATGATTATCAGTTTGTTGCAACATACCTTTGTGAAATTCAAAGATGAATACTGAGAGGTGTGACTAGCTGGGCTAGTGTGTTTATTTACTTATATTCTGATTTACTGACAGTTGATATGAGAACAACCACTATGTATTTCAGCTAAAATGTATCATGTACACCTTCCCTCACTAGTGATTATCTTTGACATATTCCACTGGTCTACAAAAGTGCATACACACACACACACACACACACGTGCGCGCGCGTGTGTGTGTGTGTGTGTGTGTGTGTGTGTATATATATATATATATATATATATATATATATATATATATATTTAAGTTTTCTTTGTGTTACACAAACAGTCTTTCTGGACTTATGTATGTCAAGGATGTTCTATAAAATCTGTTGCATAATTAAACCAAGAGTACATAAAATATGTTCAGTATGAAATGCTTTATAAAGCACACTTGAGCTACTTTCTACATTTGTTGGGCAGTTATACTACTGTTCCGAATACAGTCTTTGAGTACACTTATAACATGTGAATCATTCAAGTTTATGATTCATATGTGTATGACTGTGCACAAAGACCAATGTGTACCTATGTGAGTTTTTGAGATTAATGAATGATTTACAGGTTTCCCATGAAATCATATCCCTGTACCTTAGATGTACAATCGTTATATACCAGTATCCCACATCTTGGGAGTATTACCACTGTTAAATATTGGCTCAGTAAATATGGTTTATATTCGATAGAGCATTGTGAGTTTTTTGATTACTTTAGTGCAATTGGTTTTGGAACATAAAGTGTTCCACTTTGGTAAACAATGTTACCTGCAGGTTAAAGGTACTGCAATGGGTACTACTTTTGCCCCTATTTATGCAGATCTTTTTATGGGATATTTGGAATGTGTTTTGATTTATGATGAAAGGAACCCTTTTAAAAAGGATTTGGTGATGTGGCGACATTTTTTAGATGACTGCTGAGGCATTTGGTCTGGGTCAATTGATGAATGACAGAAATTTGTTGTGTATTTGAACTGTAATAACGTTGGATTAAAATTTGTGGATAGGCGTGATCCATTCACTATAGACTTCTTGGATGTCAATGTTACAAAAGCCTTGGATAGTTTAATGATCACTAGCTTATATAGGAAACTGTTTACTAGAAATGCTTTATTAGAGGCAAGTAGTCGCCATTCAAAACACATGGTGACTAATATACCGAGAGTGCAGTTTCAAAGGTTGAGACGTATTTTGTAGTGATGATGTGAACTATAAGATTGAAGCTGAGAAGATGGGAGTTAGGTTCATCAATAGGGGTTATGATCAGTCTCAAATAAAATTGGTGAAAGATAGGGCCCTTAATTTAGAGAGGGAACCCTTGCTGCTTGATACCCATGAGGAAGAACCTAGGCGCTACAGACAGGAACCATCAAAATTAAAGCTTATTACTACTTATGGTACTGACACTTTTAAAATAAAAGAGGTTATAAATAAACATTGGCATATTTTGAAATCAGATGAATTTTCTGACCAATGTCTCAAGAACAATTGTTCATATAGTTATCGACGTGGCAAGATGGGGAATTCCTTTCTTGGTATAAAAGGATGGATTTTGATAAAGGTGATGTTAAGGGGAGTGTTATGAAAGGATGTAATAACTGTGGTAACTGCATTTACTGTAAAGTTATTTCTAGATCTAAGTCTTTTACATCTGTTAATACCCCCAAAGTATATGAGATTAGACATTTGATTACTTGCCGTACAGAAATGGTAGTCTATATCGCTATTTGTCAATGTGGGGCCTTCTATATAGGACAGACCTCAAGACCTTTTAAAAATCGAATTGCGGTACATCTTAGTGATATTAATTGTAAAAGGCCTAGGAGTGCACTCTTTAAACATAAGATGGAACATGGTTCAGCACATTTTGTATTTGTTGGAATAGATTTAGTTTGGGGTAGAAATTTATCAGATATGGGTAAACATCGTATTTTGGATAGGAAAGAGAGGCCATGGATAGTTAATCTAGGTGCTGTGTAAAGGCCAGGTTTAAATGAACATTGGTGAGGGGAAGTTTAATGCAATATGGATGTCATTTATTTTTGAAGGTTATATATTGGTAGATTTTTGCATACATGTATATATATATATATATATATATATATATATATATATATATATATATATATATATATATGTATGTATGTGTATATGTATGTATATGTTTACTGACATTTAATAGGTGCATATATTAGTATGTGTATGTATATATGTATATATGTGTATCTGTGGTTTCACTTCAGAATCCTGAAATATCACAATCCTGAACTTCATAATCTGGATGCCCAAAATCCTGAAAACTCAAAATCCTGAATCCCCAAATACTGAAAAGATATAGGACACAAAGAATGACAATATTCCAGTATAAGGAATTACAGAAAAACATACAAGACAAAGGATAGCACTTTTCACCAAATACAGGCAGGTGGGCAAGCCCCCCTGCACCCCCACACCTCCTGCTAATTAAATATATGAACTCCAAGATTGCACTCCACAGAAAAAAATGGTAAACATACCATCACGTTTCATGACTGCCTGTTGTAACCTTATTAATGTTCCCTTTTAACTTACTATACTACAACATAACTCATGATAGTGTAGTGAAGTGCAATCTTGGAGGTGATACATTTAAGTAACAGGGGGTGTGCGGGGTGCAACCTCCCACATGGGGGGTGCAGGGGGGCATGCCCTCCTGCTTATATTTGATAGAATGCCATATGGTTTGTGTTGTCTATAGTCAGTATATGTATGCTGTGTGTTTTCAGTATTTTGGGATTCAGGATTTTGAGTTTTCAGGATTTTGAATTTTCAGTATTTTTGGCTTCTGGATTATGAAGTTCAGGATTGTGATATTTCGGGATTCTGAAGTGAAACCATATGTGTATACATGTGTATGTATGATGTGTGTATGATGTGTATAGATATATATATATATATATATATATATATACACACACACACACACACACACACACACATATATATATATATATATATATATATATATATATATATATATATATATATATATATACACACACACACACACACACACACACACACACACACACATATATATATATATATATATATATATATACACACACACACACACACACACACACACACACACATATATATATATATACACACACACACACACACACACACACACACACATACATATATATATATATATATATATATATATATATATATACACACACACACACACACACACACACACACACACACACACACATATATATATATATGTACACACACACACACACACACACACACATATATATATATATATATATATATATATATATATATATGTGTCTAAGCATATGTGTATCTGTACGGGTCTACTTGCTATGGCTGACATTTCAGAATGTGGAAAACCATATGGCCGAGACCATATGATCAACATTCGAAATGTCGACCATACAAAAAAAAAAACATAAAAAAAAATCTTACCTTCACGATCTGCCCCTCCACAACCCCCGGAACTTAAATATACTAGCGCTGAGATCACACTACAGTGCGGAAGATGGAAATCTTTCCATTCTGCACTGTTTGCAGATGCCGATTCCACATGGTCGACATTTCGAATGTCAATCAAATGGTCTCAGCGATATGGTCTTCGACATTCTAAAATTTCGACCATGAGAAGGGGACCCATGTGTGCGCATGTATATATCTTTTTTGAGCGCATGTATATATCTTTTTTGATAGCTGAAAGAAGTTTATGAGTAAGAGTGTGTGTTATGAGATCTATTAAAAATATTTCCATGCTTTTATATGTTTTTTCTATACACATATGCACAATTTAGTTTACATGGGAACACACGTGTGTGTGTGTGTGTGTGTGTGTGTGTGTGTGTGTGTGTGTGTGTGTGTGTGTGTGTATACACACACACACATATATATATATATATATATATATATATATATATATATTGGAATTGTTTTGATGAATACAAATGCCATGCTAGATGATCATGCATGTGTGTGTGTGTGTGTGTATATATATATATATATATATATATATATATATATATATATATATATATATATATATATATATATATATATATATATATATATATATATATATATATATATATATATATATATATATATACATATATATATATATATATATATATATATATGTGGACATCCTGTCAAAAAAACAAAATGCAACACTCAGAAGACTGACACAATATGGTCAAGACAGACAGGTGATTGACAGGTGAGCAAGACTGGCAATCACTGGATAGCAGATTATTTCATTTCCCTGGAGATTGTGCGATCTCAAAGTTAGTATATTTAATATATCATTTTTGATTGGCTATTGTTTGACCAGTTGTGGTCAATCAGTTACAACTCAATGTTGTAAATTTTTGATTTAGTGACATATTCACACATAGATATAAATATATGCACATATATGTCAAAGTTATACTACACTGTTCAGGTAGTCTGTACCTTTATTCAATGAAGACACTGACAGTTCTGCTGTTACGACATTCATTTACTGCTTAACAATAAAAGGTATATACATCAAAAATTTACTTCAGCTTACAGTTTTAGATCTGCAAGAATAGAATAATCAAAGTCTCTCATACAAAATAAAAAGTCCCAATCTTTATAGTGTCTTTTCTGCCTACATCAGCAGTTTAGAGAATTTCCCAGAATAATAAGTCTTTCCCTTGAAGCTGGTCTGCTGACAGTTGTTTTCCATATTTTCCATATTTTAAACATTCTGTTCCTGAAGAATAACTCCTTTCGTCCTTGGCCTATCTTGCGTATCATATTGAGGAGACACAGCTGCATACAAGAGTTCATCTTGACCTGCCTGTAGATAATAATTTTACAAAGTTGCATAGTTTGTAAGAGTTAAAATATTTTACTTCTGATTCTTATTAACAATGAATGCCAAGCCATATGTTTTGCCAAGTTAGGTAACTGAGTTCAAGCTGAGTGCACTCTACACACTGAAACATTTATTTCACATTTTCAGAAAAATCCACAGAAATCCATTTTAACCTGTTCTTTTACTCTCACAATATATACATTTACATATACAGAGCTGTAGACAACTTTTCTGGATCTTTAAACTGTAGCAAGTGACTTACCACAAATATGGCTTGACACAGTTTAGATATGACACATGGAGCACTGAAGCACTTCAGCCTTGACCACAAATGCAGTATCAGCATTAATTTCAGAATGCCGGTGCTGCAGTACCACCCAATCAGTATCTGTCAGTCGAACCCCCTGACATCTTGCACCCGTAGTGGCAGGCCCCTTCCTTCACTCTGTCCTCTGACCTCTATGCATATATACATACACACACACACACACACACACACACACACACACACACACACACACACACACACACACACACATTCAAACATACAGCTGACTTGAAATTCTTATTACAGGATAGAAAAGTCTATCGAACAAGGAAACTAGATTGATATGCAATTTAAGTTCATAGCATAGAAGTTACAACAGAAAGTTTGGCTAACAATTTAGTAGGAAAAGGTGAATAGAGATACAGACAGAGAAACAGGTGGGACAGGGACTAGCAGTTTGAAAATGAAAATTTCAAGGAGATACATCACCCACGATTAAAGCATGCTTAATGACCTCATCCCCCAGTGCTGAAAGAACTAACAAATGTACTGTGCAGCCTTCATTCTGAAGTATTGTCAGCATACCCAGTGGTGTTAGCTGGTTTTCCTTGTGCAACCTTTTCCAGCTGAATTATTACATACAGATGGCCTTTCATACATCCCACAAAAGGCTACGGAAACAATACTTTTTGGCAAGCTGGTGAAATTCCTAAGTGCAAACTGTCTATTAGATGTTTTTATAGTGTAACGCCCGTGCACTGGCCCAGCAATCAAGGAATCTCAATCCTCATCACTAACACCAGTGAGGGCGTCCTCATAGGGGAGGATAACAAATACACACACAGTAAAGTACAATTTCTCTTGACAGCACGCAGTAATTACTTTCAGTCTGGGGCTGGTTTATCCCTTTCTCTCCATATCCTTAATAAGACTCCCCACTGGCACAGCTATATGGTCCAGATCTCAGCCTAGTGGGCAAGCTAAAATGTCCAGCACCCTCTCTGTCCAACCAGTGCTTCATGTCCCTGCCCAATTATCTCTACACAAAACAGCCACAGTTGAAAGGTTTGAAAATATTTAATAAAATAATAAAAACACAAGACAATACTTTTTACTACACAGTGCTAGTCAAGAGTTCAGAGGTCACAGAGAAATGCTCAAAATAATACAGTAGAAAAGTTCTGACATCAATACAGAAAAAAACAAATCTAATCTTCCTATTTCTTAGCTATATCTAAGCGAAAACACAGTTCAAAATTAACTTACATATAGAGCAAAGCAGTGCTGGTGATGTTGGATGTTCTGAAGACAAAATGCTAAATGCTCTGAGTCTCTCTATCCTTAAATTGATAGCACAGTACCACTGACTCGTTTCAGATTACATCATTTCTCCCTGATTCCCATGCTAACAGAAGCTCAGAGTGTAACAGCCCTTTTGATCTTGCAGCTGGTCAGGAAGCCAGAGCAATAAAAGACATTATACATGGAAATTCTAGCAACAATAGCCAGAATTCCTTCATCCAGATATCTCAGCTCCGAGTTTGAGATCAAAGAACAATTATACAATGCTTGACTTATCAGCTTAAATCCGACAGAGTACAATATGGTTACAATTTGGAAGTTCAATATTTACCATAATTTTCTTATATTTAAGAAAACAAGCATGTGTCTTACATTAATATTTACAAATGACACAATTATCTACAAAATTCTATCTGGCTAGGCTGGCAGCTTTCACCTATCTTCACATATCTTCCCCCCTGGAGAACTCAAGCTAGTTTTTCAAGTGACCCTTGAGAAATCTTGCTTGAGAGGGTTAGGTCTATTTAAGTATACCTTACCCCATTCCCTGTCTTGAGAGCCTATCTGTGTTGGCATTGCTAATCCCACAGAGGTGCTGCACTGACATATCATATGCTTGCAATCCTAGAATCCATCTTAGCAACTTGACATTTTGCTGGCTGGCTCTGTGTAACCATGCTAGAGGATTGTGGTCTGTAACTACAGTGAATTTTCTTCCATGCAGATAAAGCTGAAGTTTCTGCAGTTTCCACACTATGTCTAGACATTCCTTTTCTACAGCTGTATAGCATTCCTCCCTGGGTTGGAGCCTATGACTGAGATAAACCACTGGGTGCTCTTCTCCCTCTGAAGACATCTGGCTAAGTACAGCCCCCACCCCATGGTTCAAAGCACCCACCTGCACAACAAATTATTTGCTGTAATCTGAACTGGCTAACACAGGGGGTCCTTCCAAAACTTCTTTAAGCTCCTGGGATGCCTGTGCACATGCTGGGGTCCACACTACCTTATCTAGCCTGTTTTTCCTTGTCAGGTCTGTGAGAGGAGCAGCTATGGTACTATAACTGGGGACAAACTTTCTGTAGTACCTTGCTGTCCCTAAGAGTGCCCTCTCTTGCGTTTTGGTAACAGGTTCAGGCAATGCCTGAATGGCTTCTACTTTGGCAGGCTCTGGCCTGCTCTTGCCACTCCCAACTCTATGTCCCAAGTAGGAGTAATCTGCCATACCCGCCTGACATTTGCTGGGATTAATGGTCAGCCCTGCCCTCTGTAGTCTGCCCAGCACCTCCCTGACATATTGAAGGTGCTCTTGCCAGGAATGGCTGTAGATGGCAATATCATCTAGGTAAGCAATGGCAAACCCTCCTGCTCCTACTAGGATATGATCTGCCAGCCTCTGGAAAGTTGCTGGGGCATTTTTCATCCCAAAGGGCATCTTTGTGAACTCATACAAGCCAAAAGGAGTCACAAAGGCTGACCTCTCTCTAGCACTGGGAGTCAAGGGCACCAGCCAGTAACCCTTGGTAAGATCAATGGTGGTAAGAGACTTAGCCCTACCCAGCTGCTCTAGGGCCTCATCTGTTCTAGGCATGGGGTAAGCATCTGACTCTGTGTGACTATTTAATTTTCCTGTAGTCCACACAGAACCTGGTGCGGCCAGCCTTTGTTGGCACCAGCACCACTGGGGAGGTCCAGGGACTATTGGACTCTTGAATTACCCCTAGTTTCAACATCTCCTGTATCTCCTCCCACAGAGTCTGTTTGACTCTCTCAGGCACCCTATAAGGGGCCTGCCTAATAGGCCTTTGGGGTCCTGTATCCACCTGGTGCTGCACCAGGTGGGTGCACCCTGGTTTCCCAGTGAACATGTCCCCAAACTCCTGTAACACTGCTGGGACATTGCTACTCCTTCCACCGAGGTGTCAGTCTGAGCCTCAGTGAGGAGATCAGTTACCAGATCACCCTCAGACTCCTCCTGCAACCCACTGGAAATATTCAGTACAAGGGCCTCCCTATCATGGTAAGGTTTTATCATGTTAACATGGTACAATTTGTCTCCTGCCTCTGGCCTAGCAGTTCTACCATGTAGTTAACATCACTTACCTTTCTTACCACCTTGTAGGGTCCCTCCTAAGATGCTTGCAGCTTATGTCTGACAGTAATGAGAGCCATTCCCTGCTGCCCTACAGCATACTCTCTAGCTCGAGCATTCCTGTCATACCATACCTTTTTCTGCCAGGTTCTCCTGGGCCAAACCCATGAGTTCCCTGAGCCTTGTCCTGAGGTTTAGGACATAAGCCACAATGGACTCCTTGTGAGGTTCACACTCACCTTCCCACTGATCACGAATTAGATCTACAGGTCCCCTCATCCGATGCTCATTCAATAACTCAAAGGGTGAAAATGTGTGGATTCCTGGGGAACCTCTATGTAAGCAAACAACAGATGGGGAAAATATTTGTCCCACTCCCTCTTAAATTGGTCTGCAAATGCCCGTAGCATGGACTTGATTGTAGAGTTTAACCTCTCAACAAGACAATTAGTCTGGGGTGGTAGGGGGTGGTCTTCCTGTGCTTCACCCCACAGTACTTCCACAGACAAGCCAGCAGATCTGACATGAAATTGGCACCTCTGTCAGTCAGTATTTCCTTTGGGAAACCTACCCTTCTGAAAATCTCTAACAAAGCATTTGCCACCTTTTCTACCTCAACAGAAAACAAAGCCACTGCATCCGGGTATCTTGTAGCATAATCTACTAACATTAGGATATACTTTTTCCTTGTGGAACTTGGGGCACTCAGAGGTCCCACAATATCCATAGCTACCCTCTGAAATGTCTCCTCAATCATAGGCAAAGGCATCAAAGGATCTCTCACCTTGTCTCCTGCCTTGCCTACCTTTTGGCACTGCTCACAGGTCCTGCACTACCCTGTTACATCTCTGGAAATTCCAGGCCAATAGATGTTCTGATTAATACGTCTCTTTGTATGCTTTATGCCCATATGACCTGCAAAGGGAATATCATGGGCTATGGTTAGAAGTGCCAGACTGTAGGCTCTAGGCACTACCAACTGCTGTACCCTTTCACCTTCTAGCCCTCCCTCAGGGGTCCACTCTCTGTACAGTACCCCTTTGTCCCAGTATACAGATTCCCCCTTCCCTTGAGAATCAGGTGCCTCACTAACTACCTGCCTCAGGCCTTGCAATGTAGGGTCTGAGAGCTGAGCCGATCTTAACTCTCTCTTTGTAACCCTCCCCAGCTCCCCTTCCACAGGAAGTCTAGCATCCTGTGACAGCGGTGCCTCACTGTCAGCCTGGGCACTATTACTCACCTCCACCTTTGCAGTCACTCTGTCCAAGGGAACATCAGTACCCACAGGCAGCTGTGGCTCACTTTCAGTCTCACTGCTACAGCATAGCTTCCTCCCTGAAATAACCACCTCACCAGTCCTGGCTGAAAGATTGCGGTCTGTCTGGGTCTCTCCCAGCCTACCAGACCCACATGCTTGTTTTGAAACCTGACTGCATGTGACTGCATTAACACATAGTACTGCCTCATCAAAATCCTTCCCTATCAGGACATCTGTAGGATGGTAGTTCGGTACCCCTGTTTTCTCAAGACAACCTACTATTGGCATTTTGTCTTTCCCACTTACTGGCTCTCTCACCTTTTGTTCCCCACCTTGCCTCCATGGATATCTGTATGCCACATGGCCCCACTGGTTGCATTCAAAACATTTAACCCTAGGTCCTGGATGTTTACCTGGACTAGTGGCTTCCCCTGCTACTGGCAGATTCTGTTGGGGCAGTCTTGGCTGCCCACCATGGGGTTTCTTTAGATCTATGAGCAGTACCTGGGGTCCCTTTCCTGTGCAGGGATGCCCTGCTTGCTAGGTATAGGTCTACTTCCTCCCCAACTCCACTGAAGCAGCATATTGTCTATCAGCTAAGCAGATCCTTATGTCCTCAGGCAAAGGGTTAAGGGCTTGTTCCATCACCAAAAGGTCTGCCAGCCCTTCAAAAGTAGTGATCTGACATCCACTCACCCAACTATGAAAATGAGGGCTCAGTTCAGAAACATATTCATACAGACTTTCATCTGCCTTGTGTGTATGCTCACAAAACTTTTTCCTATAAGTTTCAGGTATTAGCTTAAAAAATTCTAACAAGCAATTCTTAACAACAGTATAATCAAAACATTCATGATCAGCAAGTTTAGACAACACAGTTACAGCTTTACCATGGAGTAAGGGGGTCAGGAACCGTAACCAGAGCCTTAGATCAACATCATACTGTTTACATACGCTCTCAAACATATGAATTAAACTATCAAAATGATTCCCCTCTGTAAACTGCAGAAGAAATTTACTGACCTTTTGTGCTTCTGGGGTCTGGTTACTCCTTTCCCCATTACCTCCATGACTCTGACAAAGAGTCAGCATCTCCTTTCCATGCTTCCTCTGCTGCTCCTTTTCCACAGCTTCCATTTCCAAATGACTGGCCTCCAACTCAAGTCTCTTTAGCTCCAGATGGATTTTTAAGTCCTCTGCACAAAGGTTGAGCTGTCCATTCCCTGAATGTTGTACATCTCCACGGCCAGTTTGATCATCCTCCTGGTTGCTGTTTTCTGATGCAGCTGTGACCTAAGCTGCAATCATGTCTGCATTAGTCAAGTTTCCATGCACCAGTCCCCTAGCCTGGCACACCTCAGCCAGCTGGCTCCTTGTCAGCTTTCTGTACTCCTCTGCTGACATGCTTGCCTACTCTCGCTGACTAACTAAGCTAACAAAAGAAATAAAACAATTGTGGTCTGAACTCTGAGTATTCACTGTGTGACTGATTTAGAGTACAAAAACACCTTAAGTGATCACTGTACACAAGCTAAAGGAATTCACTATCCACACCACTACAAGCCAATTAGTATGTGCCAACCAATTAATATGTGGTGTGGATATCCGACCACTGCCAAACAATTAATATGAGACACCTGTGCACTGGCCCAGCAATCAGGAGTCTCAATCCTCACCACAAGCACCAGTGAGGGGCGTCCACATAGGGGAGGATAACAAATACACACACAGTAAAGTACAATTTCCCTTAAGAGCACACAGAGATCACTGTCAGTCTGGGGCTGGTTTCTCCCTTTCTCTCCAGATCCCGAATAAGACTCCTCAGTGGCACAGCTATAGGGTCCAGATCTCAGCCTAGTGGGCAAGCTAAAACCTCCAGCACCCTCTTTGTCCAACTAGTGCTTTGTGTCCCTGCCCAAGTAGCTCACACACACACATACACACACACACACACACACACACACACACACACACACACACACACACACACACACACACACACACACACACACACACACACACTTTGAGATAAGAGTTATATACAAACACACAGACACTCCTGGAGAAGGCTGGCACAGATTCTCCAGCTGTGCCCCTTTTACCCAGACTATACAGTAGTACCAGCTGCCACCACCCACTAATATCAGCTACTAATGAGACCCTTATCAAAGGGTGTCTAATTATTACTGTGCAATATTATTATCCAAATGATAAGTGTAACTGAACAGTCAAGGCATATTTGGAGTGGTTTCATACAGAATATATATATATATATATATATATATATATATATATATATATATATATATATAATGTACTCTAGAGCTTAAATTATCTCTACACAAAACAGCCACAGTTGAAAGGTTGGAAAATATTTAATAACAAAATAATAAAGACAATACTTCTTACTACTCAGTGCTAGTCAAGAGTTCAGAGATCACAGAGACATGCTCAAAATAATACAGTAAAAAATTTCTGACATCAGTACAGAAAAAAATAATCTAATCTTCCTATTTCCTAGATATATCTAAGAGAAAACACAGTTCTAAAATAAACTTACATATATAACAATGCAGTGCTGGTGATGTTGGATGTTCTGAAGACAAAATGTTAAATGCTCTGAGTCTGTCTATTCTTAAATTGATAACACAGTACCACGGACTCATTTCAAATTACATAATTTCTCCCTGTTTCCCATGCTAACAGAAGCTCAGAGTGTAACAGCCTTTTTTATCTTGCAGCTGTAGCTGTAACTGAAGCCAGAGCAATAAAATACGTTATACATGCAAATTCTAGCAATTAACTCTGGTCTCAAAACAATAGCCCTTTTGATCTTGCAGCTGGTCAGGAAGCCAGAGCAATAAAAGACATTATACATGGAAATTCTAGCAACAATAGCCAGAATTCCTTCATCCAGACATCTCATCTCTGAGTTTGAGATCAAAGAACAATTATACAATGCTTGACTTATCAGCTTAAATCCAGCAGAGTGCAATGTGGTTACATTTTGGAAGTTCAACATTTACCATAATTTTCTTATATTTAAGAAAACAAGCATGTGGCTTACATTAATATTTACAAATGACAGAATTATCTACAAAATTCTATCTGGCTAGGCTGGCAGCCTTCACCTATCTTCACATATATGTTGACCAGTAAAGCCATTATCTGGTTGCTCTGATTCATTTCAGACTTGGCCACCAAAAAGATAAAGTGAGCATGTACAGTTTATCCAGACATCAATAAGGCATTTGATACAAGCATCATAGGAAGTTCGTATAACAGCTCAAGGGTTTGACTGTAGGGCCGGGGTAAGAGGCTAGTATAAAGGGTGGGAGGCTGATATAATGGTTAAGGTGTTTACCTTTCAGACACAAAGTACAGGGTTTGATTCTTACATTGGGGTAATTGGTTAGGCTTAAAATGGCCTACAAGGGCAGTTAGCCTAGTATTAATCTATGAGCCTATGATCCTAAGCTACTGATGTTGACTGGGAATTTCTGCATTTAAAATATTTGTGTGTGTGTGATGTGAGTGTATGCATTTGAGAAAAAAACATTTTCACTGACAGGTTTTTTGGAAGAAAGTGTTAAAAGTGTTGATTGTCAAAGCAGCCATGTAGATTTTAATCACTTTGTGTACTGCATAACCATTCAGTTAAGCAAATATATCCCTCTGCATCTGATGTTTTGAGTGTTAGAAACTGTTACTGCTTTTTGTATTGGTTTGCGTGATATGTATCTCAAGACTGCGTTACGGACATAAAACAATTTTCTAAAGGCGATTCCTTTAACAGTTATTTGGGTAAAGAAACATTAACTTATGCTGATGTATTCATATTTTCTTGGTAACAAAAAAAAAAACAATATCAGATTTCTACAAGGTGAATGGATGCAGAAAACATGTATATTTTGTTGTCAGCATAGTAAGTTACAATAGTTGTATTGGCTTTGATCATTCACATTTCTCTTTAGAAACAGAAAGGCCTGACATTGTGGTCATGATTAAAACATTCACATTTCCTTAACAAACATTCCCAAAAAAAAAAGAAAGAAAAAGAAAAAAAGCCTATGCAGTAGCACAGAAGGTAGAAAGATTAAGCCTTGACTAAAGTCCAGGCAGCATGAAATTGACTGGTAATGAGGTGCTTGACGACACAGGCAGGATGGCATGCCCACCCTGGGAGAGGGATGATGGTACCCATCCAGCTTGTGATGCTGCTCTACTGACAGGTCCACAGTTGCAGAGTGGAGGCTTTTCACGAAGTAGTGTGCTGGGAAAGGAATGATGTGGGGATATCTGCTCAAGCTGGTGATAACAGCACTTGTCAGTGCATGTGGGGGAGCATGCATGCATGGCCAGAGGGGTATAAATGGTCCTTGTGGTGATAGAAATGTTCATGCCACAAACTGGGGAGGACTTAGACCATAAATGAAAATGCTGTCACTGCTGAGATAACAACAAGAGCATAAAGCAGCTTCATGGACCCTGGAAGACCACACCCCTCAGACAGTATAAAGCCTGATTGAGGGAAGGCTTGATAGTAGATAGGCTTAGGTGCAAAAACATACAAAACAAAACTATGACCAAGAATAACATTAGCATGGTTCAAAGCACAAAAAGTTGCATTTAAAAAAGACAGTGCACTTTAGATTGTCTAAAAATACCAAATTGCCAAAGTATAAAAGTCACAATTGTTAGGAGACATTGTTAACAGGTGTTTGTCAGTGCCAAATGTTGACTTGATTGATGAAGTGGTGCATCAAAATAACAGGACAGCAAGACAGAGTAAGAGGAACAAGTCAGTAGACAGCAAGCATGAAACACAACACAGTAACACAGATGTTGCAGCAATGAACCTAATATGCTAAAACTCATGCTAAGAGTAAATGCACACATATAAGAAAATATTTAAGAAGTATAAATAGTACCTCCTCATGTAGCCCTTAGATTTCATTTATCTGTTCTTGGTCAAGACTTCTTACCTGCTAGATTAGAACAAATATAAACACTTTACACACTGTATTACTGCTGTAAATAAAACCTACCTCTCCTACCAAACCATGTATTTCTTTTGTAAAAATTCAGTGGGCTATATATACATAGAGTTGAAAAATCAGATACTGAGTTCCCATACTGGTTATATGTACACAAAGGGTTTACAAGTGCAAAGAGCACTGATTTATAATCTTAGGGTTGGAGGGGGAACTGAAAGTTTCCCCTTGCAAGTGCATATGATGATCTGGTTTAACACAAACAGGAAGTATCTGGGAAATGAACACAAGAACTGCACACATAATGTGCTCATATTTTATATAATATGTTCAATATTACAACCTTTATGCTTAACCACTAAAATGTTTGTCAAAAATGGGAAGTGGATCACTTTTACCTCCCAGACTTTTGCATCAAGCAGGGCAGCATAGTGGTACAGTGGTTAAAGCTGTCACCTCACAGCAAGAGGTTTTCTGGTTCGGTTCTCAGCTGAGGTGAGTTCTGTGCGGAGTTTGCATGTTCTCCCTGCATTTGCGTGGGTTTCATTTGGGTACTCCAGTTTCCTCCCACAATCCAAAGACATGCGCCTGGAGCATTTTTTCCCAGGCCTCCGCTGAAAATAGGCTCTGTCCTAGTCGGACTTTCCCGGTCAACAAATGCTAAATAAATAAATAAATCAAGGTTTGTCTCGTTAACCATGTAATAATTTTGAAAGTGAAATCTTAAAAGACCCTTGCCTAGAAAAGCTGGTCAATGACCACTTAGCATCCAGACTTCCGTCATCCTTGTACCCACTCCAATTTGCATACACACCAAATTGATCCACAGCTATTTCACTGGCACTCCATCTATTATTGGACCACGTGGAAAACAACAACAGTTATGTGTGCATGTTATTCATAGATTTCAGTTCGGCATTCAACACAGTCATATCTCAGCAATTGACAGAGAAGCTAGCACAACTAGGTGTCAGGACTCCAATGTGCAATTGGATTCTGGACTTCCTTACTGAAAGGCCACAAACAGTATGCGCAGGAAAGAACACCTCAAATAGTATCACCTTGAGCACTGGTGTTCCTCAAGGCTGTGTTCTGAGCCCTCTACTATTCACTCTGCTAACATATGACTGCACTGCCAAGTAGAGCTCTAATCATATAATCAAGTTTGCAGATACCACAGTTGTAGGTCTCATCAGTAATGAGAAGGAAACGGCCTATATGGAGGAAGTGAGATGACTGATAACTTGGCACAGTAACAACAATCTGGCACTCACTGTGAATAAGACCAAGGACTTAATTGTAGATTTCAGAAGAAACCATAAGAAACATTCCCCACTCACAATCAATGGGGAAACTAGCATTTCTGTGGTCCATCCCTCTATGGTAGGCATGGGGGCCTGCATCACACTTCACTCCAGGTAGCTAAGTAATTTTCAAAAAATATATACATTTAAATGTTACATCCAGTAATCATGATTTAGAGACTGTACCCTACCAATATCCACTGATTCAGTGTTGGAGCATCTGCTTGGGTCATTGATCTGGCAGGAGGGAAAGATTCTTTCACTGAATTGTGCAACTGACTATATTGCCATATGTGGTGGGTTTGTCAAAAGTGAAATCATTAGTGAAAGCTTGATCTCTGTAGTCTAGTACACTTTAATAGTCTGCAGTGAGTTATTGCATATATATTTTGCAATTATCCCCATCTGCATAGGGTAATGCAGGTAATTTATTACCAATTCTTATATTTGTCTAGGAATTCTGCTTATAATATTGTTTTTGTTTTGTAAGATTGTAAATGTTGTGTATGGATTAAGGGCTAGAATTCCTTTCAGAATTTGTTTGAGTCTTATTTTAGTGACAGAAGTACATAAAAGAGTGACAATCAACCTTGTGGCATTGATTGTGGTATAAATTGTGGCAGTGCTGCAGTGACTCCTGTATCAGTTTCGCAGTGATTGACACACTGGTTTGCAGTTACTGGATCATGCTGGTTGAACCATTATTTTTCTGACAAGAGTTTTCTATAATCATGTGCTTGTTTTTAGTTGTACAACTCTTTATTTTTACCAGCTTAACAAGAAAAGGCATCCTCATTTAGGTTAAGAATTAACTCAAATAGTTATGACAAAATCGGGTGTCACAGGAAATACCAGCTTCAGAATTAAGTGCTGCCTTACAGGTCTCTTTGGTGTAAAGTTCTACCTATCCATGTAGAACAATATTTTACCCAATATCAGACTGATCTCATAAAGGGATTATAAACCAGCAGACTATATTCACAATGCATGTGTATGTTACTTAAGTATTTATATCTTTAAGTATGTCTTATGCTTTAGCAGGTGGGAAGTTTCCATTTATGTCTCTACCAGAAGACCATGCAGATGTATTCAGAGGTCACTTAACTCATAATTTTATTAGACAATATTTGTCATATAATTGAAAAAGTCAGGAGCAGGAAGTTGATTGTTATGATCAGATGCAATTTTTTTCAGTTGGCTATAATGTTCCTATAATTAGCACCACTCTGTATGCATATCAGTAAGTCAGAAATAGCATCTGGTTTGATTAATGATTGCCTAAGCAAGTATATTTTCAAAACCATTTACATGTTATATATAGGGTACTGTTCTTTGAAAGATAAAATCACTCCTGGTGTATTTTTTTTCCTTACTCTCAGGAACTGGATTAGACTGTAGTGTGCAGAGATAATTGACAGATGATAATTTTTGTACTTTATTTAAGTACTTCAGAATGTCAGTCTGCAGAGCAGTTGTATTGTTGGTCACAATGATTTGTAAAAAAATGTTTTGTTGATAGATGTTGTATGATTAATAAAATTTCTACTTTTATGCTTAGCAACCATTGTTATGACTGCAAGCTGGGTGTAGTAATCAATTCTCCAAGTGATGTGGACGTTCTCCATGAGGTCTCACCCAAACAAATAACTGGTGCCAGAAACATGGCCTCAAGCTGAATGCCAAAATATGCATCATCATCCCCTTTGGGGAGAGTGACGTCCTCACATATTATCACATTAATAACAATGTCCTAAGTACACAATCAGTAGTGAAGGATTTGGGCACCCAGGTTGATAGCAACATGACTTTTGACCACCATGTTGCTTCCGTTGTACGGAAAGCATTCTACATGGCCCACCTCATAAGTAAGAGTATCTCATCCAGGGACAAAGAGATCATAACATCCCTGTATTCTTCCCTTATAAGGCCAATTATTGAGTACAACGCCCCCCTTCGGCATGTACCTTGCAAAGCACATGCAGCAGCTGGAGATACCACAGAGGTTCCTCACCAGGAGAAACCAGGACCACAAACATCTACCCTGCGCAGATAGGCTAAAAGCCCTGTCCCTGTACTCAGTTTCATACAGACTCTTCAGAGGTGACCTCTGTCTGGCATACAAAGCAATCTCAGACCCTGCTTGATGGGAATGCTGCATGTCCACCAGTCAAGCTCCACTCGAGCAATCCATATGCGCAACCTCAACCTGGTCTGTGATATTAATAGGACTTGTTGGCGGGACAGATTTGTGACCCAGAGACTCCCCCATCTGTGGAATAGACTCCCTCTCCACGTCAAGCAGAGTACCTCATTATCCCTTTTCAAGTGCAACCTGGATAACTGGATGGGAAACAGAAAATACACCCCTGGGATTCCACCTGTGTTCCTGCTGGACAGGGGCTTTGGGTGCTGACTTGTCTAAACATGGGCTGAACTCTTGGCTAGGCTTATAAGGGCCTCAGGGGCAATAGCCTAGTAACTTCCTATGGTCCTATGATCTATGTGGCTTGTCTTTTAGAAATTTGGTAATGGAGCTGTAGCAAAACAGTCAGTGGAGTTAAGACTAGAAAGAAATGTGCTATTGGAGAATTGCAGGTTTGCTGCAGGAATCTGCAGAGCCCTAGTACTACTAATTGCTACTTTCGTATACACCACTCCCTAGTGTTTGCCAACATGTTGCTTCAGCATGCCTCAGCATGCATGCATGCAATTCATCACAGTAAAAAAGGTACAGAGACTTCCAAGAGAGTATTTATGAATTACAAATTATGACGTGAGCTTCATGATTATGCCCAATACCCAAGGTTAAAGCCAACATACTCTGTTGGCTGTTTTGCAGATATCGACTGTAGAGCTATCAAAACAAAGTTCTTTGTCCTGGCTGATTGTGATAATCACATACAGGGCAACTGTCCACAGCTGCTAAGATACAAACAGATCAAATGGTCCATTGATTATAATGCCACCCATGATGCTTGTTGGGGATTTGGAAAGAAGCCTGATTACAGATGAGAATCACGTTCCAAAAACGAACTGACTTCTGTCCTCAAAGATAGGATAGGGTTTAGGTTCAACATCACATGACTCTTAGTGGAGGCTAGAATCAGCACATATGTTGATGCCTAAGACTGTCTTATCAGTAAACAGCACACTTCTAAAAGAGAATTTCTTTCTTGAGAGTAGGATACTGTTTAATTAACTGAATTTACTGCAAGGAAAATTCTCCTTTCTCCAAAATACTTCTTAACTGTTTACATTACATTAAGTATGGGATACAGGGAGTGAAGCCCATGCATATTGGGTGTGGAATACTTTTCCTAAATAGAAGGTTGGGACACCCCCCCCCCCCCCAAAAAAAAAAAAAAAACAAAAACAGAAGGTTTAAAAGCCTCATATTACACTTCAGATTTGTGATTTTATTCTGAAGTTGAATATGATCAAACTATTGCAAGTCAGATGCCTTAGATCCAGTGGAAGCCCTCTGGTAAGGCCAAACTGTAACTAATGCCAGGTTCGGACCTGGTCTGATTCGTATATCACTGTGCTTGGAGCTATATAAGAGTAATGCACGATGCTTCAGTCCTTAATGGAGAAAAGTACATCTAGCTACATCTTGTGTGCAGTCTAGATGCTAACATTGCTACCCATATCAACAAAATGCTTCCATTTTACTGAAAAAGATCATGGCATCAGCCTGAGCAGTGGAAAACAAAAAGAAAGAATCAGCAAATCTACACCACTAGCACTTCTGAATAGTATGTTTTTCTTCTGGTCTGTATTAACTGGAAATAAAAGTGTGATAAACTCATATCTGCTGGTGCTGTATAGCAATACACAGAGGGCAATGAAGTTCTAACTATTAAATGTAGCCATTTCCTGTATGTCAAGGAATGTACCTCCCATAACTGGCATTTGCCTCGTTCCTGAAGAATAATTATCTTAATCATTATCTGGGCTTTTCTGTAAGTATTACATCCCAAAAGTGTGCTGTTTGTTGTGTGATAATTGTAAGGCATACAGAATAAGGCCGAGTGTATTTTTGCAATGTGTAGCTATTACATAACAACTAGCTACCAGAAGTGCTTTAATGTACTTATAAACTAGAATATGGAATATTTTTACAGATATAAACATATGCATTTTTTAACTTTTAAGCATTACCATTCACAGCAATATTCATTAATTAAAAGTTACTGTATGCAGGCAATCTTTCCTCTTACAGACATTCGTCTTAATATATAAACAGTATACAGTGACACTTTTTAAATAAGTATGTCTTAATTTGATTTTTTTTTTCATTGTTTAATAGTGTGATTGATTTTGTACCATGTAGCACTGTAAAACTATAATGCTGCTTTCCAGCATGGTTTACATTATGTGAACATCTCTGCTGTTCTTGTAGCTTAATGTGTTGTGCCTTAATGATACCAGTAAATCTTTAGTTGTTGTCATATTAGAAAGACATATGCTATAGGGAAAAAACGGGAAAACAGAAATAGTCTTAAAAATCCTTTACTGCATTTCTGGAGTTGTTTCTTTGCACCAAGAATTTGCTGAGTCAGTTTAACAAAGCTTGACTGTCTTCAACCAATAATGCAGTGTGTTATTTCTAACAGCTCTAAAACTGAACACTAGCACATTAGCATGCGGTTGTATAAATGCACAAATGGCCTTTTTCAGGAATAGTTTCTGTAGCACTTAGCAATGAAAGCATCTACTAGTAATATGAGAAAATGTACATTTTCTTTGTCATGTTGTATAAACTGATTTTCGTATACCAGCACAATAACCTATATAAAAGTGCAACAGAAAGCCTGTTATGAATTGTCTATTAATTACACAGTAATAATAGTAATAATGTTTCTCTGAAAGAAATTATTTCTTTATTAAGATTATCCTGTATTTCAGATCAGTAGACAAACATTTTAATGTAATTATGTCCAGAATTTAATATTCTTGAACTGCCTTTCTTGTTATTGATGATAAACGTCAACTAAAAGAATACACTGAGGGTGAAACTATGTTTTAGGTCCATAGGTTCATAGGTGTGTACTAGGCTAATGGCCCTGGAGTCTTTACAAACCTAGCCCATAGGATTACCCTGACATCGTACCACCTGACCTTAGTTCCCAGTACCACTCTCGAGTAGAGCCACTGGAGTGATCCCCGGAGTGAATTTTCTATTTCCTATCCACTCATCAAGGTTTCTCTTGAAGAGGGCCAGTGAGGTGCTCTCTTTGACATGTATGGGAAGTCCATTCCACAGCAAGGGCAGTCTCTGGGTTATGAACCTGTCCCTCCAGAATGTTTTGTTGATTGTGGTAATGAGGTTGAGGTCACTGAAGCGTGTGGTGCGGAGGGATTGGGATTTCTTTAGATGTAGCATTTCTAACAGAGATGGATCAGACATGGCTTTGTATGTCAAGCAGAGATCGCCTCTAAGTAGGCGACATGAGACAGAGAATAGTTGGAGTTTTTTGAGTCTGTCCATATAGGATAAGTGTTTAAGGCCTAGGATCCTCTTTGTGAGGTACTTTTGCAGCCTCTCCAGTTGCAGGTGTCTAGTGAGGTACATGCCAAATGGGGCAATGTACTCAATGATTGGCCTAATGAGGGAAGAGTAGAGGGAGACAATGACCTCTTTCTTCCTGGATGCAAAACCCTTAGTAATGAGATGTGCCACACAGAAAGACTTTCTGACCACAATGGCAATGTGGTGGTCAAAAGAGAGGCTGCTGTCAACCTGTGTTCACAGATCTCTTATAATGCCTTCTGTGTTCAGTGGACTACCATCAATGTGGTAATTCATTGGTACCGTGTTTTTCCCAAAGGGGATGATGACACATTTTTTTGGCATTGAGCTTAAGGCCATGGTTCTGACACCAGTATTTGGTCTCAATGAGGCCTTTCTGTAGGATGTCAACATCACTTGGGGAGTTAATAATAGCTCCCAACTTGCAATCGTCTGCGAAGTTTGTCAGCCAGAGACCCTTTGTATTGGCCTGGACTTCAGAGAAGTAGATACCAAACAGGAGAGGACTCAGGACCGAACCCTGTGGAACTCCACTCGTGACTCATTGGCAGTCTGACTTGGAGTCCACTACTTTCACACTGCGGGTTCTATCTGTGAGCCAGTTTGCAACCCACCTAGTGATATAGGGGTTGATGTCTAGCTTAGTGAGTTTTTCTCTGATTCCTGAATGGGGAATGGTATCAAAGGCCTTGGTCAGATCAAGGTAGGCTGTATGAACCACCTTGCCTTCGTTCACAGATCTGACTCAAAGAAGTCGACCAAATTGAGCAGGCATGATCTACCCTTCATAAAATCAAACTGTGTGAGATCCAGAGTTTGGAGATTCCCTATATCCTTGTTTATTAGGTCCATGATGATGCATTCCATAGGTTTGCATATCAGACTCGTCAGGCTAATGGGGCAATAGTTCCCAGGGTCTGTAGTCACTCCCCCTTTGTGGAGAGGGATGACTGTAGCAGTGCACCATTTGGTAGGGACAAAGCCTGAGGTGAGGCTGTGATTGAACAGGGTGCATAGGTAAGGTGCCAGCTCACTCTGTAGTTCATGTAGAACACAGACAGGGACATTGTCAGGTCCCATGGAAGCTGTATTCTTGGCCTTGGACAGTGCTGTTTTAACCTGTGCAGCAGTAATACTGGGTGCCTGGCAATCTGCTGGTATTGTGATTGGTCCTTTGGGGGGAGAGGGGTAAAGCTGGTACTGAATCTGTCAACCAGTATATTGCCAATATCTGTTGACTCGGTATAGGAGGTACCATTGTGCAGTAGCTCAGAGCAAATCTAGGTATTGCCATGGAGATTCTTTACATAACTGTAGAAGGCCTTGTGGTTGTCTTTACTATCTGCTGCAATTCTGTTTTCATAGCTAGTTTTAGAGGATTGGATGAGGGATCTCAACTTTTTGTTGAGGCTGATAAGAGAGTTTTTCCAGTCTTGGGACTTCACTTTTTTCCGCATCAGTTTCTTCCTTCTGTTGTAGAGTTTGTTTATGGTAGGGGACCACCAGATTGGTTTCCTTTTTTTGGAGGAGAGCATCTTGATTCTATTGGGTATGGCAAGATCCATGCATTTGTGTACGTGTTTGTACAGTGCATTGGTGTATGATTCGGCAGTCATGCAACTATTGTCCATTTGCATGAGTGCCATGAAGTTAGCCACCTCTGTTTTTAGGAGCTGAAAGTTAGCTTTGGAGAAGTTTTTCATGGTGGTTACCTTTGCAGGGGGGTGGAAGGGATGTGGATTTTCAGGGTGATTAGTTTGTGGTCGGATCTTACCAGGGAGGAGTTAACTATTGGTGTAGAATCACAGTTGCCCATGTTAGTAATGACCAGGTCAAGGATGTTGCTACCTCTAGTGGGGGTAAGAATGAGCTGGTCCAGGGCATTTGAATTAATGAATTCCAGGAAACGTTGGGCAAGTGTATTGGTACATGAGTAATTTTCCCAGTTAATGGAGGGGTAGTTGAAGTCGCCCAGTATGAGAGTGTTAGGTTGGTTCATAGGTTCATAGGTTGGTAATAGGCTATCAGCCCTAGGGCCTATACAAGCCTAGCCATAACAATTCCCTGGCTATTTCTTCCCACATTATTTACTTTCCTGGACCCCTGTCTAGCAGGGCGACTGATGTGATCCCTGGGGTGAATTTCCTTTCTCCCATCCAATCGTCAAAGTTCCTCTTGAAGAGGTCCAAAGAGGCACTCTGCTTGACATGTATGGGCAATCTATTCCAGAGTCTGGGGAGTCTCTGGGTCAGGAACCTATCCCTCCAGCATGTTTTGTTTATTGTGATGACAAGGTTTAGATCCCTGGAGCGTGTAGCTCTGAGTGATTGGGATTTCTTTAAGTGTAGCATGTCCAACAGCTCTGGGTTTGACATGGCCTTGTATGTTAAGCAGAGATCACCTCTGAGTAGACGATATGCGACAGAGTATAGCTGGAGTTTTTTAAGGCGGCCAGCATAGGGCATCTGTTTTAGGCCTGTGATTCTTTTAGTGAGGTATTTCTGAGGCCTTTCCAGTTGTTGCAGATGTCTTGAGAGGTACATACCAAATGGGGCGTTGTATTCTATAATGGGTCTAATGAGGGATGAGTACAGTGGGACAATGACCTCCTTTTTTCTGGATGAAAAGCCCTTCGTGATGAGGTGTGCCACATAGAAGGATTTCCTGACTGTTGTGGCGATGTGGTTATCAAAGGTGAGACCACTGTCCACCTGTGTCCCTAAGTCTCTTATCACACTTTCTGTGTTTAGTGTACTGCCACCTATATGGTAATTCATGGATACATGTTTTTTCCCAAAGGGGATAACAATACATTTCTTGGCATTGAGCTTGAGCCCATGGCTCTGACACCAAGCATCTGTTTCTGTAAGGCCCTTTTGTAGAGTATCCACATCATTTGGGGATTCAATAATGGCTCCCAGTTTGCAGTCATCTGCAAACGTTGTTAGCCAGAGTCCCTTAGTGTTGACCTGTACTTCAGAGAAGTAGATGCCAAACAAGAGCGGCCCCAGGACTGAACCCTGAGGTACTCCACTTGTCACTTGTCTGGAGCTGGATTTGGAGTTGGCTACTTTTACAGTGTGGGTTCTATCAGTAAGCCATTTAGCAACCCATTGGGTGACATAGGGATTAATGCCCAACTTAGTAAGTTTATCTATGATTCCAGAGTGGGGGATGGTGTCAAAGGCCTTGGCAAGGTCTAGATAGGCTGTGTGGACCACCTTACCCTTGTCCATGGCTCTGGAGACTGATTCAAAGAAGTCAATCAGGTTCAGGAGACAAGATCGGCCCTTCACAAACCCAAGCTGGGTGGGGTCCAGTGTTTGAAGGTTGCCAATGTCTTTGTTTATAAGTTCCATGATAATATGCTCCATGACCTTGCAGATAAGGCTTGTCAGACTGATGGGACGGTAGTTTCCGGGATCCAAGGTGGATCCCCCCTTGTGGATTGGGATAACTGTAGCTCTGCGCCACTCAGTGGGCACGAAACCTGAGGTGAGGCTATGATTAAACATGACACTTAGGTGAGGTGCCAGTTCATATTGTAGTTCATGTAGTACACAGCCCAGGATGTCATCTGGTCCCATGGATGCTGTATTCTTTGCTTTAGAGAGTGCGTTTTGTACCTGTGTGGCCGTTATTACTGGAATTTGGCAATCTTCCGGTATTGAGATGGGCCATTTAGGGGGTGAGAGGGGTGAAGTTGGCACTGAATCGATCTGCCAGGATATTGGCAATATCCTTCAGATCAGTATATTTAATGCCATTCTGTTTTAGCTCAGAGCAGATCTGAGCATTGCCATTTAGATTCTTGACATAGTTATAGAATGCTTTGTGGTTGTCTTTGGAATCTTTGGCAATTTTATTTTCGTAACTAGCTTTGGAGGATTTTATGAGGCATCTCAGTTTCTTACTGAGGCTAGTAAGGGAGTGTTTTGCATCCTGAGATTTTCCTCTTTTCTGCAAAAGTTTCTTCCTTTTGTTGTAAAGTTTGTTTATGGCAGGGGACCACCAGATTGGCTTCCTTTTTTTGGATGAGAGCATTTTGGTTCTATTTGGGATGGCACGATTCATGCATGAGTGGATGTGCTCGTACAGTGCCTTAGTGTAGGATTCATCAGTTGAACTTTCAGTTCCCGTCTGCATGGGTGTCATGAAGTTTGTCACTTCTGACTTGTGTAGCATGAAGTTGGCTTTGGAGAAGTTTTTTATGGTGGTTTCTTTACTGGGGGGTGGGGGTGGGATGTGGATGCTAAGGGTGATTAGCTTATGGTCAGACCTGACTAATGAGGGGGTGACCATAGGTATAGAGCATTGATTTCCCATGTTGGTAATGACCAGGTCTAGGATATTGGAGCCCCTGGTGGGACTATGGATTAGTTGATCCAGGGCGTTGGAATTTATGAATTCCAAGAACCGTTGCGCAAAGGTGTTGGGACATGAGTAGTTTTCCCAGTTAATGGCAGGGTAGTTAAAATCACCCAGTATTAGGGTGTTTGGTTCTATCTTAATATTTTCCAGTATGTTTAGAAAGGTGTAGTGAGAATCTTAGGGTATGGTGGGGGATCTGTAGCAAGCTACAATTTGGATTCCAGTCTTACCTAGTGTTAGTTGCACTTGGAGAATTTCAGACACATTGTGTTGGCCAACTAGCCTGGTGGTGTGAATATCCTTGGTGAATATTGACATTCCTCCACCTTTAGTGTTTCGGTCCTGGTTTGGTGGCCGAAAAGTGTGGTAAGAGTTGTAGCCTGGTATTGCAGGGGTGCTCTCTGGAGCCTTGAACCAGGTCTCAGTTACTGCACAGATATTGATGTTCTCCATTTTTAGGAGTGCCTCGAGAGAGTGCATTTTGAGGTTTAGACTTCTAGCATTGAGTAGCATTACCTTCAGATTTTGCGTGCTTGTACCTGTTACGGTGGTGGTTTTGTCCTTTGAAGTTTGCCTAAAAATGGCACTATAGGGGTGGCAAGAGCCTTAGCCAGTAACCTGAATCCCAGGGGCAACAGGTGCAGACCATCTCTGGCAAAGCATCGTGATCTGTCAATCATGTCATCCCAGGCAGACAGATACTGGATCCCCTTTGAATGACACCATAAGCTTAGCCAATTGTTGAAGTCAATCATTTTATCCTTATATTGTGGTATCATTCTGGGCGAAGGCAGGATGCTACTCAGGGCTAGGGTCATACCTGCCTTGGCCACATGATTCATAGTTTCATAGTTTCATAGTAGTGTACTAGGCTATCTGCCCGGGAGCATTTATAAGCCTAGCCAACAGTGATGTGGCTTACGCCACCCCGTACTATATAGTTTCGCCTCTCTAATAGTGACACATGTGGGACCCCATTATTTAGTAAACTATACCTCTGTCTAGTAGTGACACTGAGGTGACTCCCGGGGTAAACTTGCGATCTCCCATCCATGCATCGAGATTTTTCTTGAACAGTGCCAATGAAGGGCTCTGTCTCACATGAACTGGGATTTTGTTCCAGAGTATGGGTAACCTCTGTGTTATGAATCTATCCCTCCAGCATGTCCTATTCGAGAGCTCTTCCATGTCTCTTTTCATGTAGTCCAGGGAGGTACGTCTCAAGTCATTCACTCCAACGTGGACAATGACAGAGTCATATTTGTACTTGTTGTGGAGTGACTTGAGTGCATGCGTTATGTAGCGGATCCTGGCACCCGACAGGCAGCTGACTGTAATTTTCTCCTTATTCAACCTGGTGAGAGGGACATCAGTGTGCCGGACTATAGAGTCACCTATGACTAAAGTGTTAGGTACATTGTCTTGCCTTAGGGGCTGTTGCTGGGTGGCACACTGGTGTTGTGAACTATGTGACACATTGGTTGTGATTGGTGTTTGTTTGCATTTCAGCTTCAGAGGTCTTTGTTTCTTGGGCAGGTTACAGTTAAGGGCCTCTGCATATGTGGATTTAGTGTTGCTATATGTAGGTGTTGGTGGTGCGGGTTTAGAAGGGCTATGTGTTGCTTGAGGTGTAGTGTGGGTGTTAACCTTCTCCTCTTGACTGTTTAGCACAATCTTGGGTGGAGAGAGCTTTGCTTCCATTTTGGCTATGTAAGTGCATCTCTCACAGGTTGTAGTGTTTTGTGGTAGGAGGAGAGGGTTGTCTGTGTACATGAGGCAATTGCTGCATTGCCCCAGTATGCCCAGATTCACCAGGTGGACAGGAGAAATCACCGGAAGCTGACCCTTGGACATGCCTGGTTTGGGGCTTTTTTTTTTTTTTGTAAAGTATAGGAGCTGTTTCCTTAGCAAGGTACTTTGCAATTATAGGCTGTTTAGTGCCTACTATTAATTTCTCCTTGTTAACAAGGAGAGTTCAGTGTTTGTATGAGTTTAAGGCTTCCTAGTGCTTTCCAGCAGGTATTAGAGAAAGTGCTAGTCACAGGGATGCTTAAAGGTAAGATTGAAAAGAATGCACTCTGCAGTGTGCACTAGAGAAGTTAGATGTGAAAGTAGGTAACTTGAGTTTTACCTGTTCAAAAAGTTAAGGTTTAGTGGAGAGTTACTATTTTTAAAACAGCAAGATGGATTGAAAGGGGTGGTCACTTTTGTATTTTGGTACTATGAAATACTGTAGGATGGCCAATAAATTTAAATAATTGAAGGGGTGGGATTTCAAAAATGATGATTTTGTGATTACTCACATAAGCCAGTGAAAGTAGAGAGAAATGAGATATATGGTCAGATTAACATAAGAGGCGGGCAACTAGAAAGACAGTGGTATTTAACAAGACAACTTAAATGGGTGGGAGGGCGGGAAAAAATTCTGCTAAATTCTGCCTGACTCAGAACAGAGAGAGAGCTGTGGTCTCTTTTGAAGTTTTAATATGCTGTTAAAACATTCTCCAATGTGCTTAGGAACATGGAGTGTGAGTCTTAAGACATTGTTGGGGACCTATAGCAGGCTACGACCTGAATCGCTGTCTTACCCAGTGTTAGCTGCACCTAAAGTATCTCTGATGCATTATGTTGGGTTACCAGTCTGGAGGTGTGCACATCATTTATGAATATGGAAACACCACCACCTTTGGAGCATTGGTACAAGTTCTGGGACTGAAAGGTGTGGAATGAGTTATAGCCTGGTAGTGCAAGGGTGCTTTCTGCTGCCTTGAACCAGGTCTCTGCTACAGCACAAACGTCGATGTTCTCCATTTTAAAAAGTGCTTTGAGCGAGTGCATTTTTAGATTTAGACTTCTAGCATCGAGCAGCATGACCCTCAGATTGCATTTGTTTATAGCTGTTACGGTGGTAATTTGGTCTTTGGAACACCACCTAAAAAAGGCACTATAGGTGTGGCAAGAGCCTTGGCCAGTATGCAGAAGCCCAGGGGTGAAATATGCAGGCCATCTCTGGCAAAAAATCGAGGTCTGTTAATCATATCATCCCAGGCAGACAGATACTGGATCCCCTTAGAATGACACCAGAAACGTAGCCAATTGTTGAAACTGATCATTTTCTGCTTGTACTGTGGTATCATTGTGGGTGATGGTAGGATGCTGCTCAGGGCTAGGGTCATACCCACCTGGGCTACATAATCTGAGAGCTCCTCCATGTCTCTTTTCATGTAGCCCAGGGAGGTACATTTCAGGTCATTCCCACCCACATGTACAATGACAGAGTCATTCGTACCTGTTGTTGAGGGACCTGAGTGGGTGGTGGATCCTGACACCTGACAGGCAGCTGACTGTTACTTTCTCCTTATTCATCCTAGTGAGTTGGATATCAGTGTACCTCACTATCAAGTCACCTATGACTAGTGTTTTGGGCATGCTGTTCTGCCTTAGGGGCTTTGGTTGAGTGGCACACTGTTTAGGAGAGTTATGTGTCTCGTGATTAGTGTTGTGTTGTGGTGGTTCAGTGCGTTTCTGCCTTGGAGGTCTCTGCTGTTTGGGTAGATTTTTACTGAGACCTTCTACAAAGGTAGGTGTGTGCTTTATGTTTTTATGTGACGGCAGTGCTGGTGTGTGTTCTGGAGGGATATGTGTTCCATGTGGTGTGGTGCAAGTGTTGACCTTCTCCTCTTGACCAGCTATTCCGGTCCTGGCTGGGGAGTGCGTGGCTTCCAGTTTGGATATATAAGTGCATCTCTCGCAAGTCTGAGTGTTGGAAGGTAAGAGCAGAGGGTTGTCGGTGTACATGAGGCAGTTGCTGCATTGCCTCAGGATGCCCAAATTCACCAGATTAATAGGAGAACGCACATATCTTTCTCTAACTGTGATTCTCCAACTTCTGTATTACTTATTATAAAGTTCCATTACCATTTTTTTCATCCTTTTCAACTTTTTCCTCACATGTAATCAATGGGTCACTGAATGAAACTGTCCCAGCCTGCTTTATTGGAAAAACAATAAAGGTATTTTGGGCAGTCCGTGACTCATTTCATGTAACTGCCAGGAAAAGTGGGGCAGTTTGCATTAAAAAAAAAAAAAAAAGAATACAAAGCTATAAGTGGCATTTTTCTACTACCACTAAAGAAAGAGCTGTAATCAATTCTGTGAATGCTGTAGTTATCTTAATCTATTTTATATGTACCAAAACTAAGGCATAGTTACAGAAATATGATTTAATTATTTATTTCAGCTATTTAGTTCTGTTTTACTTTTAAGACCCATCTTTTTCTACTTAAAAAAGCAAATGTTTCAGGCTGCATTATAGCAGTAAGGGAGCTGAGTGAATTTTGTTCTGGCTGCTAGATGCAGGACTATTTTCTTATTTGGTTTATTCCCAGGATGTGTGTGTGTGTGTGTGTGTGTGTGTGTGTGTGTGTGTGTGTGTGTGTGTGTGTGTGTGTGTGTGTGTGTGTGTGTGTGTGTGTGTGTTATATGTTTTTACCAATGAGAATTCCTTATTTTAAATGCATACTTTGATTACCATACACGTCCGCAAGTCATAACTCCATGAGGACTCCATTGGCTGAGTTCAACTCTCCGGTGTTGAACTCACGAACCATTATCTTCTATAGGAAACTACTGCTGCCAGTGTGGTGTCTAAGTATGTGCCAGCAGTGATTCCTTTGTTTGGGGAGATTTCTCTCATCTTAGTGTTTGTGCACCCATAGACTTGGTATATATAAGTTCCTGGACTGTGAGGACCTTGTTCCTCACATAGGGGGGTGAGGAGAACTTACTTTTAATGTTGACTGTTGGGTTAAATCCTTGCCAACTTAACATGGAGATTTGAGCCCTTATTAGAGAGTCAAACTCAGAAAAGTTGACTCTTCAAGGAAAGAGTTCAGGAATGTATCAAAGCCAAAGTTTGTATCCAAAATAAGGAATTCTCATTGGTAAAAGCATATAATCTGCAAATGTTATGATTAACAATTAATACATGGCAGGGTTTGCTATAAAATAAGATACTGCTATGTCTCAGGTACATTGTAAAACATGAGGCAAAGCTAAGTGTCTTCTGTACCTGAGAAGTAGCATTATTCTGTGAGAAAGCACACTCTCTGGAATATAATATGTTTAATTGGACTTGACTCCATCCTTTAAAAAGATTATGCGAATATGTGTTTTGTTAAATATGAAAGGGCATACATGTATAAAGCAATTCTAAAATGCCAGTATTGAATATCTTAAAAAGATCAGATACCTGTGTTTCATTTCAATTTGCAAGACAGCACTTGGCCAGCACTGCAATGTGTTGTAGTATTGCTACAACTTTTGTCTAGTTGGACAGCAGATTGGTTGCTTGCATGTAGAAAAACAAAAATAATACAAATAAAAATAAAAAACTTGTATGCAGATTTGTATTTCATAGAAGGATGGAGTCCTGATTATGATCCAGGTGTCCAAAGTTTAATTAGTAGCTAGGGTACTACAGCAGTAAGCTGAGGGGCAAGAGGAATGATGAGGCAGAGCCTACTTACCTCTCTTATTGGGAGCATGATATCCCAGTGGGCATAGTCTACCCATAATCCCTGATGGTAGCGTGAGTAGAAGATGAAGTCAACTGCCTACTAGGGAATAAGACTGTTAGGGTAATGTCACTCACAGAAGTGGGTAACAAATCATTCACATCACCCCACTGCATAACTACTCCTTGGGATGCTTTGGGCATGATCAGTGGAGAATGATAAGGTTTAAAGAAAATCTCTCTGATAGCTCACTGCTCAGTATAATAAAAGTAAAAAAAAATAATAATAATAATACAATTTTTTCAGTCTATTTACCCACATCTAGCAGAAGTCTCTGTTTCTCAGTATGACGTTATTTGGCGTTTACTTCTCTTATCTCCAAATCAAAAAACAGAAACTCTGGTTAACCACATTTGCCGATGGCTGTAAATTCCCTTCTGATAAGCAGATGCTACAAAGTGAACTTACACGTTACTTGCTGGTGCACTGAAAATGGCCTAAAACTAAATGCTAAAAAAGCCTATATTGTATAATGTAAAAAATCCACCACTCGGCTTATAGTATACAAACCACCCCACTTCAATATGAGGATGTTGTGAGAGACCTTGGAACATAGATAGATAGCTCCCTCTCCTTTGATTAAATAGCAAGAACAGCACTGCTAGAAAGCATTCCGGAAAGCACACTTATTATGAAGGTTTTACAGATGCCATGTAGTGTGATGCATTGTCATGGCAGTATGACCTAGATAGGACTGGAGGACATACCACAAAGTATTTCTATGTTAATAAGTGTCAATCTGAGAAGTCAGAAAAGAGCATTTCAAGTAATCACCTAAAATGAGGTTATTGCATCAGAAATTTGTTAAATTAGTAAATTTGATCAACTTCAGATGACAATAATCCCTTTTTATAAGTCCCCTTACCATGTACCATCCCTCTCACCATCTGTTTTTGTGGCATTTGCCTCCTGCGCTCCATGATTTGCTAGTCTCCAAATTCTTGCTCTACTGGCCCATTCACTGGCAAGGCAACAGCCCATTCGCTCTCCAGGGTGAGAGCCATGTGGTAGAAGCAGTGCTATCCTTTGTTTGGCATCAATGTGTTTTCCTTTAGCAGTCCTTACCCTTCTCCAATATGCATACCTGCTGAAGTCTAAAGGATTGGCATGCAATGGAAATCTGTCTTCTTCTTCCACAAGTGATGTCTTCTCCATTGGCCTTGCCTCACAAAACCAAGTACCTCCTCAGATCCATGTTTCTAACCAGAGATTCTAAATGGAGAGATCATCATCCATACCTGCATCCTCAAACCTCCCCTGCAGAAAGAAAAGCAGACACCCCTTCATCACTGCAATATCATCCTCATCTCATTCTTCTACTACCAGAGTCACCAATCATCCTTGGGACATCTGGGTCATGGTCAGGATTCTATTCTGTCATGACACCCTCCTGGTTCTTGCCCCTATATTTAAATATTACACAGTCTGAGGTTACAACACTTCAGCTAAGATGGATGAGGATTTCTCCATTGCCTGAGTCTGTGAGACCTCAAGAGTTGAAATATTTAAGTAAGCAGCTATATGCTGTAACATAACATGGTGATTCCACCATGTGACTGTCCAGCAGGTAAAGGAACCAGGGCAAAGATGGGATGATTTCATGTTGTGTCATAATTTGGGCCAAACAGATTACAAAACAGTGTGGGACAAGAGGACTGGTCCATTTAAAACTGAATGAACAAGTTTCCTATACGGGAAATTAGAGATAGCCCTCTCCCATTTAAGGTCTGGTCAAATTAAAGATGGTAGAGGTCATTGGGAAGTCCAGAGGAGTCTGGACCACTTGTGTTTCTAGAATTGCAAAAGGTAAAAGAGACTGTCTGGGGCTCAGGCAATCAGCTCTGAGGCAGGATTCCAATGTGAGGTCTGTATTTCTCATTGGAAGTCCCTGAGGTAGAGAATCACACTGGAGTGATTCTGATAACAAACTGTTTTATTTCACTAACAGCAGTTGAAAGACTTTAAAAACTCTTAGTGTTGTACCAGTCCTTTATGCTTGTGAAGCTCTAGTTAAGAGAAGAAACTATTTTGTGGAAGAACCTTTTGTGTCACAGGCTTGTTTAAAAATTGAAAAGCACTGTAACTGTTAGCTTTAAAGAAAATATGCACTTGTACTGAACTATTGCCATGACTGTGGCAAACTGGACTATTACTTGGTTGCAAGTTTTATTTATATTGACATTCTCCAGAACCTATCCTGCTAGCAAAAGTAAAGTCTGTTCTGTGTTCTCTACATAAAAGTTGCAATTTCTGATGAAACCAGGTATGTTTAATGTTTAAAATATCACATCTGGTGGAGAATATAAGCAGACACTTACTCTTTCATTTCCCCTGCTTCTGCCAGCAAGTTTTTTCTCACAATAGTCAAGAGAGTCTATGCATAAACTGAGTAGGAAGTGTCTAGAGGGTCATCCAGAAGTGTTCCTCTCCCTGTGGACTTTAATGACTACAATTGAGAAGCTCCTTCAGACAATTGCTACTGCCACTGCAGTATCCAACTCAATTGTACAACCAAGAGCTATACCCCCATTAAAACAACTAAGTAGCACCAAGGACATGGAAGGACATGTGGTCAATTTCAAAAGGATAACCATCCAGGAATGCTGTAACCACAGCAGTTAGGCAAAATGCCTAGCAACACACCTCATGAGGGAGTCCATCTAAGTGTACTTCTTAGAAAGGCAGAAGTCACCTCAGAAATACAGGCCTTCAAATTCCATGAATGGAGTTTTTTCTACAGCTAAGATAGTCAAAGCACAGTTATTTGAGTTGAAGCATTTTGTGAACTTTTGTCTTGGCCCCAAAAAGGATAAATAGTAAAGAAACCATAATAGAATTTCTAGTAATAGATTGTTTCAAAACTGCTTTACTTGCAGTCATTAAAAGTGGGTTTGAGACAAACCAACATGATGCTTTGTAACACTGATAGAAAAAGAATTGTGTTGTCTGGAAATGTGTATAAAGAAGTACTTAAAAAGGTAAATAAAAAGTCATTGAGTAAAAAGAAAAAGGATCACATCTTTTACCTGCTTTAGACATGGAAAAAGTGGGCACATTGCAAATGAATGTGACACAGAAATCAGAAAGGAAACTCCTGCCCAGACAGTTAAAGAGGTGTGCATGTGGGGGGAGGGGGGGGTGAAGTTATGCACTGTGTCCAGACAATGACCCACTTGATCGAATTAGCCTTCTGTTATTCAACCATGACTAATTTGATAAAATGTATAGTTAATGTAGAGGATGACAGTTATAAGGTTTGCTTGACTCTAGGGGAACGATTATTATAGCAAAAGCCCATTGTACTTGTAGGAAAAAAGGCTTGTTCATCAAAGACAATAGACATAATATGTAAACATGGAAAAAGAGATGTTACCCGGTTAGTAAGGTGGAAGTACAGACCCTGTTTGGGACAGTGATAAACCTGATAACCATTGTGTTCATCCTTAACCATAATGTAATCATTGGAAAAGATTTGTGGAACCACTGTGTATGGGTCAACAACAACAACACATCTTGTATAAACTCTAACATACAATCCAAGTCAACACAATACACTAATCCACAGGGTAAACAGACTTCCCAACCAGTCTAGAGTCAAGAGAGGACAGGGGAACACTAACTCCTAGAGTTACTGTAGAGAGTCATGGTCAAATCAAGGTGTGGATAAATGTCTCCAAAGAAGAAAACCTGTACCTATGTAGAACAGAGGTACCCACCAAGGGTGAAAGGTGCCAACTGTCCATAAAAGAGATCAAGTCCCAAGGACACAGAGTAGAGTCAAGTCTACAAACTAACATAAGGGTGGAAAGTAATAACTGCAGAAGAAATGTGGGGGCCTCAAAACCAGAGGATTTTAAAAGAAGACACCTAGAAATTCAACCACAAATTCAAGAAGAGGGTAAAGACTACTGAAAAAAATAAAAGAAAACGGGTCTATATCACATTGTCGAACTTATATAAGATCGAATGATGTAATATCGAACCCAAAAGTCCGAAATGCATAAATAGGAAAGCCACGGCACATCAATTTTTTTCCCAGGGAAAAAAAATCTGTGAGCCATTTTCAGGGCTTTGTTATTTCCTCCACTGTGGTGCGATCTCAGAGTTGGTATATTTAAGTGTGGTGGGTGGGGGGCACATCCCCCCATGTTGGAGGGTGTGTGGTGGCGTAGCCCCCCCACTTTAGTTTTAGTTTAAGGTTTATGGGTTTTTTTTTTTTTTTTGTTTAGGGATCAGCGATTTTTTTCTGTGTGTTCGTTATTGTGCGGTTTAGGACTTTTGGGTCCGATATTACATCGTTCAAACTTATACAAGTTCGACAATGTGATATAGACCCAAAGAAAACATGTGGTTAGAAGGAAGGAGGTAGCTAAGGAAAACCCCACAGAATATTGGAGTGAATTTTTTTTTTTCTACGGGAAGAGTGGGACTCAGAAGTCCCTGTATATGTGGGGAGAAGTGAGACCTTCTAAGTCTCGGGGTCTTGAGGAAGAAAGATATTCCAGTCTATCTGACCTTCAAGTAAGCCAGCTGAGATTTAAAATGGCCCATTGGAAAGATGGGACATTAAGCCATTTAAGAGAAAATATTTACAAGTTAGTGGGAGGAGATGGTCCGGAGGTACCCCTACCAGCGTACCCCTACTTTGAATTAAAGAATGACCTTTTTTTAATTTCTCCAAGACTTTTGAGTTTCTTATACCATGACAGGAATGGACCCATTACTAAGTCAAAGTACGATTAAAGTTCATGAAATTAGTATTGCTCCAGTCTTTGAAGTTACACAAAAGTGCTCTTCGCAGCACCGCAATGGGACCAGAATTGATTCCTTTTGCAATTCAAATGGAGTTACATGTATCAGCAACATATCTAAGTATGACTGTAAATTATTTTTTATGAGACCCATTTCTCCTACTACTACTGGAACTATCTGGGTATCTTCCACTTTGCCCTTGTTTCTGCCTGCAAATTCTGATATTTTATGACTTTGTGTCTCTATGTATGTAAAACACTGTAGTCAATGAGTATAGCGATTTTAGTGATCAGTGCTACTTTTGTCTTATTTTTATGGACTACTATATCTGGTTTTCTCACGCCTATTTTTTGAACTGTTGGTAATGGGTGATCCCATGTGATATAAACTTCAGCATTTTCTGTAATGCTTTGTGGCTCATGCTTCCAATGCTTCTTAGCTACTTCAATATTATAATGTTTGCACAATCCCCAATGCAGCAGTCCTGCTACATTATTATGCCTTTCAGTATACAGGCCTTCTGCCATTAGTATATCACACCCAGCAACAAGACGTGCGACTGTTTCCAATTCTGATTTACAAAATCTGCATATGTCTGTTTCTCCAATATGTCCAATGGATTTTGTAAACCATTTGTGTAAGTAGTCCACTATCCTGGGCCGTCAATATTAGCCTTTCATCTTTTGGTTTAAATTCACCTCTCCTTAACCATTCTTGTGCTAAATCCTGATCGACATGAGGTTGTTCCAGGAGTTTTCTGTACTTGCAACTATATTTTTGCATTTTCCATATATTTCTTGCCTTCTCAACTGATCCTTCCCCTTATATTCTTTTTTTTATTTTTAGCACATTCAGTTGCTACCTTATTTTTATGTATTTTGGCTTTGTTTTTCTCCCCTTTAAATGGCTTCTCTGCCACACATAATCTAACTTATCTACTAGCTAGTATCCCAAGTGCTGAACTTGACTGATTGTTTTTCGGCACTGTTGCCTCTTCCAGCTGGGCAAATCCACTCTCATTGTTTCAACCCACTCCATTCGTCCTGCATGCTCATTCCACTCCTCTACCCTGCCCCCTAATCTCACTCGCCCCCACTACCTCTACCCTAATAGCCCCATTACCACTCCCATTCCACAACACCCAATCCCTATTCACCATCTTCTAACTCTTCTCCCCACACACTTCTACATCTCTCTCTTCCTATTTCCCAACCCATTTTCAAAACCCCTCCCACACAACATTAGCCACTTTCCACACACCATTCTTCGCAATATTCCTACCATCAGAAGCTAACTACACCTGATACACACAAGCAAGCAAATTCTTCTTACCCCCAACAACATAGATACCAACTGCACCATCATGTCACTCAAACATACAACCACTCTCACACTCATGCTACTTCCCCTCATACTCTCCTGCCTTCACCTCCTCACTAGCCTCCCTAATATACACAACTCACCCCTATTCCACACCACCATTGCACATCATTTTCATGAACCACCCCTCAGTAATTTTATCTGTCCATACCTATTCAATCACAATGCAATCTTTCTCTTTCCAAACAAACTTATTAGTGATAAAAGTAATACAGCCCCCTTCTCTGTCACACCTAACCTTAAGTACCACCATGATCCTAAATCAAATGCTAAATATTCCAGATGTCTTTTCTCCCACATTCATCAACTTATATCTATTCTCCTTTCTGGTGACATTCAACCCAACCCTGGACCCCTGCCAATCACCTTAGCAATCCACCCTTATCCCCTATATCCCCCCAAAATAAATCTCACCACTTTGCAACACTGAATGCCCAAAGCTTATGTAATAAAATACCCAACTTCCATGCCTGGCTCCTCCACAACCACCCCGACATCCTCTCTATCACTGAAACATGGCTAAAACCTCATATCAAAGACCCAGAAATCACCCCTCCTAACAATAACATCATAAGAAACGACAGATCCCATAAGAAGGGAGGTGGAGTAGCCCTACTACTCTCTTCCTCCCTATCTATAACATCATATACCAAACCCATCACAGAATTTGGTACTGCTGAGCTAACCCTGGCCCTCCTAAATATAAATAAACAGAAAATAATATGCATCTCTTCCCTATACATCCCTCCTGGTGATAATATCCCTATTCTTGAGGAAATCCTCTCCTGGTTCTCAGCTAATATAAGTAATAAAACTATAATCATGGGTGACAAAATATATTAACTGGGCCACCATTCAATCCCCCACTACCTCACACAACTTAAACCTCTATAACTTTACCCAGCTAATCAGTTCATCTGCTAGACCCTCTAAAGATAACTCCTCAGGAAGCATACTGGACTGGATACTAGTCTCTCACCCCCATACTATCTCCAATAATTGTGCCCTTCCTGACTCCCTTAGTGATCACCTCCCTGCCTTTGCTCATCGCTCACCCATCTCTCTGCACCGATTTCATAACTATATTTCTACTTGCTCCCTCAAAAACATCAACCCTTTATCCTTCTCTGACTCACTAAAACATACTAACTGGACCCCTCTAAAATCCCTCCCCTTGGATGACACTGTAATTTACTTCAATGCTACTTTCATCAACCTATAAAATAGCTTTGCTCCCATCAAAACTAAAAGAGTTAAATATAATACTACCCCCTGCATAACCAAAGAAACTATAACCCTCATGCACCTCCGTAATAAAGCATGGAAAAATTACTAAAAATACAAATCCTGCTCCTTTCTGACTGACTATAAGCAACTTCGCAACAAGGTCAAACAACGCATAACCTCTGACCGTAAATCTTATTACTCCATACTTCAAAACAACCACAAGACCACCCCTAAAATGTTCTGGAACAGCATCACTACCCTCCTCCATCCAGGTAAAAAAGTAAACCCCCTGCCCTGATCCATACACCTCAGACCTCTCCTTACCTACCCAATTCAAGTCCTTCTTCATTAACTCTATTACTAAACTTACTACATCTTTTACTAACAATACACCTAACCGACACTCACCTACCTTCCCCAATACACCCGCCTCAAGCAACAAAACCTCTCGACTCCATCCCTTTACTCTCAAACCTGTTTCTATGTCTAGCATAAAAAAACTCTTACACAACTTGAAGTCATGTTCTAATGCAACCGATGACCTTCCATCTAACTTCCGTAAGCTGGCCGCCAATGACATAGCCTTCCCCGTCACCATCCTAATAAACCTGTCAATCCAAGAATCTTACGTAAAAACACTTTGGAAGAAAGCCTTTATCATCCTCCTCCACAAAGGGGGAAACAATGCTGAAATCTCCAACTTCCTGCTAATTGCCATTCTCTCCCCTATCTCCAAAATCTTAGAAAAATGCATTCACCTACAACTTTTACCATACCTACCCCCACATAACATGGCTTCAGGCCTAGACATAGCACCACTACTGCTCTCCTCTCCTTCTTCGAATCTGTCAATTCTGCATGTGACTCTGGCCATACTGTTTCTACCATACTGCTTGACCTATCTAAGGCCTTCAATACAATTTCACACTTGTCTAAACTCTCTCATCTTAATCTATCTACTTCCTCTATCAGCTGGTTCTTCAGTTACCTCTCTAATAGGCAGCAATCAGTCAAATGGAAAAAAGTACTTCCCCATTCCTTAACACTCTCATAGGAGTACCACAGGGGTCCATATTAGGCCCCCTACTATTTTAATATTTTTATTAATGACTTCCACCAGTGTATTTCTAATGCCAAGCTAGTCCAATATGCAGATGACTCAGTGATAATCTGCTCCTCTAAATCCCTCCCCAGACTACAAGAAATAACCCAGGAAGTCATCCTAGCTAGTGAGAACTGGATCTTTAACAACCATGTAGCACTGAATGCTTCCAAGTCCAAAATCTTGATATTCACCCCCCCCCCTCAAAGTCTACTAATATTGACAAGAACTCTTTTTCCATAACTAGCCAAAACAACACCCCTATAGAAATCGTACCCCATACAATACTACTAGGTGTCACTATTGACACACAACTTAAATTTAGCATTCATCTCCAAAGAAATATAAAGAAAACACACTAAAAACTAGGCTTACTTTACCGCCACAACCACTACCTTACTCCCCCTACCAAACATGTCCTTTCTACAACCTACCTAATCCCCTCCCTTGTATATGGTGCCCTCTTCTTACAAATCTCCAAACTGGCCTAAAGTAAAAACTTGCATCCTGTTACAACAAAATCTCAAAATTTCCCACTGGTGCCAAATCCTCCACCCACCACTGTAATGCCCTTTTAAAATTTAATTGGCTTGAACTCCCCTACCATCTCCCTTCATCCAACGTATGCACATAAACTTATCTTTAAACCCTCTGTCTGCCCATCACTTAACTCCTCCCTCAAACTTCACCAGCCAGATAGACTACTCAGGACAAATTATCAGAACCTACTCAAAGTATACAAACCAGCTCATACTCCAGGCAAATTCCTTTTATCCTTCTGTCTATCCCGACTCTTGAACTCCCTTCCTCCACATATTCGTACCACCAACAACCACTCCACCTTCAAAACCTTGCTCCCCTCCCATCTCTCATCCCTCTGGCAATGCTCTGCTCCCATCTCACCTGACTCTCCTCTATTTCACTATATCCTACCTACTTCTCTTTCTGTAATCCTCTTAGCCTGAGCCCTATCCACTACCTCTACACACCCTACCTACCTCCCTTCTCAAATTCTCATAACTCAGCTCCGCACTGTCAACCTTCCTACCTAATCTCCTCCTGCATCCTTTCTCCTCACTTCCTTCTATTATACCTACACCCACATTCCTCCTATCAGTCCTGTATTACCATCCTTCTTTGACTCTCACCTCTTTTGTGAATATATTTCGTAAATCACTATGGTAGACCATTTAAATATATATACACATGTAGATTCTATGCTTTCCCTGTAAAAGCGTATTGATGTTTTGTCTAAATCTGTTAAAATGTCATTTAAAACTATGTATACTACAAAGGTTTGTTGTTATACTTTGTAGCATTTTGTTTGGTTTGCTGTGTTATTACCTTCTTGGAGCTTTTCTCCCCAGGACTCCATTGAAAATGGACTCCTTTGGCCGAATGGACTATCCTACAAAACAAACTGTAAATAAATAAACCAATAACTACATTTCTGGTTTGATTTCTATTCCCACTTGACATGGATATGCTTCTGCTAAACTAAGCAGGGAAGTCGTTTTAGACTTGTTCTACTCTTGGTTTAAAACTTTCACTATGTTTAGATTTTGTGAGGTCAGCAAATATGTGTGCACTCCTATGATTGATGATCTTTACATGAAATCAGTTTCAAGGAGGCCCCTGCCTCCTTCAGTATGGGGAATATAATGTTGCTATACACTGATTTTTATAAATCATTAGATAACCATGAAGCATTTTTCTTGTTTTCCCATCCATCTGATCCATTACCTTTTGAGGTCATTCAATCACCCCAAAACTGTAAGTTAGAACAGAAAGAGCAAATTGCTTTATAGCTGGGAATTTGTTCCTTGATGTCAGAGCTGTTTTCAGCATTAACTTTAGTTGACTAACATATTCCTTACTAAGCTTTACTCACATTTGTTCATATTTTATTGTTGATTGTTCATCAAATCCCAAATATTTATACACCCCTTCTTGCTCAAGTTCTTTTATATCATATTCCTGTCCCAGACTGATATTTTTTTGGTACTGCGTCTTTCTTGCTTTAAATGTTGCTTTTCAACATTTATCACAACCAAATGACATTCTTATATCATCTGAAAAAGTTTTGGCTACATGCAGTTGCGCTTTCTGTTCCTCATCTGATGAATTATACAGTTTGAAATCATCTACAAAGAGAAGATGAGAAGTCTTTACACTTTGTTGTTTTCTAGGAGCCAAATTGTAACCATGACCTAAAATGTTAAATAGACAGTTTAATGGGTTAAGGGCAAGACAAAAGAGTAGTGGTGACAAAGAGTCACCCTGGCATATCCCCCTTTGAATTTTTATTCCTGAGATAATAATTTGTCCTTTATCATAGCGTAGCTGCAAAGTGGTTTGCCACTGTTTCATAGCCACTGTAAAGTAATTTATCCATGTAGGGTGTATCTTATACATTTGTAAGCAGTCTTTTATCCATGAATGCAGGATGCTGTCAATCGCTTTTTTGTACTCTGTTCATGCCATACTTAGATTCTTCCCCTTTTTACAAATCTTCATTATCACCATATTAACAACAAATGATCCTTTGCTCCCTATGACTTTCTTTTGTTACCCTTTTGTTCTATTGCCATGATTGAGTTTTCTTCTAAATGACTATAAACTCTGTCAGCATCAATTCCAGTGCATAGTTTATATATCGTTGAAAGGCAAGTTATTGGTCTATAGTTTTTAGGATATCTTGCAGGTTCACTCTTAAGGAGGAGTATCATTTTTCTTGTTGTTAATCAGGTTGGCATCTGTCCAGGGTCCGCATATAAATAGTTCCTACTTGTGACTAAATCTTCATGTAAAGATGTTAATACTTTTAGCCAGAAGTTAGGTATTGCATCTGGGCCTGGGGATTTCCATTTAGGAGCTTTCCTTAATGTTGTTTTAATTTCTCTGGCTTTTGCTTCATCCCATTTCATATCCTGTACCTTTGAACTTCTTATTCTTTCTTTTACTTCTTCTATCCATTCAGCATCTTTGTTGTGTTCCACAGGATCTTCATAGATATTTCTCCAAAATATATTTATTTCTTCTTTTTTGGAGGTGTTTCTATTTATTTATTTATTTTACATTTGTAGAGCCGGACAGTCCAACTGATCTGAATAGTCCTTTTTCAGTGGAGGCCTGGGGAGAAAAACTACATGAACATTACAATAAAGGTTATGCATAAGTAATTAACAAGTCATACAGAAAATACATTTTTACAATATATAGATAAAAATTCGGAAAAGTAATAACAAGGAAGCAATATAAAAAAGTAAGTAACATTGTTGATAAAGGTATAATAAAGATATAGTATAAAACAGTATATGACAGTGTAGGGATAATGTTGTAAATCAAGGAAGGTGAGGTGGAAAGATGGCAATGCTTTGGAGTTGCTGAATGAGTGAGATGAGGGATGTGATTTATTAATACTAATGTAAGAAGGTAACAGTACTTGGTTGGGATACAAGGTATCAGTGTGCTAAGGAAGGCTGGGGGGGAGCATTGAGGTAGAGAGAGGAAGAGGTCAGTAGAGCAAAACAATGTAGAGGACAGGTAGGACAGATTCTGAGGGAAAGTAGAGAAGATTAAGTAGGGTAAGTACAGTGACAGGACCAGTGACTTTTCAAGTATTCCTTGGTGCTAGCTTTGAATTGTTTAAGTTGATTGAGGGATCTGATTTCTATTGGCAGTTTGTTCCAAGAAATAGTAGGATGGTAGCTATAGAGGTTACATCTTTTTTTGGTCCTGGGTCTGTAGCTCCGTAGAAGGTCTTGGTCTGAGCTGCATAGAGATCTAGTGGAAGAATAATGGGAGATAAGAGGAGATAAGATGGGGCAGTAGGAGGGTTGATATAAAATGGAATGAATGATTTGGAGCGGAGAGAGGAGGAGGTGGTGGGGTAATTCTAGCCAGTTTAGGTGTTTTAGTGAGAGACAGTGATGGGATTTATATGTTTGGAGTGCTGCAAATCTGGCTACTTTGTTGTAAGTTGATTCAAGTTTGGAGAGGAGATAGGAGTTAAGATTTGTAAGGATTTGAGAGCTATACAATAGACTAGGTAAGAGGTAAGCATGGGAGTGGGTTACTTTAGCTTTGTTAGTGAGAAACGTTTTATTTCTATAAAGGATGCCCAATTTTAGCTGAGTCTTGTGAATACAGTTATTAACATGTAAGTCGAACTTAAATTGGTTGTCTATAATGATACCTAAGAGTTTAGTGTTAGACTTTGATAGGAGTGTTATTGAGAGACGGTATTGAGAAGGTAGGTTTGAAGTGGTTAAGATTTTTAGGTAAGAAGAGTAGTAGTTTTATTTTATTCAGGTTCAGTATAAAGAGGTTGTTAGAGAGCCAGGTTTTGACTGATTTAAAGGATGCCTGGGTGGTTGAGATGAGTTCAGAGGGGGTGTCAGCAAAGGTAATGACTGTAGAGTCATCTGCATATTATACCATGGATGACTGGGGGCAAGAAGTATACAGCTGATTACTAAAGACATTAAAAAGTAATGGGCCAAGAATAGAGCCTTGGGGGACTCCCATTTTTACAGTGAGAGAAGGGGAGAGGGCAGAATGCCATCTCACTGACTGGAATCGATATGTGAGATAGCTAGAAAACCAGGCAACAGTAGAAGTGGGGAAGTTAAGTTTTGTCAATTTGGTAAGAAGAAGTGAGTGAGATACAGTGTCAAAGACTTTTGAGAGGTCTAAGAAAAGGCAAGAGACAAGTTTGTTATTATCTCTGGCCAGAGAAACAGTGTTAAGGAAGGATATGAGGGCAGTAGTAGTACTGTATTTGGGGCGAAAGCCATGTTGTGTGGGTGTGAGCAGGTTATCCTGTAGAAGGTATTGTATGATTTGCTTGTGTATGCATTTTTCCAACACTTTGGAGAGTGGGGATAGGATTGCAATAGGTCTAAAGTTAGAGATTTCTGTGGAGTTCCCACCTTTATGCATAGGTATGGTGTAGAATTTTTTCCAGATAGAGGGGACCTTTGGCTCAGAGATAGAGTGGTTTATCAAGATAGATACTGGGAGAGCAAGTGAATCAGCAGCTAGTTGGAGGAAGTAGAAAGGAATATTGTCTGCTGATGTGGAGCAAGGTTTTAGTTTAGAGGGTAAACATTTGATGTAGCTAGTAGGAACGGATGTGAGGGAAAAAGTAGTGGAAGAGATTGGAGCAGGAGAGGATTCAGAGGATTTACTAGTCTGGTTGTTTTTTTGGTTAGTTATGTTAGTAGAAGAGAGGTAAATAGTAATCATTTAGATATGGATTCAATAAAATAGATGTTAAAGATGGTAGCAGTTTCTTTGGGATTCTTGTTAGGGCAGGGATTGAGGGAGGAAGGGTTCCTGGGATGTAGTATTTGGTTAATAGAGTTCCAGAATTTTTTGGGATTTGATCTTTGAGAGGTAGGAGAGTTACAGTAGAACTCTTTTTTGTCTTTAATAATGTTTTTTGTCAAATTTCTGAATTCTTTATATTTTTGTAAATCGGTGGGGAGTTTAGTTTTCAGCCATGTTTTCCATGACCTGTCTCTAGATTTCATTAGGGTGCGAGTAGCATAGATTAGCCATGGGGAGATGTTTGATTTTGAGTCTACTTGATAACACCGACACACCAAAACACCGACAACGAAATAACCGACACGACAAAACCGAAAAAAAAAAGAAAGTTCAAAAACACAAAACTTCACATGCCTGACAAACCACAATCCCGACAATCAACAAAATAAATACCTTTCCAGAAAAACACACACACAACACAAGCACACCAAAAACCTTACAAACCTACACTAAACCTTACATACACAACTATCTATGCACTAACCTTAACCCAAACCCTAACCCTAAGGTCCGTCACTATCGCACACTTACCTTACCCGCACCCTAACCCTAACTCACTTAATCCGCCCCTAACCCTTAATTCTATCATTATCACACACTTACCTTACCTTACCCGCACCCTAATCCTAACTAACTTAATCTGCCCCTAACCCTCAAGTCCCTCACTATCGCATACTTACCTTACCTGCACCCTAACTCTAACTCACTTAACCCGCCCCTAAACTTAAAGTCCATCACTGTCGCACACTTACCTGACCCGCACCCTATCCTAACGCCAGTCACTATCACACACTTACCTTAGCCACACCCTAACCTAACGTCCGTCCCTATCGCACACTTACCTTAACATGTCGGTGTTCTCAGCGTCAGGATTCTGAAAATCGGTCTTCTCCATTGTCGATCTTCCGGTGTCGGTGTTCTCGTCGTCGGCGTTTACAACTTTCGTCGTTTTCAGGTAGACCCTTTATTTTATATGAACTGTGCTGAGAGGTGCAAGGCTGCTGAGAATATTAAGAAGGGCAGAGTTGAAAGAGTGGACTGCATCATTGAGGGGGATTTGGGTTAGGTTAGTCCAGTTAATGCTAGAGAGAAAGTCTGTGAGCAGAAGTTAGTTAGTTTGCGACAGGTTATGTATCAATGAGGCCTATTGAAATGAGGAATGAATCTAAGAACTTTTACTGGGGAATGGTCACTTAGGGAGTTGGGTAGTGTTTCAGGGGTATGATATTTGCATGGATCAGAGACTGGAATTCAGTCTACAAGAGTGTCAGGGTTCCTAGAATTACTGTTATGTGCTGGATCAGAAATTAGTTGAGTAAACCCATATAAGTTAATGCTAGAGGTTGAGTTAGGAGAGCAGAGAGATAGCCAGTTAATATTAACATCACCAAGGAGTATGGTTTCATTTGGAATGTTTTGTGAGAGATATGAGAGAATATTTTCCAGTACAGGAATGCTGTCCCCTGGAGGAATGTAGATGGCTGCTACGGTAATTGTGGTGTGGTTATTAAGTTTAAAGTCAGCTGTCAGAATTTCAGCTGGTGAAAAGTGTGAGATGGGTTTGTTAGCACTTGTTAGAGTAAGTTGGTTAGAATATACTATTGCAACTCTGTGCCCTTTTTTCTTTTGGCGATCTAAATGAAGGATGTTATAATCAGGGGCAGGATTTGTGTATTAGGGCTATGAGGTTTCAGCCACGTTTCAGTAAGAATAATTATATCTGGAGTATGATAAGCAACCCAGGCAACAAAGTCACTTACTTTGTTGAGTATGCTTCTAGTGTTCATTGAGTAAAATGAGGTATGTTTCTTTGGACATGTAGGGTATACTACACTGGCAGTGGCAGTATTGTTGGTAGGAAAGTGAGGGGTAGGACCTGGATTAGGATGAATGTCACCTGCTAGGAGTAGTACCTGTGACAGACAGAGAAGTTTATGTTATATAGAGGCAGACAGAGGTACTTAGTTTTACCTTTGGGATAACTAACATGAGAAGGAGGAATTCTGATTTTTGGCAGAGGGGTATGCAAAGGAAGGATAGAAGAGCAGATAGCAAAAGGCTGCTGAGTATTTGGGAAGTCAGTAGCTTGGGGATTTGTGTGATTTTTGTATACTGGAGGTATGTGGTAGCTATAGGAGGTAAGACTGGAGAGGAGAAGTAAGGGAGGAAGGAAGAGAAGTGTGTAGTATGAGAGAATCATGTTCATATGTAAAGCTGTAGGTGAATGAGAGGAGGTTCCTTTCGCCTTGTTTCCCAATTCTCTACAACACTTTTTGGGTCATCAATAAATTGCTTATTTTGAACTGCTCCTTTATATTTATCTGCATATTTCTAAGTTTTCCTTCCTGTGCTAATATCTTAGTTTATTTGCAATAGTGTACGATAGATCCTGGTCAGCTCTGATACTGCAGATTGTTTTTATCACGTCTATCTTTCTGAGTATTTTTGTCAATCTGTTCTCTCTTCTGTACTGTTCTAACAGTGACACTTCTTGTCTTAATTGTTTTATAGTTTTCTCAATTTTATACTTCCATGATGGTGTTTGATTTCTCCTCTTCTTTTCTCTTACAGTCTGTATTTTTGTGGTAAGACTTTATCTGTTATTAATTTAGCTGCACAGTAATATATCCTATTTACTTCCATTATATCACATAAATTTCTATGAACAGTCTTGATTACTGAGGTGGAGTTCAGGGAAGAGTTAAGACAGGCACTGGATGGCGTTGGAGTTACCGAATAGCTGGGTAACTACAGCAGAGCTAGTAAGGGAGATGGCTAGAAAGGTGCTTGGTGTGACATCTGGAAAGAGGAAGGAGGACAAGGAGACCTGGTGGTGGAATGAGGAAGTACAGGAGAGTATACAGAGAAAGAGGTTGGCGAAGAAGTGGGATTGTCAAAGAGATGAAGAAAGTAGACAAGAGTATAAGGAGATGAGGTGCATGGCAAAGAGAGAGGTGGTGAAGGCTAAGGATAAGGCATATCAAGAGTTGTATGAAAGGTTGGACACTAAGGAGGGAGAAAAGGACCTGTACCAATTGGCTAGTCAGAGGGACCGAGCTAGTAAAGATGTGCAACAGGTAAGGATGATAAAGGATAATGAGGGAAATGTACTCACAAGCGAGGAGAGTGTGTTGAGCAGATGGAAAGAGTACTTTGAGGGGCTGATGAATGAAGAGAATGAGAGGGAGAGAAGGTTGGATGATGTGCAGATAGTGAATCATGAAGTGCAGTGGATTAGCAAGGAGGAAGTAAGGATAGCTATGAAGAGGATGAAGAATGGAAAGGCTGTTGATCCAGATGACATACCTGTGGAAGCATGAGGGTGTTTAGGTGAAATGGCAGTGAAGTTTTTAATTAGATTGTTTAATGAAATTTTGGAAGTGAGAAGATGCCTGAGGAATGGAGAAAAAGTGTTTTGGTACCGATTTCTAAGAATAAGGGTGATGTGCAGAGCTGTAGTAACTACAGAGGGATTAAACTGATCAGCCACAGCATGAAGTTATGGGAAAGAGTAGTAGAAGCTAGGTTAAGAAGAGTGGTGATGATTAGTGATCAGCAGTATGGTTTCATGCCAGGAAAGAGCACTACAGATGCGATGTTTGCTCTGAGAGTGTTGATAGAGAAGTACAGAGAAGGTCAGAAGGAGTTGCATTGTGTCTTTGTGGACTTAGAGAAAGCATATGACAGGGTGCCTAGAGAGGAGTTGTGGTATTGTATGAGGAAGTTGGGAGTGTCAGAGAAGTATGTAAGAGTGGTACAGGGTATGTACGAGGGTAGTGTGACAGCGGTGAGGTCTGCAGTGGGAGTGACGGATGCATTTAAGGTGGAAGTGGGATTACACCAAGGATCAGCTCTGAGCCTTTTCTTATTTGCAATGGTGATGGACAGGTTGACAGATGAGATTAGACAGGAGTCCCCGTGGACTATGATGTTTGCAGATGACATTGTGATCTGTAGTGAGAGTAGGGAACAGGTGGAGGAGACCCTAGAGAGGTGGAGATATGCTCTAGAGAGAAGAGGAATGAAGGTCAGCAGGACTAAGACAGAATATGTGTGTGTGTGAATGAGAGGGAGGATAGAGGAATGGTGAGGATGCAGGGAGTAGAGGTGGTGAAGGTGGATGAGTTTAAATACTTGGGATCAACAGTTCAGAGTAATGGTGAGTGTGGAAGAGAGGTGAAGAAGAGAGTATGGCAGGATGAGAGTGGGTAGAAAAGAGTGTCAGGAGTGATTTGTGACAGACGAGTACCAGTAAGAGTGAAAGGAAAGGTCTACAAGAGGGTAGTGAGACCAGCTATGTTATATGGGTTGGAGGCAGTGGCACTGACAAAAAGGCAGGAGTCAGAACTTGACGTGGCAGAGTTGAAGATGTTAAGATTTGCACTGGGTGTGACGAGGATGGCAGGATTAGGAATAAGTATATTAGAGGGTTAGCCCAGGTTGGAAGGTTTGGAGACAAAGCCAGAGAGGCAATATTACATTGGTTTGGACATGTGCTGAGGAGGGATGCAGAGTATTTTGGGGAAAAGATGCTAAGGATGAAGCTGCCAGGTAACAGGAAAAGAGGAAGGCCTAAGATAAGGTTTATGGATGTGGTGAGAGAGGACATGCAGGTGGTCGGTGTGACAGAGCAAGGTGCAGAGGACAGGAAGAAATGGAAACAGTTGATCCACTGTGGCGACCCCTAATGGGAGCAGCTGAAAGAAGAAGAAGAAGTCTTGATTACTGTGTTTGTTTGTTTTATCAAAGTTCTAACATTTTTAGTCTTATTGACTTTCTGTAATCTGTTTCATTCATTGATCTAAATATGTCTATCCATCTCTATTAAATCAAGCAATTCTTCCCTCAAATCATTTTCTTCTAAACTATGGGCACATTCTTTGTTCTCTGTTTCCTGCAGAAATTCTACAGAAAGTTCCAGAAAATCTTCCTGTGCATATTCGCTTCAACTTCACCCTGTGTTGTTGCTCTTCCATATGGAAACTTACTGGCCTATCACTCCACAACATTGACTGTGTCGAAAGTAGCTATGGTCGCCTGTTCCTTCCCTTGCTGTGTAACTACTTCTCAGCGTTTGTACAGGTTTCCTACTGAAGGCTCCAAAGTATCTTCAGATAGCAACTGATCAGATGCTTCTCATGCCACTGGTTTCTGCTTAATTTGGAGATCCGTTATTCTGTCATGCTAAGATGTTATCAGAGTTAGATTTTCTACACTAAATCCTGCACTTCACAGGTAATCCAGAACATCAGTTGCTATTTCTTGAACTTCTCTGTTACTAATCCTATTTTCTACTCCCCCCTTTGTTTTTTAATTTTTTTGTATTGTAAGATTTTCCATATCTGGATGCCCTTTGCTTGAATTTCTCTTCAAATATCTTTGGTGCTGCTTTTTTGTATTGATTGGTGTTGCTTTCTCCTTTGCATAAATATTGCACCATATTCAATCTCTTTTTCTTTCCCATGTCCATATTTCTTCTTCAGATATCTCCCTCCCCACATGATTCTTCCTACTTGGGGGACTCAGTATACCTTCATGCTGTAACATAACCTGTGTTAGACTTTCTACTCTAAATCCTTCACTTTGCAGGTATTCCAATAAATTCAGCTTCTATTTTTTAACTTCTGCCTTACTAGTCTTCTGTTCTACATTCCCCTATTCTGATTTTATTTTATGTATTGTGAAATTTTCCAAACCTAGATGCCTTTACCTGTATTTCACTTCGAATATCTTTGGATTTGCTTTTTTGTATTAATTAATTTGGCTTTCTCCCTTGCATAAATATTGCATCATATCAGATCTGTGTTTCTTATCGATGTCCATATTATATTTCTTTTTTTATACCTTTCAAAAATCTTTAGATTTTGTTCTGTACATTTTTTTCACTTCCTCATTTACTTATTTTTCCAAATAGCCCAAGGTTTCTTGGTCTATATAATGTTTTACATTAATCTTTTATATTAATGAACACCATTTTGCATTTGAAGCTTTTTAAAGTTTTCCTTGTGCAAGTATTTTTCTTTCCTCTAATTTTTTCTTAATCTTTTTGTATATCTTCTGTCTAGAAATTCTGGCCTTACTGTATAATACTATCAGTACATAATTTCTTTCTTATCCTCAGTAGTCCACTCTATCATCTTTATGGCTTTATATGTGGTCTTTTCCCCACTGTTGTGCAATCCTGGAGTTAGTATATTAAGTAAGGAGGGATGTGGGGGGTGTGGGGGGCGTAGCACCCCACATATTGTAAATATTTTAAAGCATATAGATGGATACTTACAAGTGTAATGAATAAATTCTTCCAGAACAGAACATATAACCAATTTATGTGAGGGGCTTCGCCCCCCACACCCCCCGAATGTGGGGGGCTGTGCCCACCACACCCCCCCTTACTTTATATACCAACTCCAGGATCGCACAATCCAGTGGGGAATAGGCCATATATATCTTTCAATGAAATGAGTTTCAGTGAAATGGATTTTCAGTGAATTGAGCTTTCAGTGAATTGGGTTTTCAGTGAAGTGAGTTTTCAGTGAATATGTGTCTATGAATTAAGCTTCAATGAAATGAGTTTTCAATGACATGATATAGACCTGAAATAACAGCTTAAACAGGAAAAATTCTGGATTTTGGAGATAAAGGAGCAGAAAATACTAGAGTGTGTTTTGCTAGTGGAGTGACTAGTTTTAACGGTACACATCAACAACAGAATATGAAAAAATCTTATGTCGATGCTGTTAAGAATTGGAAAACAAGCTGCTGTGGAAATAGAAACACATATACAGCAACAGAATTTAAATGAGCAACTCAGAACTATGAAGCCTGTGGTAAGAATTAAAACAAAGACTGACTTTTATATACGTAGATATAATGCTTTGGACAACATAATTTTACCTTTATGATTTAGTATGACATAAACATGTTAATCCATTTGGACACTGAGGACTTCTGCGGAGTAAATTTTGAATCATTGGTTTATAAGAAAAAATCATGTCTGAGGTAGGAAGAAGACAACAGACTACACTATATATATATATATATATATATATATATATATATATATATATATATATTTTTTTTTTTTATTTTGCACTGAAACATAAAACTGCTGCTGCCATAACATTGTTGAAATTAAAGGCCAGATTCATCAAGGTTACCACAAAGTGTAAACTATGTATACACTTAGTGTAACCTTTCTAAATGAATAGATAGCAGAATCATTGTGACAGAGCTGATTTGAATTCAGAATGTGTACTCAAAGTGTACAGTTTGTGGCAGCCTTTATAAATCTGGGCTTTTTTCTTATCTGTTTCAAATAAAGTGCATTATTTAAAAAGGTATTTGATGAAAGAAATGTGTGAACTGGTGGCTGGGAAGTGTTAGTAACTTTAAATGTAGTAGAATGAATGATACAGCATGCTCAAAATATAATAAATGTTAACAGATAAAGAATGACTATAAAATACTGGGGCAAGCCAAAATCAATAGGAGGAAGGGTATGAATATGAAAAAGAAGAATAAAAGTTGTGAAAAAAGAAGCAAAGAAAAGGAAGGGATTAGTGGTGGTCAAGCCTGGGATTTTTAAGCAAAAGCTGAGCGAGAGCTGAGCCAAGGGTCTGGTTTTGCTCTTAGAAACCATTAAGTGGTAAGCCGGAACCAATAATGAAACATATGGGAAAACTGTAATAATGTGTCATATACATAAAAAGACAGAAAATGTCACTTTTTTCCTAGAAAACAATGTTTTTATTTTCACTTCATAAGATCACACCAAAAACATGGTTCATGTAACAGGGTGATCAGCTCAGTGTCAAATTGCTTTAATCATATTTTGCACAAAATTTTATGATGAAGTACAAGACTTTCTTCTAACATAAGTTGATATAAAATGGGCATCGCTTTCACTTGACCTTTGAATAGAGGCTGAATAGACCCCATGTGGAAATATGGCCTTTTAAACAGAAGTCAGATAGTGTACAACAGCACCCCCAATCTACACTCATGCAAAGCCACTTTGCATGCATATGTATGGTGTGCAATTCTTTAATGAAGACAATAAAAGGCATAGTTGTTTAAGTAATTAATTTCAACTTGTTTATAGAGACGAGCACTGCCCCTATCTTAGCCAAATAACACTGTAATCATCTTATTTCACAACATACCATGCTTTCTTATGAGTATCCCTTTCTGTGCCACACTTCCCTTCACCTAGTTTAATCACTTACTGTTTACACACATACCCTGCCTCTATACCTCTACAATAAAGACTGCCTCCTTCTGTGTACTGCCCTCTAAAGTTAAGCTATTACAAATCGGAACATATGCATACTAATGTTTCAGACCTGTAGCTCTCAGACACTATACACTATCCCTAACCCACTAATAAAACAATTTCCATGATACTGATTAAAATAACTATTTACCTTCACCGATAACCTGCACCCAAACAAATATGCCCACAGTTTCTACTTCGTATACTGCTTAAAAATATCATGTCAAGTGTCACCTTGAACCTTGTAGTTTCTCCACCTTTACTACCCTACAATTCTAGTGCTTTATTATAAACACTACTTACACCATAATTCAGAAAGTAGAAGAGAAGTATGAATCCTGTCCAGGTTTAACTTGATGAGGGTAATTTTCTCCATTCTATCTCCCCAGCTAAGAGCAAATTTCTCCAGCCTAATCACAAACTCATGCCAAGTACCATTCTATGTGCAGAAACTTCAGTAAAACAAGCTCCAAATCTTTTAAAGCATAGTTAATCCACCATTGTTTTTCTCAAATGATGAAAGTAAAGCAATAATTCATTCTTGCAGCACACTGGCCATTTAAATTATCCTTCTGAGAGTTGGTGTTACCCCCAATGAAGTTTCAGGAAACCACAGTTCTCCAATAAATAGACTAGACCTAAAAAAGAGGATCACAGCCTGCAGATCCAGTCTAAATTTTGGCTGTTTAAAAAAATGCCAGCTCATAACTGTGGTAATGCTTCCTACTGAAGCATCAAACTGTTACAGCTCTGAGATATGCAGACTGGACCTATGCACACCCACGCCATTCAGTTACAGTATGAATTTGTAATTTAAAACAATAAAGTCAGCTTGACTTATTTCCAGCTCTTAACTCCTAGATCACAAACCCAAGCCAAGCTTCCACTTAAGTCTGAGCCTGCCTCAAACCAGTGCTGTCTCACCCACCACTAAAAGGGATGATATAAACATACTAAGTGTTAATGTGAACAGTATTAGTAATCAAATCAGGGCCTGATATTGAATGGTATATGAAGATGAAAGCAGAAGTTGCATATAGGTTCATAGGCTGGTACTAGGCTATTGGCCCAAGATCCCATACAAGCCTAACCATAACAATTCCCTGGCTATTTCTTCCCATAGTATTTACTTCCCTGGACCCCTGTCTAGCAGGGTGACATGATCCCCGTAGTGAATTTCCTATCTCCTATCCAATCTTCAAGGTTCCTTTTGAAGAGGACCAAAGAGGCGCTCTGCTTGACATGTATGGGCATATTTATTAGATACAAGCTGTGCTAAGAAAGAGAAAATGAATAGAATTGATGCCTTGTGGAAACAAGATTATATGGTCTGTAGAAAATGAAAAATGTTCAGATATGGGGATTTTGATAAGAATTGGAGAAATTAAAAGCATTAGATGTTACAATATGAATACTAGGTAGGCTGGTGAAGTGTGATATAAGAAAAGGAGAATGGTGAAGAAAATTATTTACAATTTCTGCGTACACAAATATGACAGGAAAATATGATTGTGGTGTTAAAAATATGTTTTGGTTAATATGTTTATTATTATGATAGGAGACTAACTGCAATTTAAAGAAGAAGAAAGGGGAAATATCACAAGATATGAAAGTATGGAATAAAGTTATAAAATGTGGATGACTACAGGTAGGAAAAAGAAAATGGACAAAGAGGGATATTTAAAACAGAGATAGATTATGTAATGCGCTCTCATGAAATAAAATTGTTTTTTTTTTTATCACAGAGCTTTGTGGGCAAGAATACATGAGAATAAAAAGAATAAAAGAAGGAAAAGGAATAAAAATGTTAACTGGTGAAGTTAGTAAGACAAAAGAAATGAAGCTACAGAGCAAGAAATTATAAGAAGAATATATAACAATGACAGAATTTTAGAAAAAAACTGGTAAATATGGTGGGTAGTGTTTTAATAAAAGTATAAGAAAGTTTTTAATAGTAGAAAACAGAACAAAAAATAAAAAGGAATAGAAAGAAATAATGGATGACCTTCAACTAGAAATTTAGAAAAAAGAAACAGAAAAAAAAGAGGTAGAAAGATGCATGACAAAAACTGAGAGAGAAAGTTAAAAATTGTTGTTTAAACAAAGGATTTTCTTAAAAGGTAAGAAAGAGGAGGTATCACATTATTTAGGAAAACAAGCAAGAATAAAATAAGGAAGAATAAATGCATTATTTTATGAAGAGGGTGGTATACGATATTACCAAAAAGAGGTAATGGAAGTGTTGGAAAGATTTATAGATAAGATATATTAAAAGGAAAAGGATGAGAAACAAGAATGATGTGTTAAAAATATCTGAAGGTATTAAGGCAGAACTGGGGATGAAGATTACTACAGAAGAAATGCAGGAAGTAATAAAATAAGGGAGAAGAAAGTCAGCACCAGGATTAGGAAGACTAAGTTATGAGTTTTACAAGCAAATGGAGATGGAATTTTTTTTGTAAAGTATTAAAATAATGGTTAGATAAAGGGATAGTACTGGAAGAAATACACAGTGGGCAGATAAAATTATGTGGGGAAAAAAAAGAACGGAAATATATAAGGAACAAAAGAGCTATACCTTCAGGGAATACTGATTATAAAATATTTATGAGAGTAATAGAAAAAGGATGCAAAAGTGTTGAATGAAGTAAGAAGAAATTGTGTTTCTTATGTAAGAGGAAGAGAAGTAAAAGAAATAATAAGTACTATCTTGACCTAAAAAAATGAGGTAAGACTGGCGATGTAGAAAAGGCATTTGATAAGTTAAGTCATAAGATGATATGGGAAACTTTGTAAGCACATAGAATAAGTAAAATAATTGTGGAAGTTATAAAAACTTGTATGAAAAATTCATGGGTGAAAGTAATGGTAAATGGATGTATGTGAAAAGAGGTCAAGATAAGTAGAGGAGTTAAGCAGTGGTCTCCCTTAAGTATCTGTATTTTTGTTCTAGTGCTGAACACAATTATTCAAGCTTTTATGTCAAAACCTGATAACACATATTGAAAGAAAGGAAAGGAACTTGAGATACCAACATGTCTGCCTTATGAAGATGACTGGGTTATTGTAGCATAAAATAGAGGATGCATGAATATAAGAATTATATGAATTGAAAAGGTATAAAAATGGAGGTTTAATATTTAACAAAGGAAAAAGTATTGGGTTTTGTGAAATAAAGAAGATAAATGGAATGTATTATAATAGGAAAGAAATTAATATATTATGCATTAAATTTGGAGAAAACATATTGAATCAGTGAAAGGTAAAATTACAAGAAATAAAAATACTTACATAGTGGAAAAGTTTCAATTTATCATATAATAAAAATGTGTACATGTTAAATACATATATTTGGGGGAAACTTGCATGTGATGGGGGAGTTTATATGTTTCCAGGAAAAATTGAAAAGGAAGTGTAGAAATTATATTCAGTTTTATATGGGGTTTGAAACTGAATCCTTTTAAAGGAGGACTAATATACAATGCAAAAAAAAAAAGGAGGTTATGTGTGAAAAATCCTATTTTTTTCAGCATCAATGTATCTGTTTTAGGTTATTAATAGTGTGGAAACCTAGGAGAAAGAAATGGTGGGGAATTGTTATATGAGTGGTATGAAGAGACATGGATACAAGTAAAAATGAAAAGAAGAGATAAAAGTAAATTATAGAAAGAAAGGAATATGTAATTAAGGCAAAGTTAAGGAAATTAAAAAATAAGGAATGTGGTGAGAAAAAATGAGTAGTATGAAAAAATGATGCAAGATTTTTTCTTGTATATCCAAGGAGTGATTTATCAGATAATGTTAGAAATGCAATAAAGCAAAGAAGGAAACGGTTTGAAAATGAATATGATGCCAGGGACTTTTCATAGACAGGCTTGTAAAACAAGTATGTACAGGAGTTGTGTTAAACATCCGTAATCTTGAAGTATCACATCATAAATAGAGAAAAGATATACTGTTTAGTAGCTTGTATAGATAGCAAGAGAAACCGATCAAGGAACAGATACTATAATGTTTCAAACTACAAGGAATCCTGTTACTAAGGTGAGGTTTTTAGGATAAACATTTGTAAAACAATTTTAGACATGCTGTGTAATGTAGGTAAAGCACTGCATCTATTGTGAACTGTATTGAAAAAAAAACATGACTGATAAAATGCCCTCAAAAGTAAGAAATGTGATTTGGTGAAAGTCTTCAAAGAGTACAAATATGCCAGCATTGTGAATCAAGAAAAGATTGATCACTTTTTTCATAATGAAAGCATTATAGTCATGTGATCTTAACTGTAAACTACAAGAGAGAGAGAGAGAAAGATTAGGGGTTGCTTCATTTATACATACATTATTTACACATTATTCTTATTATTTATACTTTTGCAACTCCATATCCATCTTATTTACATAATGTTTACAATTTCTTCATTAGTAATACAGCACAACTTTTGTACATACCACTTGTTCTCTGGTTTTGTTCACTTAATTTGTAAGTAGTTCATTTGTTTTGGAAAAAGACAAGTGTTTGGACTGGCTGTTCAATTTCCAGTTACAAACATCATTATTTATTGTAGTAGATGATCATACTTACATTTGTCTTTCAGAAGACACTTTAAAAAAATCCTCCTGCCATTTCCCAAAACAAATCATTATCTTTTTTGTCACAGGGTGAAAATGGCAATTTATCCATCTACAGTCTTCATGGAGTCATATCCAACAGCAGGATATGTTTTTAAGTAGTAACTGATTATGAAAAGAAAGTTTCTTATGTATTAGTCCCTTCAGCTATAGAAATACTTTATAGTTTTGCCAGATGATGCTCATGGAAAGACCAAAGGATTAAGATTAGTAAAATAAGCCCTTCTGTGAGACTATGTTGGTTTCTATTGACACATTTTGTTAATTCTGTTCATCTGGTTGTCTCGTTTACATTGTTTGGCCTTATTAATAATGAAATACCATGGTATAACATAAAACATTTAAAAAAATTCAAAATAATTGAAGATTTTATTCAAACAAATCAGCTATAAAATTTGCCATAACATATTTGCTTATCATAAGACATGTCCACTGATCCCTCATTGAATAGATAGGGGATTTTTTATTAAAAAGAAATAAACCAAAAACATAGGTACTTAATTAAAGAAGTATTTTCTGTTCCCATGTTATGTATTCCTCAAAATACTATTGCTATCATGAAGAGAAAATAAAGGCATAATTTAAAAGACTAACACATAAAAGATAACTATTCATTCAGTACCTTATGGTGTATCCACAATTCAATAACTTCATCTGCTTTCATTCACTCATTTCCCTAGACAAACTATTTTAACACACATCATCCTTATTTCTAGAAATGACTTTTCTGTATCACACATACATACAAATACACCCCCACAACCCACCTGCACACACACACGCACACACACACACACACACACACACACACACACACACACATACATATACATATATATATATATATATATATATATATGTATACGGTTCTAGTTTACATAACCGACAGCTGCTTTCACCGACAATGAATGTGCGAGCGCCACAAGATCGACAATCCGGAAGACCGACGCTACGGATCAAAACACCGATGTTGAGGATAGTGACTTGGAAAAAGGCTGTGTAAGTATGCGGTGGTGACGGACATTAGGGTGCGAGTAAGGTAAGTGTGGATATTGATGGTCTGTGGGGATACGGGTGGGTTTAGTGATTTAGGGTCAGTGCGCGGGTTAGGTAAATGTGCGGTAGTGATAGTGTTTGGGTTAGGGGTGGGTTAAGTAAGTTAGGGTTAGGGCCCGTGTTAGGTAAGTGTGCGGTAGTAGTATTTTTTGGGTTAGGGGCGGGTTAAGTGAGTTAGGGTTAGGGCGCGGGTTAGGTAAATGTGCGGTAGTGATAGTGTTTGGGTTAGGGGCGGGTTAAGTGAGTTAGGGTTAGGGCCCGTGTTAGGTAAGTGTGCGGTAGTAGTATTTTTGGGTTGGGGCGAGTTAAGTGAGTTAGAGTTAGGGCGCGGGTTAGCTGAGTGTGCGATAGTGACGGACCTTAGGGTAAGGGTTTGGGTTAGGGTTGTAGATAGTTGTGTATGTGAGGTTTAGTGTGGGTTTGTGAGGATTTTGGTGTGCTTGTGTTGTGTGTGTGGTTTTTGGACAGGGGATGTGTTTTGTTAGTTGATTGTTGTTATTGTGGTGTGTGCAGCGTATGAGGTTTCGTGTTTGTGGACCGTCGGTTATTTGTTTGTCGGGCATGTGAGGTTTCGTGTTTATGGTTTGCCGATTATGTGGTGTCGATGTTTGTGTTGTCGGTGTTTTGCAGTGTCGGTTATGTAAACTAGAACCATACACACACACACACACACACACACACACACACACGAGGTACACAAACAGATACACAGACATACAGATAGGCAGGCAACCTTGCTATTCCATATAGACCATTTCATAATAACTGGCACCTAATCTGAATGCTTTTACTTTCTTTAAACCTTTGCTCATTCACCCAATGACTTTGTCATATTGTCCAAGAATGGCACAGAGGTAATGAATGATGAGGAATAAGATAAAGTTGTGAATATTCTTTACTTATAAAAACCTTTGGCTATGTTAAATAAAATATCATTTGTATTATTCTTATTAATTTCCATTTGTGAATCTTCCACAGTCTAATGTCAACGTATACATATAATCCTACATCATTTCAACAAATGTGGCTTCACAGGAAGAAACCAGCAGAATACAAATTCTTATTATAGGACTATGATGGACATAACAAAGGGATCCCCTCTCCTTTTTTGAGTATATACAAAAGAATGAAATGAATGCTTTGTGCTTTAAAGATATTGCATTTGTAAGGTCAACATAGTTTCAAATTTCAGCTAATTGAAAGGATACATAAATCATGCATAGGTGGATAGATAATAAATATGACTGAATTTAAGGAATACAAATGGATAACATTATTTAATAGTACAACTCCACCTGGTTCAAACACAACACTGTAAGTGTCAAGCCATTATAAAAACAGCTACCTTTAAAATGATAATGTAATTAACTGACATAATTAATTGTAATTGTATTTAAATGAGTCATACCAAAATGCATTTTTTAAAAACTTGGGAAAGCACATGGGCATTGTGCAAAAGCTTGCTTCATTATTTAACAAAAAGTTTTGTTCCATTGTTCCTTCTTTTATTAAAAAAAAAAATAATTTAACATATTTACAATATATACACAGAAAGGACGGAATTCAATATCAGATATTGTTATACAATGAATAAATAACAAGGAATAAATTGAATCATTAAGGTAATATTATCAAACTCCAAAACATGATGTAGAACAAAAACAACAACCAAACTAGTAAAGTTTTATTGTAATCCAGCAAAGCGAGGCTCTGGACACAAAAGTATTTTTACCACTTGTGTTCTGTTAATAATATACTAATAAATTTCATCACAAAACAAAAATGGGCTAAAAATCCAGTTTAAAAGGGATACCAATAAGTCATGTGACATACCAAGAATCAATGGCTTGGGTAAACAGGTGGATGTTTCCTTATGAAAGCAACCTAAGAGAAATGTGATTATGTAGAAAATATAAATATATACAAATATACACATTAAAACAAATATATGTAAAAAAAGTGATCAAATGCAAGATTCAAATAAATGAATAAGGAAACTCAATAAAGAGTCTGAGCTTGCAAAAAAAAAACATGTTATAAATTGTCTTATTTAGTCCAAGACTTTGGTTGGCTTATAACCTAATCTGCCATACAGACTCATGACATTCTAATAAAATGCTAAAATCTCTACAGTTGACCGAATCCAACACAAAAAAGGAAAACATTAAAACTGGGGCAAATTAAGGCATGTATGGCTAAAGTGCTACTGTGATCTTTCTTTTAATGGCTAAAGTATGCTCATATATTCTCTGTAACAGCCTCTTGACTACCTTCCCAATATAGAAACTGGAGCAGAGCTCACAAGTGGCAAAATATATGACACATGTTGAATCACAATAATAACAGTCATGTGCCCAAATGTCCAAACTTAGTAGCCTAAAATGTACAAAAAAGGAACTGCAAATATAGCAGCATTGCTTACATTTGCCACATTTGAAAGTCCCTGGAGCAGTACAGTCTACAGAAGGGGAAGATGTAAGCTGCTCAAGAAGCACTTTTAAGTTGAAGGGTTTCTTGTAAGGGAACAAAGACTGCTCACCTAAAACTTTAGCTAATTCAGTGCTGCCCAGTATAATTTTATAATTGTCACTGATGTTTTTATCAATGCCATATCAGATGAAACTGGAATGGGGAAAGCTACTCTAGCACATATTTCATTGGTTATCGAACTAAGAGGTGTGTCAGTTGTGACCAATAAATATGTAGAAAAGTCCTTGAATAAAATTGGTCAAGCCATTTGGTCTCTGAACAATAGGACTTCTTGTTCTAGCTTTGTTAGTCAATCAAGTTCATAATGGCAATGAACAAAAAAATCTTTTAACATAGAAGCTTCATCTAGAAAGATATGATTGTAGTGAGTCAACTCAGTCTAATGAATTGCCCCTGACAACACCTCTTTTCATATGGAATGGGTGTTGACTGTCTCTGTGCAAATACTGATTGACAAAGGTATCTTTTCTGTATATTTTGCTGCAGAAATTATGACTAGACATGTCAAAAGACAGCAAAATGTCTAAATAATTGATTGTTCTTCCAAATCTGCTCACTGTAAATTTGAGAAAATCAGTACTTTCATTTAAATAACATACTACTAAAGCAAACTCTTCAAATGTCCCCTTCCACATCAGAAAGAGATTGTCTGTATATCTCCTGTAAAAAATTATGTTATTGGATAAGTAGTGGAACTTCAAAAACTTTTCTTCCCACCATGCCATCACTAAATTTGTGAAAACGGGTGTCACTCTTACCCCCATAGTTACACCACATGTTTGCTTGTAATGCTTGCCCAAAAATGTAAAACAATTATTGTGCAAAACTAAATGAAGCAAAGTGCAAATCGTATTGATCTTACTATTGTCAAAAGAAGTGAATTTGCATAAATATTCCCTTACAAATTCAACACCAATGTCCTATTTAATACAAGAATAAAGAGACACAACATCTAGGGAAGCAAAAACAAACTCCTCTTTTAACTCCTTAAAATCACTCAACAGTTTCAGTAAGTGCCAGGAATCATGGGGACAGTCTTCTGATTCCTGAACTATGGGATTTAAAAGGTAGTCGAGAAAAATAGAAATAGGCTGAGCCATATAGAAACTTGCTGCAATGATGAGCCGAAAGGGTGGAGTCTGTCGACCTTTATGAACTTCTGGAATACCAGAATACCTGGCCATCCTTGTAAAATCAACTTGCAGAAATGTATAGATATCATAATCAATGCTGCCCTGAATGAACATGTGAAATAATGTACAATCAATATCAGAAAACATCTTTTGATTATGTCTGCAGTGACTCCTTTGTAACAACTTGTGTCAGCTAACAAATGAAGGATGGCCAGGTTGTAGTCGCAGCTATCCATGATAATTGTCATCCCACCCTTATCAGCCCTCATAACACATATCTGTGGATTATCAGAAAGTTCCTTGAGGACAGACCTCTCTGTGTGAGACAAACTGTAATATTTGGGTTTAGTTCCAAGTTTCTTCCTGAAATCCCCTTCACATGAATTGTTGAAAACTTGCAGTGTGCAGTTCAGGGTGGAATTGTATGTGCTTCTTTTCATAAGTCTGTCATGATTTCATTCAAAATAAACTGCAAATTCATTTGAGAACATATCATTTAAAATCAACTAGCACATTGATAGTATTTGCTGAATTAGACTGAATGAATGAGAAACCTTTAGATAGAACAGACTTGTGTTCATTCAAGGAGAAATCGCTTAGGTTCAGAATTTCATTACCATAGTTTCATTTTTCTTCCTGTTCTTCCCCCTTCCTTTCCCTTTGTTCTTTCCTACTGTTGGCCATTTGGGTGCCCTTATGGTCCCTGATGGCTGAACTAAAAAAGGAGCTGGGGAAAGGATGGGGGTGGTAGTGAACCATGCTCAATATTGCTAGTGCTTACCAGAGCTTCTGAACCATTTAATGTATTTCCTGTGCTTTGGTTGTCACTAGTGAAAGGTCTAACATCATTTGAAGAAAGAAAGGAACTGGATAAGGATTAGTTGTAAGTTTCTGTTGTATTTTAAGTGGATAATCAACTCCTGATCTATACACCACCAAATCTCTCCTTAATTTCCCTTGCTTCCTGATGATATGGAAGCTGTGAGTCTGTCAGCTTTAGCTGTTAAACTAGAATACACTGACGTGAAGTTAGAAAATCAACTGTAAAATTCAACACTATTGTCAAATTCAATAACAAAAACAAAAAAGTCAGCCGGATGGGTTCAGTACACTTTAATTAAGAAAAAAAAGCAATAGAACTATAAATATGATGAGCGCTTTCTCAACATATTTTTTGTTACTGTGCTTGGTTTTATTGAGTCAGCAGCCTGCTCTTATTTCAATATTATTTCCCTTATGATTGTCAAGTTGCTGCAAATCTTCATTAATGACCAAATGTTTTTTTCTATATTCAGTCACCAGGATTTACAATTAACACATTAAGAGTCTTGGTATTTCAATAGCAACATGTCAAGGTTATCCCATCCACTGAAAGTATATAAATCTTATTCTGATTACTTATTTTTCAGTTTTACATAGCATTGCTGTTAAATTTAAAAATTCTTTGAATTTAGGAACCGAGTTCAATTTCCATTTTTTTTTCTAGCAACTGCCAAGAGAGCCCCAAAAATGTTTTGCTCTTTTGCTTTTACAGATACAGGAATTGGAGCACTCATTAGTATTACTGATTTAGTTAAAGAACAATTAGACCATAACCCATTAAAAACATACTTATCTCTTCCAAATATACAGTCTATTTTTCACAATCCATAAACATGTGAATCCAATCAGCTTTTACAACTTTACTACATTTCCAACAAAATGAAGAAATAATTTTACTAAACAAAGACATTTTATAGGGAATAACAAATATTCTAGAACCTCATAAAACTTTTCCATTATAAACTTGAAGAAGTTTGACTAACTGATTTAAGTAACAAAGTTTTATTATTACCATTTGTTCAATCACTCAATCTACTAATCTCTGAAAAGTTCCAGAGTTTTGTATCAAAATTCTTATTATTTATAATTAACTTATATAACTTGGACAAGTTTCCTTGGTAGGTCAATCTACCTTCGATAATATTCATATATTCATATAATGAGGGAATAGTGCTCTGTTCCTCTTCATTCATATTATCGACAAAATCTGTGAAAAACTGAGGGGCTGCCAGCCACGCCAGTTAGAATTTTGTAGATAATTCTAGGTCACTGAAAATATTAATATAATCCACAGACTTGTGTAACAAATGTAAGAAAACTGTGTTATATCCTGAGTTTCCAAAAATGTAACCACAGTGCACCCTGCTGGAAGACAGTTGATAAGTAAAGAATTTTACAACTGTGTGATCTCAAGCTCAAAGACAGGATGTCTGGGCCAGAAAATTATTTCTATTGTCCTAAGACAGATATAATTGCTAGGTTCCACATGTAAAGCACCTTTTATTGCTGTAGCTTCCTGGCAGGTACAGATTACAAAGAAATGTTACATTTTAAGTTCTGTAAGTCTGAGAAACTTAAGCAGATGTGTCAAGCATGATGTAATCTGAAATGACTCAGCAGTGATATGTATTATCAGTTTAAGACTTTCTCAGAGAGAAAGATTTGGCATTTTGTATTTTGTTTTGAATCTGAAAACAACTCACTAGCACTGCACCTTGCTTTGTAAATAGAATCTTAGATCTTAGTATATCTCTTAGCAATAGGTAGAAATAGCAAGATTAGTCTAGCTGTTTTCTAGATTTATGTCAGACTATCCTATAATGTTGTTTTAAAGTATTTCCTGTGATTTCTGAACTCTTTAATGTCATTGTGTTGAGTTAACAAGTATTGTCTTATGTTTTTGCTATTATTATATATTTAGCATATATTTAAACCTTTTAACTGTGGCTGTTTTGTGTAGAGATAATTTAAGCTCTTATAGTACTTGCATATATTTGGTGATACTGTATAAGCCACTCCTAAATATCCTTCAAGTCTCAGTCACACTTACCAATTGGATAATAATAACATTGAACAGTAGAATTGGACACCCTTTGGTAAGGGCCTTTATAGTAGCTGATAGTGGTTGGTGGCAGTCAGTACTACTGTATACCTTGGGCAGAAGGGGGCATTGCTAGTGAACCTGTGCCAGCCTTCCCCAGGAGTGTCTGTGTATTTGTATATAAATCAAATCTCAAAGTGTATGTGTGTCAGCTACTTGGGCAGGAACACAAAGAAATGGTTGGACAGAGAGGGTGCTGGAGGTTTTGGCTTGACCACTCGGCTGAGATCTGAACCCTATAGCTGTGTCAGTGGGGAGTCTTATTGGGGATCTGGAGAGAAAGGGAGGAACCAGCCCCAGACTGACTGTGATCTCTGTGTGCTCTTAAGGGAACTTGTCCTTTACTGTGTGTGTACTTGTTATCCTCCCAATGTTATCTGACCTTCACTGGTGCTAGTGATGAGGATTGAGGCTCCTTGATTACTGGGCCAGTGCAGGGGCATTACATATTAATTGTTTGGCAGTGGTGGGATATCCACAACAAATATTAATTGTTTGATAGTGATGAATTAGCACATAACATATTAATTGCTTTGTAGTGGTGTGAACATTGAATTCCTATAGCTTGTGTACAGTGATCACTGAAGGTGATTTTGTACTCAAAATCAGCCATGCAGTAAACATTCATAGTTCAGATCACAACTGTTTTATTTCTTTTGTCCTAAGACAGATATAATTACTAGGTTCCACATGTAAAGCACCTTTTATTACTGTGGCTTCCTGGCAGGTACAAATTACAAAGAAATGTTACATTTTAAGTTCTGTGAGCTTGGGAAACTTAAGCAGAAGTGTCAAGAATGATGTAATCTGAAACGACTCAGCAGAAATGTGCATTATCAATTTAAGACTTTGTCAGAAAGATAGATTTGACATTTTGTATTTTGTTCTGAATCTGACAACAACTCACCAGCACTGTGCCTTATTCTGTAAGTAGGATCTTAGATCATAGTATTTCTCTTAGAGATAGCTAGAAATAGCAAGATTAGTCTAGCTGTTTTCTATATTTATATCAGACTATCGTACAATGTTGTTTTAAAGTATTTCCTGTGATTTCTGAACTCTCTAATGTCATTGTGTTTAGTTAACAAGTATTGTCTTGTGTTTTTACTATTTATTATATTTAAACCTTTTAACTGTGGCTGTTTTGTGTAGAAATAATTTAAGCTCTTACAGTACTTGCATGTATTTGGTGATACTGTATAAGCCACTTCTAAATAGCCTTCAAGTCTCAGTCACACTTACCAATTGGATAATAATATCATTGCACAGTAGAATTGGACACCCTTTGGTAAGGCCTCTATAGTAGCTGATAGTAGTTGGTGGTTGCAGTTGGTTCTACCGTATAGTCTGGTCAAAAGGGGGCATTGCTAGTGAACCTGTGCCAGCCTTCCCCAAGAGTGTCTGCATGTTTGTATATGAATCAAATCTCAAAGTGTATGTGCGTCAGCTATTTGGGCAGGGACACGAAGCACTGGTTGGACAGAGAGGGTGCTGGAGGTTTTTAGCTTGACCACTCAGCTGAGATGTGAACCCTATATTTTGCCAGTGAGGAGTCTAATTTGGGATCTGTAGAGATAGGGAGAATCCAGCCCCAGACTGACTGTGATCTCTGTGTGCTCTTAAGGGAAATTGTACTTTACTGTGCATGGACACCCCTCACTGGTGCTAGTGATGAGGACTGAGGCTCCTTGATTACTGGCTCAGTGCACGGGTATAACACAATTACTTTAATTTCTTACTAATGGATAATATTAACTGATTAGCAGATTCAGCCAACTTAGTGTTTCAATAAATATTCTGGGAACTTAGCTTTTTTTCTTTTTCAAAGAAATCAGACCATAATACTAAGCCATTCCTTTTTAGTAAATTCATTTTAGCATTGTTCAGAGTTTCTTTAGAGGTGTGTGCAATGGGAAAGGACAACATTTCCATTATGATATTGATGGAGTTTTGAAAACATATTTCTTAACTGTTTTAAGAATTGATTTCATATATGCAGATTCTACTGAAATGAATTTCTTTCTAAGGTAAATTTTGTTCTTACATATTTCTAATTTATCATATATAAACTTATAAGAATTTAGTATTATCTGCTCCTGGATGGTTTTCTATTGACTAGTGTAAACTGAGTTTATCCAGACTATAATAGAGTCAAATCTTGCAGTAATAGAAAAAGATTCTGCATCTGGGAAGCTAAAACCACCATACTCCCATAATCTTATATGATTTCTATAAGCCATTCTCAGTTTTTAGGATACCATAAGAATAAAGTTAATATTTTTTTCTATTTTCTTCAAAAAAATGGGTATTAAAGCTAGTGAATGCAATATATGCATAATCTTGGGTAATATAATCATTTTAATAACTACTAACCTATCCTCAAAAGTAAAAAAAATCCATTTTTTACTAAGAAGTAACACGTCAATTACTTTTTCAAAATTATTATTAGTAATCTTACTTACATCTTGATTTTTATTCCTAAATATTTTAGTTTATTTCATCCTATGTATATTTAAACTTACTGTTTAGTAATCAATTAAAAAACTAAAGTTTCAGTTTTATTATTATTACATTTCAACAGTGATACTTCTGGAAACTTTTCAATTTCCTCATCTAGTTCTTTGACTGATTAATTTAAATCTCCTATAGTTAGGAAAATATCATCTGCAAAAAGCTGTATTTTAGATTGTCAAACTCTGTTAATTGAGAATCCATCAATTTCTTTCATTGTTTCTTATGCTATTAGCTAATGTTTCAATAACTAATGCAAATAGTAGCAGGAACAAGGGACACATTTGCTTTGTGCCTTTGTTGAAAGTGAATCCTTGAGAAATGTAAGATTGAATGCTTTGGAGTCTCTATACACACTTTTAATATTCCAATAAGCTGTTATGGAAATGCAAATGCTTCTAAAGTTTTAAATAAGTAGGTCCAGTCTACAGAATCAAAAGCTCTCTTGATATCCAAGCTAATTAGGGCCAATTATTATTTTCCATTCCTTTTGCTAAATCTAAGAAAGCTACTACCCTTTTTATATTATCATGCATTAATCTTGTAACTATAAATCCTGTTTGATCTTAATTAATTTATCTACTGGATCTCTTAATCTTGTAGCAAAAACGGAAGTAAATATTGTATAGTCTACATTTAATAATGAAATAGTTAATATGAGGAAACTAACTTATTATCCTTTCCTTGTTTAAGTGTAGGTGAGATTACAGAAAATTTCCATGAGAGAGGAATTCTTTTGACACTCTGAAGTATCCTGAAAATGTCACTGAGTATTTCTAAAATATTTAACAGAAGCAGACTATATAATTCCATACTTAAGCCATCTATTAAGCCATCTAACCCTGGAGCTTTACCATTTTTTTACTTTTTTTAACTTTTTTAACTTTTATCAGGGTAATAGGCTTATTCAGCAGATATTTGTTGATCATTAAGTTTATTAATAACATTTGTTATTTAAATAATTGTCAATTTTGTAATTATCAGGCTTATTATTTTTATCTTTATTAAGACCCTCATGACATTTTTTTTAAATATTAAGCATTTCCTCTATGTCTGAGGTAAGGTTATTAGTGTGAGGATTTGGGATATTATTGATTTCTGCCCCTGTGCTTAACATCTTACTTCTATTAGCTAATCTTTGTAGATTTTTTGAAGCTATCGCATAATTGTGCAATTTTATTTTTTCTAAAGCTGTCTCTACTTTATGCATCAGAACTGTTTGATATGCTCTCATTAATTTTCTAATGACTTCAGTATTATTAGTTGCTTTATTTGTTGCTCAAACCTTGCTTTGTGTATTTCACCTTGTATTTCTAACAACTCTTTATCCCACTCTTTCATTTTATTACTTAATATCTTAGCAACCATTCAAGTTATACACATGCAGTCAGTAGCATTATATTCATCTAGCTAAGAGGGTATACTTTCATTTAACTGAAAATCATCTGTATGATCGCACTATTGTACGACTTTAAATGTCGAAATACAATATTTCAGATGGAACAAGATTTCAAAAATGGTAATCTTTAAAACCAGATTTGACCATTTTCGAAATTGAAACATCTCCAAACATTGTTATTCAGGGGGTTAAGCCCCCCCTGCATCCCCCCATGTGGGGGCTGCACCCCCCCACTTTAATATACAAAGTCCGAGATCGCACTACAGTGAGGGAAAGGGTTCATTTCCCGATCCCCGCTATAGTGCGATCTGCACCTGAAATGCTGACTTCCAATGAGCGAATGCAATGTGCATTAGCTCATTGGAAGTTGAACCATTGTCACTCGGCATTTCAAAAATCTGGAGGTTGTACTTTCGCACTTTGGTGCATCGTACAACCTCCTTTCACATAAATGAAGGTATACCAGCTAAGAGCTTTCATATGAGGCTAAGGAGTTCTATCTGTTTCTTGGTTGTTGAGATATTTAGAAAAATGTGAAAATGATATCTATATAAATTAATATCATAAAAACAACAGTTAATATCTCTTTACCTCGACTAGCCATAGGTCAAACAGTAATACAGTTGAGTTTGTCCTTGTGTATGCTGTAAGATGAAATCTTTTAAAACCTTGTACATAGCATAGTTTTGGAATTATTGATGCAAATATGAACAAGCAATATTTGATACCTAGAGGCGTCAGTAGGGGTTAACTGCAGATGCACCTGGAGGCATCACTCTGATGTAATATGTTAATACTTAGTGCATTATGATCAGATAAAGGACAAATAATAGTTTTAAAATAATTCACTTTATTTTGTAAATCTAAATAGGTATAAATCCTATCAATTCTAGATTGTGTCCCATGCACATAAGAATAATGAGTGAAGACCAATAACTTATATTCTGCTTTTATTATTACTAATCCATCTATTTAGTGCTTTAGATGATGCCGGTATTTTAGCTTTCTTTTGTTTACTTGTATCTCTTATACTAGATATACAATTAAAATCCCCTGCTAAAAATAAACTACACTTCCAATGACTTTGTAGTAAGTTTGAGTGATCTTTAGCCACTGTTGTACTCATTCTAGGGATTCCGTAAAAATGTAGCTAGTGCATAGAGTTTGCCATTATATGTAATTATTACAAATGTATACATTCCTTTGGGATCATTAATGGAGTCCATGACCTTAGGCATGACAACAGATTTTCTCCAAAGTACAGTAGTTCCTCTCCTCTTTTTATTAAAAGAAGCACATGATAACATTTCATAACCAAGGTTATTTAAATACTGTATATCTTTATCTATCAAATGAATATCTTGCAAGAATATAATGTCTCCTCTATTTAATTTTAGATATCTTGTTAATGATTTCCATTTGTTGCCCTTATTTAATCCATTTACATTAATAGATAATAGATTAAAACTATCCATAGCGTGCATTTAAAATATTTCTTTTAAAAGATAATATGACACATTTATCCACCATATTAATCTAATTATATATAAGACTCTAATGCATTCTTCCAACACTATTGCAATATTTCACATTGTTTTGAATTCTTCCTTTCTACAAACTAATTGCTAAAACTCATAAATAAAATCAAAGACAAGTATACAATTATAACTGCATATATTGTTAATAAAACGCAACCTACCATGAATACCAAAGTTCATAGTTTGCCTATCAAATAGACAAAATACTATATTATTCCTCTACTTACCAACACCTAAATGTTCATCAAAAAAATAGCCAAAAGCTACCGTGACTTACAAATAATTAATATAATATAATATTATATATAGGTCAAAAATAATAAGAGACTTTTAATTTAGTTATATATATATATATATATATATATTGCCGTTTAAAACTATTCCACTATCACTACATAAAAATTTAATAATTATTTTCTATTAGTCACAAATATTAAATAATCCAACAAATAGTATATTATATACTTATTTATGTAATAGGAGTATAAATTACCCATTCAATATTCCTAAATTATGTACTCATGCAACATTATCTCTAAATAAATACAGATGATCCCCTATTTACACCCTTTCATCTTACAAACTTTCAGACTTACAAACATTCAGTTTGAGGCCATGTTTCTGGCACCAGTCATTTGTTTGGATGAGACCGTCTTGGAGGATGTTCACATCACTAGGGGAATTGATGGCAGCACCCAACTTGCAGTCATCTGCAAACTTGCTCAGCCATAACCCACTGGTTTTGGCCTGCACCTCAGAAAAGTATATCCCAAACAACAGAGGCCCCAAGATTGATCCCTGGTGTACACTTCTCATTACAGGTATACTGCTTGAGGTGGCTTTGGTAACATATGGATGGATGCCTAGTTGTGAGAGTTTATCTATTATGCCTGAGTGGAGACAGGTATTGAAGATTTTGGCCAGGTCAAGGTAGGTGGTGTGCACCATCTTCCCCTCATCCATGGCTTTGGTGACTCTCTCAAAGAAGTTGACCAAATTTAACAGGCATAACCTCCCCTTGACGAAATCAAATTGTGTCAGATTGAGTGTTTGGAGGTTGCCAATGTCCTTGTTAATGAGGTCCATGATAATCTGCTTCATGGCCATGCAGATCAGGCTAGTTAAGCTGATGGGTCTATAATTTCCTAGATCAGTGGATGCTCCACCTTTGTGCAAAGGGATGTCAGAGTCTGTCTGCCACTTGGCTGGGATGAAGCCAATACTCAGGATTTGGTTGAATAGGATGCCTAATGGTGCTGCAAGTTCCTGCCTGAGTTTATGTAAGATGCAGCCTGGGATGATATTGGGTCCTATGGAGGCTGTATTTTTTGCCTTTGAGAGGGCAGTGATGACTTGCTCCCTAGAGATAAGGGGAGGGGGAAGGTCCTGGGGATGTCCTGATTTACTGATGGGAGGAAAAGAGGGGTGAGGTTTTCATTGAACCTGTCTGCCAGCAGGTTGGCTATATCTATGCCATCTGTGTATGTGGTGTCCTTGACCACCAGTTCTGAGCAGAACTGGGTGCTTCCTTTGAGATTGCTGACATATGTGAAGAAGGCCTTATGATTGTCTCTAGTAGATGTGGTCAGTTTGGACTTGAAGTTTGCTTTGGATGACTTCACTTGTGCTCTTATTTGCTTGTTGAGGCAAAGTAGAGATTGCTTCCAATTAGGTGTTTGCTTCTTCTTTGTCCTGGAGAGCATTTTTTTCCCTTTTATTATAGAGTTTATTTATTGTAAATGTCCACCAGACAGGTTTACTCTTCCTTGGGGAGGAGGATTTCATCCTGCCGGGTATTCCTGATTCCATGCAGCTAAATAAATGCTTGTAAAGTACTTTGATGTAGGTTTGGACATATGTGCCAGTTCCTATGGAGGGGAGGGGGCTGTGAAGATGTTTATACATTCACTCAGGAGGTTGTAATCAGCTTTGGAGAAGTTTTTTTTGTTTGATCCTAGCTGGGGGGAGGTTGGGGAGATGGTGACTTTGAAAGTGACCACTTTGCGGTCAGATTTTACCAGGGAGGATGACACTGTAGGGATGCTGCAGTAGTTACTCATGTTGGTTAATACCAAGTCCAAGATATTTTCACCTCCTATAAAGTATTGTTTAAGGTTGGTAAGAAATATAGTACTACTGTCAGATATCTGTAGTGCTTAATTAAATACTCCACTAATCACCTTTGTTGTACAGCATGAGTATTTCTGTTTATGATTACAGTACAGTATTTTTTATCTTTAACATGCATATTGGTGCTTTTTGGTGGTTATTGGTACAAGTTTGGTGTTTTTTTGGTGGTTACTGATACACTTTTGAGCACATTCCTTTAATTGTCAATGATATGTTGGACTTACAAAGATTTTTGACTTACAACAAACCCCCAGGAATGTAACCTGTTTGTAAGTAGGGGAGCACCTGTAAGTATAACAGAGTGGGACCTGACGAGATAAAGATATCAACTTACAGGTGAATTGTAATCTTATCATACTAAACTGTAATACAAAAGGGAAATCAATGCACAAATATATTTATGCTGAAAGACACATACATATTTTATAGATCTAACAAAAGCTCTGAATTAATTTTTAAAGTGCAAGTGTCTATATCTCAAAATTTTGTAATACTCTTACCATGACAAATTTCTTTGTTCTCAAGCTTTTTCTAAGTTTAACTTGCTTCATAAATTACCTGTGAAAGGAATGTGTTACACATCAACAAAGAAAACAAAATCACCAGCACTTTCACACCTCTAATTAGCATATTACTTAGATCCGACATTCAGTTAACCTAGCAACGCACATACTTAGCAAAGTTGAACAAATAAAATAAAATTCTTAATTATATAGTCTTAAAGTTACCAGTTCTATTGCTTATAATTTAATGACATTTTCTTACAGGAAGTATTTGTTTAAAATTTTGAAATACACTTATAAGTTTAGTTAAATGAACTTCTTTCACTGTAATAATAGTAAAACAATAAAGCTAACCATTTATATTCCTCATTATGAAAAATGTTAAATACATACTTACATATTAGCAACGACCACAAAAACACCAGTGAGTAACAGCTCAACTTTCTAAAATTTAATGAACAAAAACAGCTTCACTTCTCTAGCGCCTCGGCCAACAGCCTTTACAGAGTAATATTTGTTGGTTACAAGGCATGTATTTCATTACCACTGATGTAGTGAGTCTCTATACAAATATAGTACATAGATTTGGTTTGGAAGCAATATTATTTTTTATGGGTGATAACCCTAAAACACATTACATATTGGAACTTATAGAGTTCTGCTTGACCCATAATATTTTTGAATTTAATGGTACCCTATATCAACAACTAAAGGGAACGGCCATGGGGGCTGCCTTTGCCCCTGCCTATGCCAATTTATTTATGGGCCTTTTTGAAAACAAATACATTTACAGACATTCATTCTTTATAAAACACGTTACTGGTTATTATAGATTTATAGATGATTTAATTTTTATATGTGATGGGGGTTATGATTTATCTACTACATTTATTAATGAATTAAATAATAATGAGTTTGGTATTAAATTTGATGATACTCATATAGGAGACAAAATTAATTTTTTAGATATTGCTCTAACTGGAACTGATGGTAAAAAAATAACTACAAATTTACATAGAAAATTTGATCAAATGAATTGGAAAATGTGTGGCACTAGTTGTCATCCTACCCATACACTAACAGCTATTCCATATGGAGAATTTATTAGAATTAAAAGACTTAGCAGTGATGATTTATTAGCTTTTAATGAAGCTTCAAAAGCTGCTAATATGTTTATTGACAGAGGATATAATGAATTGAGTGTTATGAATAGTTTTAATGAAGTGTTTAACAACAAAAAATTAAATAATAAATATAGATCCATAAAATACAATAATAATGAACAAAATCAAGATAAATTATTTTTTGTAACAAAATATACTAACTTCTCCCCTGTGATTAATGGTATAATAAGAGAATATTGGGATTTTGTTAAAAAGGAAATTATTTCACTTAGAAATGTACAACTGGTGATATCATATAAAAGAGGCAGAAACATAGAAGACTTTTTAGTACATAGTGTGTATAAGGAGAAGAAAAAAATTACGTTAACTAATATTAATGAGATAGGAACTTTTCCATGTAACAATTGCTCTATTTGTAAATATATAAATATGGAAATAAAAGAAATTAATGGGAAAAAAATCTCTAATAGAGCTAGATACTCATGTTTTAGTGCAGGAGTTATTTATGTTATTTTTTGTTCCTGCAAAAAATATTATATTGGTGAAACCAAACGGACTTTGTCCCATAGAATAAAAGAACATGTTAGAGATGTAAGAAATAGAAAAATGAATAGTCCTATCTCAGAACATTTTAATAATAAACACTATGGCAATTTAGATTGTATGAAGGTTTCTATTTTGGAACATGTACCATTACATTTTAATAATGTTGTTTTTCAAAAAAATGTGCTGAGACAAAAAGAATCGCTTTTAATTATGAAATATAACACTTTAAGTCCTTATGGACTTAATAAGGAATGTAATTGGCATAGTTTTATATGACTGCTGTAACTTTAAAAGTTAAAATTTTATAATTGAATAATTAATTAATTGTTTAAATGTATTAACTGTTGAGTTTGCTATATATACTGCTTTGAATGTGTCTTACATTTTTTACTCTGTAAAGGCTGTTGGCCGAGGCGCTAGAGAAGTGAAGCTGTTTTTGTTCATTAAATTTTAGAAAGTTGAGCTGTTACTCACTGGTGTTTTTGTGGTCGTTGCTATTATATATGATATTTCACTAGTGTTGTTGTCTAACATACTTACATATGTTTTAAAGCTTTAAGTTCAGTACAATCCTTTTATTTAAAAGGCAAATCTATTGTCGCAGAAAACAAAAGTCTTGCAATCAGAGAATGAAAGTCACTGTTTAGGCTTTTTAATTTTAAAGGCAGTTTTCCAGGAATTCAGTTTACCCTGTCTCGGGTCTATATGATATAGGTTCATAGGTTCATAGGGTCATACTAGGCTATCTGCCCGAGGGCATTTACAAGCCTACTAGCATCATTTGTGGCTTACACCCACCACCCCCTTTAGTATGGGACTATACCCATTTTTTTTGTGCCTCCCAGTGTCAGCAGTGACACTGAGGGGTATATGGGTATATCCATCGATCTCCCATCCATTGGTCAATTTTTCTCTTGAAAGGCGCCAGCGAGTGCTCTGCCTCACATGTACGGGATTTTTGTTCCAGCATAGGGAGAGAGTGGGTGAAGAATCTACTATCCCTCCATGCCCGCTATTAATAGCCTTGTCGAGGTTTAAGTAAGTCTCCCCCTGATCCTGATTTTTCTAGATTTTTTTGAGGTGAAGCATATTCATCATCTGGGTTTGACATGTGGCCTTGTTGGTTAGGCAAAAGGTCACTCTGCGAAGCATGGTTCTGCTGAATAGAGCTGAGTTCTTCAATTTCGGGCAGCATAGATATTTTTTGAGACCCTTGATCCCTTTGGTGAGGCTTTCTTGGGCCTCCCAGCTGCTGGTCGACATTCAGATGATGGGGCATTGTATGGCATTGTACTCAATCATTGATGATGAGAGGATGATGAGGAGATTGAGACTCCTTGATTGAGATTCCTGATTGATAAGGTGGGCAATGTAGAGGTCAACTACTAACTTTGGGCTACATAGGTGTCCAGACTCGAATCAAGACTATTATCAACCTGGGTCCCCTGTGTCCCGATTCCCCTGGGTGGAAGAATCACACAAATTGTGAACGCTCATAATATCGAATGTACTGGACTTCTAAGTCCTTTTTCTGAGATTGGGGTACAGTGAAGAATGGGATATTTGCCTTTTCCTCACTGTAGTGCGATATTGAAGTTGGAATATATATTTAGTGGAGAGTGTGGGGGGCACAGCACCCCACAATAGGAAGTTTGAGGTCAGGTACGTTCGATATTATGAGCGTTCGCAATTTGTGCGATTCACTCATATGATATAGAGCCCCTGTCTCTTCAGAGGTATACTGTTCCACTCCATTTCAATGATTTTATTTATGTTAACAAAAGAGGATGCCTCCTCCAGTGAATTAAATATTTTAGTTTCTTCAGAAAGAAATAATCTGATCTTTTGCAGCAAACACCAGCGTGGGTTTAATATTGTTCTTTTTAATTTCCTTGAACAGTGGTAAACAGGATTTTCTTTTACTCATTACTTTACTGGAATAATCATTTTCAAACCTGATTATATGTTCACCTATTTTAATAGATGGGCAGGACTATGCTGATTATAACATTTGATCTTTTTCTAAGCTAGACATGAACTTAACTATAATTGACTGTTTTGGTGAGTTTTCCTTCTTCAAATGTGCTCTCAGGGATCGATGTGCCCTTTCAATTCCAAAAGATAAAGTTTCAGATAGATTTAATGTTTTATGTAGTCAGATAGTTAAGACGTTTATTATATTTTTTCCCTCATACTTTTCAGGTATACCATAAATTCTAATGTTATTTCATCTCAGACTATTTTCTAAATCATTAAGTGTTAATATGAGACAGTTATTTTGTTTTAAAAGAAATTCGGTCTGAGACTCACCTTCAGTTATTCTTCCTTCATACTACTGATTTTTATACTTTATTGTTTCATAAGCATTTCTAAATGTTCCGTCTTCTTCCTGGTCTCTTCTTTGAAACTTTCAAGTTTAGTATCCAGTTTGTCTATTTTAAGTAATACATCCTGCATACTAGATATTAGTGACTGTATGTCTCTCTCTAACACAAGAAGCCTGAGTACAATATTTTGAGTGGCTCTTGCTGAAGTCTCTTCTATCTTAACCAAGCAGTTGAAATTCTGACAGACAAGTTACAGCTTTTGAAGAACTTGAAGCTATAAATCTTTTCTCTTAGTGAACAAAATTAGTTAACAAGTATCTCCATATTTTAATTTTTTGATTATATTTTTTACCAGAGAAAAGTTTTCAGTCACAGAGCTTTCACCAGTTGCTGCTCTCCGTTAGCCATCTTGGCCACTCTGTACTGTTGTTCCTGATACTCTTTTTATTATATTGACTGGATTGGATAGTGTCTGGACTCCCCCTGGAAATGGCAGCAGTAATTTATGCATCCAAGTGATTCATAGAACTGCTTGACTGTGTAAATCCTTAATGCAAGTTGTGCTAGTTAACTCAGCCAAAAACTCAAAGTCACCTATTACTTTCATTTGGAGACATCACATTAGAGGCACATGCCAGGGACTGATAGTGTTCTGGTGTGTGTGTGTGTGTGTGTGTGTGTGTGTGTGTGTGTGTGTGTGTGTGTGTGTGTGTGTGTGTGTGTGTGTGTGTGTGTGTGTGTGTGTTTGTGCGTGTGTGTGTGTGTGTGTGTGTGTGTGTGTGTGTGTGTGTGTGTGTGTGTGTGTGTGTGTGAGCTCATGCTCATATGCATGTACGTGATTTGTGTGGATACATGGATACATGCTTGAGTGTATGCAGAACTATGAATGATGTGTGTGAATGTTTTCTGCCTTGTGGGTCATAGTAGGGTTTAATTAGGGGGTATCTAGGATCAGTGTGTGTGGAAGTTGTGGTGAATGGGTGGGTATGTGCTTGAGTGTAATCAATTGAGTGTATGTGTGTTTGATATAATGTGAGTGCATGTGCATCTGTGTGCATGTGTGTATGATATTTGTGCATGCATATGTCTCTGTGTATGTGTGTGTTTGTATGAGTGCATTGGGGTGGGATGTGGGGAGATGCCATATCTAAACCCTATCTTAACTAATAAGTAAAAATTGCAATATGGGGGAGCATTAAAATGTAGAAATGTTCAAAAATTACCATAAGTCACATCAAAACTTGGTAGAATAGCTCAAAAGGTGTATAGGGGAAACACTAGACATCAAGTGCACACTTTAATATTAACCTAATCCACTTAATAAATTAATAGAACTCAAGTTTTGCAGTAAGAAGAATTTATGAACACAGCTAAGTATGAAATATAAATGCCTGGCATTATTGACTAGCTGTAATATTTCTTGATGTACAGGAGCCATGCTCAAGATTTCCGATCATAGCCAGAAGGGAGTCTTTTTAAATATTACACTGATCCACTTAAAAAAGTTAACAGAGCAGTGGGGCTTGCATCTAAATGCATTTACTGAACAATACATAATGTCTACCATTACTGAATGTGTGTGGTATATGTGTCTGAGTGTGTTTGGCTATTTGGAGGAATGAATAAGGGGATGCCTGTGTTAATTGCGATCATCAGCCACCAAAGGTGATTATCTCAAGGGCAGCATAAAATGACCTGTTATCCTTTGTAGCAGGGGTGTAGCTAGGATTTTCAAATTTGTACTGACAGCTCTCAAACTGCTACCCCCCTCCCCAGCCAAGCTACGGCCATTCTCGTAATTCACGGTTTGCTCTTTTAGTGTCGATGAAGAGGCATTCGCTGTAATGCCTCTTCAGTAATATAATATAAATTCACTCAAACTCGGTTCCTTGAATTGAAAATTAACCTGAAATGTCAGTTCTTTGAAAAATGCAGCATGGTAGTTGGGGTAGAGACTTTATGCTTTTGTTTTCTGTAACTAAGGTACAGGTTGAGCTTGAGTAAATTACTAACCACCTTCTACCACTAACTAGGATGTTTCATTCACACACACACACCTACCTACCTCTTAGTGCAAGAAATATGGACAAAGCCTAAAATAAACAGGGACAGATATTAAATAATGTTCTCGTGAACTTAGAAAGTTGCTAGAATAACAGGATTTGTGCTAGTATGAATTTTTCTAAAGGACATGAAGTCTGAAGCTCAAATGTCTGTCATTATTTAGCAACTTCAGCCTTCAATGATTTTCTAGAAAATCACAAAATTTATGAGGAACAGACAAAAAATATGGGGCAAAAATCTGGACATTCTGCAAAATTTGGACAGTTGAGAGGTATGCTACCCACCACACACACACACACACACACACACACACACACACACACACACAAACACACAACCTCTCAACCTCTTACAGCAACAAACTCATAAATAAAACTGAGGCAAAGGCCCAAAAATAAGGACATTTTTTTTTAAATATTGCTCTTATAAACTTAGAAAGATAATAGAATAGTAGTAGGTCTTGCATCAGTACGAATTTTCTGAAAGGTATGAAATCTGAAACTGAAATGTCTGCATTATTTTCTAACTTCAGTCTTTAACAATTTGCCACTAATTTGCCAGAAAACTGCAATTTTATGAAAAACAGACCAAAAATGTGATGCAAAAATATAAAATTGCCAGACAATACAGCTGGGAACCTGTCAAAGGAGGGACACCATTTTAATATGAGCACAGTTAACTTAGAGCAGCTGACAAAATTAGAGAATCTACATGCATTTCTGAAATAAAAGTAATGTATAACTCTGATCATTACAGTTATTTATAAAAGTAAAGTAAACCCTCTATGTTTTCTTCCAAAATTGCTATTTTGTGGAGGGATCATTAGGGAAGAGCAACATTTTGAGCCAAAATCAGGGACAGTTGAGGTTTGGCTATGCCTAATTCTATAAAGCAATTTGCATGTACCTCTCAACCTGTTAATGCAATAAATCTGGACAAGGCCAAATATATTGAGGGAACATATAAACAGTACTAAAATTGCTCTTGTATAAACTGGGACAGTTGATAGAACAGGTCTTATTTTAGCATGCATTTTTCTGAAGGTTATAAAGTCTGAAACTAGTGTGTCATTATTTAGTGACTTAATTCCTAAATCATTTGCCAGAAAACCACAAATTGAGGAACAAACCAAAAATAAGAAGCAAAAATCTATTCATTCTTTGAAAATCTGGACAGTTGGGAGGTATAGTTCATCTGGGGCTGTCTAAGTTTGCCGCCATTTCCCCTCACAAAACTCTGGTCGCATGTAGCCTCCCCCAGCAGCCATTCCAATGATCCATTACTTTGCTATTTCACTCCATTTACCATAAACACTAATGTGCATACTGATTTACTTCTATGATGATTTGAACTTCATTTGAAAGTTTTATTTTGCATTGTACAGCACAAACACTAAGACATCTGCTAAACAAACTTGGCATTAAAACTTCTCTGCCCTTGAAACTCACATTCATTGAAACAACATTAAAACCCACATTCAAAGAAAATACATTTTACCCGCGGCAGATAAAAATTAATTCTGGGCTGCTTTTAAATCATAGGCCCCTTGCATATGAAACATACATGTGCTCTTTGATACACCTTCCTACTGCTTTGAACATTTTTCCAGTAAACAATGAAACAAAACTGCCCAATTCAGAACATTTCCATGATAAAAGTCTAGTCAAACTTCTACAGTCCACCATTATCAGTAAATAATATGCACGATCTCTGAAATAGTAAAAAAAGTCATCTAAATAATTCCACGTTAAATAAATCTAACTAATAAAGAGGTTGCTGCTAGCAATCACCTTTATATTTCATGACTTCACCGAAAAATAGTGTCTGATGCCCCTGAGGAATAAATTGCCTAAATTACATTAATAATAAGCTAGTAATATTGCAATAGGAAATGGATGGCAAACTGATAACAGGCTCATAGTTAGTGTCTTAACTTTCAGTACAGCAGCATTCACCCCTTATGGGAGTAGAACCAACAACCTTCTGCATTAAAAGCAAGTACACAACATTTTGTGCTACTAGCAATGTGAGCCGACTTAGCATAATCAGCACTAAACTTCTCTTCCCCTGCAGCTCTCAGTTCCTTGTAAAATCTACGCAATACTCAACTACATCTCAACTTCGCAGCACAAGAAGTCTGGAAAAAGCCAAATTTATTGGGGTGGGTCAAAAGGGCAAAAAACAGGAACACATTAAACATTGCTTGTATAATCTTGGAAAGCTGCTAGAATAAAATGCTGTGTTACCATCATACATTTTACTGCCAAGAACACTGTGCAAAATAGTCAGAACAACATACCACTATGCCAAATCACCTGCTTTGTGAAAGAGAGGAAGACTGAAACTTAAATGGCTATCATTTAATGAATTCAGTTCTCACCATACCTGTCAACCTCTTAGCACAAAACACCTGGACAAACCCAGTAATGAGGGAATACAGCCCTCAAACATATTCAGTGAATTCAGTTCTTGCCATAGCTGTTAACCTTAGCACAAAAAACCTGGACAAAGCCAATAACAGGGTATTACAGTCCCAAAAATAAGGACAAATTTCAAATAGTCATAAACTTAAAAAATTGCTATAAAAAAGGTTGTGTTAGTATATATTTATTGCTAGAATAAAAGTTGTTTTACTATGTCACAAACACAGGGATAAGATGCAGACTCCACACAGAAGGCACCCCAGCCAAGAATCAAACCAGAAAACCTACAGCTGTGAGGCAACAATACTGCCACTGCACCATCAAATATGTAAGAAAGTAAACATTCAGAAACCTGAAGTCTGAAATTTAAATGCCTGTCAATTTGTTAATCAGGACAGTCTGACTTGGAACAAAAAAACACAATTCTCAGCAGAGGCCCAGGAAAAAATAATGCAGACATGTCTTTGTAACATGGGAGGACACAAAAGCAAACCCGCACAAACACAGGGAGACGATACAGACCCCCCCCACAAAGAAGGCACCCCAGCCAAGAACCAAACCCAAGAACCTACAGCTGTGAGGCATCAATGCTACGTTGCTACCACTGCACCATTAAATTTCAAGCATTGCAATATTTAAAAACCACAGATACGATACAGATATTGATCAGATCAAATATGAGGCAAAATCTGCAATTGTTTTTACAAATGGTGGTGGGTAGGGAATTCAGGTCTTTAACATCTGCATACAAGGTACAGGGTTCAAGCCTGAGGTATTCCCTAACTCACCACCATGAGTAATCACCAGTACATCCCACCTGGGGCATTTTCACACACACACATACCTCTTTGAAAGTATGAACAAGAGGGTGTATATTTAGATTAAATAAATTTTACATGACGTTATTCAGCTAAGATACAGAGATTATAATATCTTTAATTACAGACATATGATGGTAAAATTGGAGCATTTTAAGCTTTTTGAGAAATGGATCAAATTTGTACCTTACAAAAAATATGGTGTGGTAGATGCTCTTACTGAATTAAGGCCATTCACAAGAATGTTTAGTTTAGCTATATATTTTTCTGACATCAAAGGTGCTCATGAGTTGATTAAATTCTGAAGGAAAAGTTCATTTAGCTATCATGTTAATAGTATGTCTGGCTCATTTAAAAAATGTGGAGTAACACTAACAATGGTATGCCAGACTGGGCTGGCTAGTAGTTGCAACACACACACACACACACACACACACACACACACACACACACACACACACACACACACACACACAATTACTCACCAACCCTCGGTTGCAAGACCCTGGGCAGTGAGACCAACATAACGCTTGAATCGAGTCCTCCCGCTTCAACATAATGCTTGAATCCTCCTGCTTTGAATAACGCTTGAATCCTCCTGCTTTGAATAACGCTTCCCACTCGAAAAGCACTGGCCGGAAATACATGTGCGTGTGGTGAGCTCCATTCTGAGCTGACGTCATCGTGCAGTAAAGCGCGAAAAACAAGAAAATTTAAAACGCTAATGCTACCCCCCTTCTTAATAAGTTGTACTGAAATCAGTACAGTGCGTATGCCTCCCGATGTCCCTGCTTTGTAGTAATCAGAGAGTGATTCAGAGATAAGCAAATTAGCCAGTAATGAGGTTGATTCTGAATCACTGGTTTACACAATCACTCTAAAATGTTCTTTTTGCTGTAGCCTTATGACTGGCTTCCTATTAAAAGAACAAAAGTCCAAAATATCGAATGGCCTTATATGCAAAAATACAATTAATCTATGTGTTTTTTGTGAGATTGCGGTACAGTAAAGATTGGGAAATTTGCCCTTTCCTCACTGTAGTGCAATCTTGGAGATGGTATATATAATTAGTGGGGGGGGGGTTCGAATTCTGTAATTCAGGATTCTCTCTGTTTACAGCGTTCAATTATATGAACTTTCATTCATATAATATAGACCCTTACGACTCATGATCAGGACGGTTTCTGAATCTTGGCCTATATCTTTATCTTTATAGATAGATATAGATACAGATGTGTGTGTGTGTGTGTGTGTGTGTGTGTGTGTGTGTGTGTGTGTGTGTGTGTGTGTGTGTGTGTGTGTGTGTGTGTGTGTGTGTCTGTGTGTGTGTGTGTGTGTGTGTGTGTATGCAGCATGTTAGGTATGTATCCAAGCCAGGCTGCCACAATGAAAATGTTAAAATAGAAACAAACAGCAGTAAACTTAAAAAATAATTAATTCCCAAAGATGACATTACATAAAAAGTAGAAGGAGATGAGCCTGTCTAGTCTACTTTTTGAATATATGTAACATTTCACATTTTGTCTAGCCCTCACTTCCCTCTCAGCCTTTTTCCCCATGTCCCACACCCTCTTGAAAGTTGTTGGGATTCCCTATCCTATTTTTTCCATGAATTCTTCCATGGATTCCCACTGTGGAACCCATTTTATTTGCTGCACATTTCATGTGCCCGCAGCCCTCTCCCTGAGGAAATGCTCTGAAAGATTCAAGGAACTGTCAGTCCTTGCAATATGCTGCCTGTGGCCCCATCCTCAGCTGTCCTTCCTGAATTTTCTAGTCTCTGCCCATATCCTTTCCTGCCTGTGCCACACACCCTTTTGATGACCTTCCTCTGGCTCCTTCTAGAAGTCTTGTGTTCTTTATTCTGTATGGTTTTCAGAAATGCACAGAGTACCTAATGTATGGTCTGACCAGGGCCTAGTAAAGGAGGAACAATTTCTCTTTACTTGTTGTGTCTTTCCCTCTAAGGTTACACACAGTATTCTGTGCATGGTCCAGCCAGTGTCCTCTTATACTGCTCCTGCTAAGCCAGCCCAGGTTTGGTCAATGGTTTACTATCAGAAGTTCGATGCTACCTGCACTAAATCCAGTAATGCTGACTTCACTGCACCAAATCACACAACACTGAAAACAAGAAAAGTGGTAAAAAAAGAATCCTGAAAATCCCTACTGCTCCAGACCCAGAAACAAACACTAACATGGGTCCCAAAAGGGGACAAGTCCAGGAGTTTGGCAAGCTATGTTTTCTGTGTTGCAAGATTCAGTGTTATGAAGTTGTCATTGCTAGATTTGATGCAGGCAGTTTTAAACTTCTGCCTGTAAACCTGTGACCGGCATGTTCAGTTCACTGTCCTGCTGAACTATTATTAGTTCCATTCCTACTGCAAATACTTCTTGTTATAGTTTTTGTGGTCCAAGTGCAGTTCTTTAAATTTATTTCTGCTGAATATCAACTGCCATCTTTCCAGATGACCAGTATTTCTGAATCCTTCCTTAGACTTTTCCTCACATCCTCCACTGCTTATATTTATCTTTCTGTCATTGGCTAGAAGGTTTATTCTCTTCTGTGCTCTTTCAAACATTTCTGAAACAAACACAGTAAAGAATCTGGCTCCAAGATCAACCATCATGATGTACCATTAGTCAACTCCCTTACTCTGGATATCAACCATGTCTCAACAATGTTCTTTGCCCTACACTTCAACCTCATCAAAATCATGTTCTTCATTCTCAGTCCTACCTCCAAACCTTGTATTATTTTATCACAGCCAAATATGTGAGACAAAGTCAACAGCCTTACTGAACTTCAGGTAGATCGTATGTACTGGTAATCTCCTATCACGTTTTCCTGTAAGTCATTCATAAAGCTGAATCAAATCTGACATCTTGTTCTTTCTATTACTGCATTACTTACTGTCCTGCGGTTGTTCTCCCTTAGAAATATAACCAGCCTTTCCATCCAGATTCTGTCCATAACTTTACATAAGACCTGTGTTAGGCTAACATATCTGTGTTACCTGCATTTTTCCTGTTCCCGTCCTTGTACAAGGGTGCTATTCTTGCCATCTTCCAGGCCTCAGGTACTTCTGCATTGGTCAGTTATCTGGAGAAGATTTCCATCAAATTAAAAGATAATGCAATCACAACTGAACAACCTAGCCAGTCTTTCAAAACATGCCCTGAATTTAAAGATCTGACCTAAGAATCGGAAAGTTGTACATGTCATCCATAACCTGCAACCTTCAGCATTAATTTCTCAACCTTTTAGCTAGAAATAATTGGGGGTTGTGGGAGGGCCAAAATCAGAAACAGATTTATAATATTGCTTTTATAAACTTAGAAAGTTGCTACAGTAACAGGATTTACTTTGTCATTCATGAACTAAAGGATAGGGAGTCTAAAACTCAAATGTCTGTCATTATTTAGTGACTTCAATCTTCACCGATTTGCCAGAAAACAATACATTTTATGAGAAACTGACCAAAAATACGATGCAAAAGTCTAGGCATTTTGCAAAAATCTGAGTAGTTGAGAGGTATATAGGTAGTAATCTGTATAGGTCATAAAAAATGTATGGCAGTTAACATGCAGACTAAAGTGAGGGAAGTGCAGATAATTTAATCAGAGACCAACTATTCCAAGTACTTCTGTCGCTCACCATAAACAGTCGACCAGTAAATAAGATGCTTTATGATCAGAAAAGTAATATAAATATATATATATATATATATATATATAGAGAGAGAGAGAGAGATACACTAGAGAATCTTGAAGGGTTGAAATTTTCAATTTCAGTACTTCGAGACTGAACACTCGAAAGTGCAGTTATGCGAAACTGCACTATGTCGAATGCGGAAATGTCAAATCTGCTATTGTGGTGTCGCGCTCATGACGTGGTGCGGTTTGTGGATTTATCTGTGGTTTTAGGTAAGTGATGTTTGTGTAAGGGTATTGGCTAAGGATTTTAGTATGTGGGAGTGTGTGTAGTGGTGTTTTTTGTGTGTTTGTGTGTTTAGTGCGACCTTGGAGTTAGTATATATAAGTAGGGGGGTGTGGGGTGCAGGGGTGCTTCCCCCTTGCTTATAGGTAGGGTAGGTCTGTGTGTGTGTTATGTTGTGTGTGTGTTGTTTTGTTTGTTTTAGTGTAGTTAGGTAGGTGTGTGTGTGTGTGTGTGTGTGTGTGTGTGTGTGTGTGTGTGTGTGTGTGTGTGTGTGTGTGTGTGTGTGTGTGTGTGTGTGTATGGTCGAAATTGTGCTATTCGGGGTTTTGGGTATTCGGGTATGTAGGTGTTCGACTATTCAGTCTCAAAATACTGATTCAACATTTCAGTATTTATGTACATATATATATATATATATATATATATATATATATATATATATATATATATGGATCCCCTTCAGTTTACCGAAACGCCACAACGCCGAAACACAAATCACCGACACCAAAGGACCGACAACGCAGATGACCAACAAGGTGAGAACCCGACGGACTCGGTAAGTGTGCGATAGAGTGAGGGATTTAGTGTTAGGGAGCGGGCAGGTAAGTGTGCGATAGTGAGGGACTGTAGTTTTAGGGGCAGGTTAAGTGAGTTAGGGTTAGGGTGCGGGTAGGGTAAGTGTGCAATAGTGACGGAATATATGTTTAAGGGTGGGTTAAGTGAGTTAGGGTTAGGGTGCAGGTAGGGCGTGTGTGCGATAGTGACGGACTGTGGGTTTAGGGGTGGGTTAAGTGAGTTAGGGTCAGGGTGCGGGTAGGGTAAGTGTGCAGTTGTGTCGGACCTTAGGGTTAGGGTTTGGGTTACGGTTAGTGCATGTATGGCTGTGTGTATTGTCGGTATTTTGTGTTGTCGGTCTTTTGGTGTCGGTGATTTGTGTTTCGGCATTGTGGCGTTTCGGTAAACTGAAGGGGATCCATATATATATATATATATATATATATATATATATATATATATATATAAAAACAAAGCAACTGTAGCTACAGCAGTTACCATTTCAGTAATCGGAGCTTCAGCATATCATCAGTGTAAAAAGCTATCTCGTATAGCTGTAACAGATAGTTTTTTATATATATATATATATATATATATATATATATATATATATTTTTTTTTTTTTTTAATGGATCAAAACAAGTACAGCAAATGTTATCACAGATATGGGAATATAGCAAGAGAAGGATTTAGAAGTAATAGAAACATTAAATTAATTAGTCCTTTATATATATATATATATATATATATATATATATATATATATATATATAAGAGATATTTACAGGTAAAGTAAGAGCACAACTGCTAACAGCCATCTAGTACCATCTTACTCCCTCTGATTCAGACCCCCTAAGGACAGACACACGTTTGGCACCTGTGGCCTTCCCAGTATGAGTATAAGGGACAGTGCCTCACTAGCAAAACTCACTCTGCTTCATCACCCCCCAGAAAATGTGAGGTTTCCATCAGGCTGGGTTACTTGTGAGGCAGTACAAAAAACATGAGTACCTTTGCTGACCACATTCTGCAAAGGAAGTTTATAGTGTTTGCTTCTGTTAATGTGCAAAGCGGACAACTATTTTCTATGGATCAATAGGTCAGGTGAAGTTTTTTTTTTTTTTATTCAAGTTACCTGCTGATTGAGAATATTAACTCTGGCAAGGGTAGGAATGCTCTTGGTATGCAAGCGTCTAATCAGATTAAATGAAATACTTCAGGCAAAGACTTCTGTTCAAATAGCAACCATCCAGATTTCATAATTTATATCCCGCCAAAAAAGCAGCCCCAACTGGTGAAGTTTCTGGTTTAAGGAGCTTAGTCTTTGTTGTAACCCCACATATGTGTTGCATAATCCCTATAATATATTTAATGTAATATAGTATAGGAATAGCAGAGGCAGTTGTCAGTGTTTGTGCATCTTTTTGTGTATATGTGATAAAATATGTGGGTGTGTGCACATGCATGCTTGTGTGTGTGTGTGTGTGTGTGTGTGTGTGTGTGTGTGTGTGTGTGTGTGTGTGTGTGTGTGTGTGTGTGTGTGTATGTGTCTGTGCTTGAGTGTGCATGCTTGTGGATGTATGTATGTGTGCATTTTTTCCTTCTCAAAAGGTTTTATAGTGTGTTCTAAGCAGATCATGCTTGGCATTATAAAACATTTTCAGTCCTATGCCTGTAATCAAACACAGGAATAGCATTAATGTCAGAAAAAGGCAGGACTGCACCAGGTGAGACTTAATTCTAAATCCCTTGCAGTGGCAGATTAGTTTTATTCTTAGAAGCTTAAGATACTGCAAGTCTATATGCTGCAAATCCCTTAAGTAAATATCTTGTATAAAGTGCTTAATAGGCAGCAGCATTACTGTTTTCACGCATGAGTTGTCTGCAGTCCAAGTAACGTGCTGCAGTAGTTGCTGAAACTTGTTCATACATTCTTCCACAGCACTTTAAACATTCAGCATGCTCTTATTTCATATAATCAACATGTACATTGGTTTCATACTATGATGGACACAATATTTACATGCTGATATTCATGACTACTTTTAACACTCATTTTCTCAATTATACTTCTTAGCTTGTCCATACAGTACAAGCAATCATCTTGTGAGCCTAAAGATTTCACATTCTAACATAACAGAGCACAACAAACTATAAACTTCACACTCAATAAATAACCTTTGTTCTGAGCAGAAAATGCTGTGGTATGACTCATCACTGATGACTCACAGCCTTTTACAGTTACACCAAAGTGTTTTTAAGCCTATTACTTCTCCTCACATTTCCCTTGTTAATACTGCATTTCCTATCCAGTATTTCATTTCATAATTGTCAGCTCCAAAACCTTGTGACATCAGTTGAGCTGGCGGTCCCCACAGGAGGCATTAATTTTGCTTTTCTCTCAAAGGAAATCAGCAGATAATGACACATAAATAATTAATCATTACCCAATTTTATTTAGGAAAAGGTAGTGTTAACAAGAAGCATGGTAAATGTATTCATGATATATTTATGATTTGATTTGTTTAGATAGGACTTCTGTCTTGTATAATGATATTCCAGCCAGTTTATATTTTCTAGCAAATCAAGTAAATGTAAGAAAAAAGGGAATACAATGTTATGGAATTTATTTTTAATCTCTGAGTCATTCAGCATTATATCCAACATTCTTAAAGTACACTTTTTTTCCATAACACAGGACCATTTAAGAAGTGTCCGTGTGCCCTGTACTGCACCACACAGTTCAATATGCATGCATTAAATTTCATCTTGACCATATGCCACAAACTCCCGTGCAGTATTCATAGTGAAATAATCAGTTCAGTACAGTAATTCTATGGAATATCAATAATGAAATGCCAAGTTGCAGTTAAAGTAAATCAGGACTCAAGGCTCGCTTCAAGAGCATTGCTCATTATTGGACCACTATGGGCATAAACTGAAAAAAACGATCTTGCTATGAAGTTCTAATGAATCAAACTTACCAGCAAGATGTTACTTACTTCTTACATATTCCATCTTCCTTTTAACACTGAATGCTCTTATGGGTACGGACATCCTGATGTGATCTTATTTTGTTGAAAGCTATTTTTACCCATAATGCACTGTGAGGGCACAGCTGCTGAGATTAGTATACTCCAGTCTGTCTTGTCAGATCACAGTCACGTTCATTTAAAATGGAATCAATCAGAAATACTGAAAATATGAGAAACTTAAGCAAAATTTTAATGATTTTTAAAGAACTAATATACTGGATGATACTGGAATGAACTGGAAGTAACTGGAATGAGACTTGAGTGAATGTTTCTATCTGTTGATTATCCAAACTTGTGCTGTGCAGGTGCCAGTCTGTCCTTTATGGGCCAAGTCTTCTTGTACCTTTCACACTAACACCTGCAAACTATAGTTCAGTTAAGAATGCTTTATTACGGGCAGTAAAGAGAATAAGAGAAAAAGAACAATATGCAAATAACATATATTCTGGAACGCTGGATAACAGTAACAGTGCTGATAAATATAGCAGTGCAAATAAATATATCGAAAGGTTCTGCGTGTATATTCTGATTCTCCATAAACTGAAACATTCTTTTCCTCCTGAATAGTATATAATTAATATTCTGGAACGCTAAATATTTGATCTGACTTCTATAATCAGACTCGAGAGTCTGTACAGCAAATACTTTCAGTTAAATTAGTTTGTTTGGATTGGTACGCAGACTCAACTGAACATGTTTGAAGTACTTCCTAATGATAACAAAACCCTGCTTTACATGCCTCCTTAGCCTTGTAGCATACAAACAAGATGTATCTGTACTCAGATGTGCAGCACATTCTTTTCTTATCAGTGTTCTTGACTGAAGGTTATTTTTATGTTTTTATTGAAACTGTATGTAAACTGTGAACCCTGTTTTAATGTGACTGCATTTCCAGACATGCAACGAGAATACTGTATTTTTGTACATTTAAATGATATCAGATCTAGCAGATTCTTTTGCAGTGATCCTAACATATTTGTTTCCTGAGTGTGTACTATACCATCTGTGGAAAAGCCTTACAAAAGGGTAAAAGCTGAAGTAATGTAGCCTTTTCAAAAAGTGATATTTTGTGAAGTTTTGGTCCTGTTTTCCTTCTTCCTTCCATCCTTCCCTGAATCAGCCAGTTTGCATATTTCATGGCTTGCAAAGCTCAGCTAATTAGTGACGTTGCTCTCACTGGCCTTCAGGTTTCTTTAACTTTAGATGACAAAAGGCTGAATAGAACAGTGACACCAGAGAAAAGAAAAAATGCAGCTTTATATGACAGTTAAAGAGCAGTAAAGCTTGAGCTTGAATAGCCTTATAGCCTCAGTGGGTCTGAAATAACAACAAAAATAGAGTGCTACAGGTACCTTACACAATGTCTTTTCTTTGAAAAAAAAATCAGATGTGGCAGGCAATGTGCTACAAGAGTTAGTGTATTTGTGTGTTATACAGACTGCTGTTGATTGATACGCTCTACGCATACTGTGCCACCACGCCTGCATTTCATATATTTTTTCTTTAACTATTTGGAAGCACAGGAGTGTTGGTGAGTGTAACCTTGCAGCTTTCAGTATGAAATATATTTCAGATCCTCGTGCTTCTTACAGATATGGAAATAATAAGTGTCAAACAACTGTGCTAAGTAGGCCCTGATATTTAATGTTCTTTGTGAAATATTCAAATTGCATTTTATGGAACTATCATGTTTTATCTTGCACTACACAGTTCCTTTCTGGGCTGATATCCAGGTGTAACAATGCTCCATTAACTACAATACCATTAAAAAGTTTTAAATGTGATTCTGGCACTCATCTTCTGCTGGCTTATTCTTTCTCATTGCTCTGAGAGAAGAATACGTGATAATTGAATTGTTGGCAAATTAAACAATAATCAATATGGGGGGTCAGTATTTACCAATGATTGCAGGAGTTAGACCATTAGGGCAAAGTCCAGTTAATCTAATTTAAGTCCAAATGGGTAAATATTGAAGAACCTGTACCCTTAGTGTTGATTATTGTTTTTATGTTTTGATAGATATTTCTTCCATTTTTCAACTTTGTTCTTTGTTAAAAAATAGTCCCTTAAAGTCTTATTAAGAAATGTATGCTAACTCTCTTAAGTTCTAAACATAGTTTTACTGCATTTTAATTGTTTTGAATACTAAAATCCAAGTAAAAGGAGGAAAAGGCGTCAGAAGTCACCAATAACAATAGGAAAAAGAGCGCCCGGATAGCCGTTTCCATGAAAACACGTTTATTGACAGGTATTCAGCACAGCACAGCACTCACTAACGCTGACCACAACAGTAAGCAGTACGTTTTCATCCACAACTTCTTTAGATATACACAAGCATTACCTGCACGAGCCAAAGCAGTGTGTACTAGTCTTCATAATCACCAGAAAATCTACTCCAGGCATTGTAAATTCTAATATTCTCAGGCTGAACTGATCACCAGATGCTGTTACACAAAACCAACAGCAACCAAAGCTATCAGTCACACAGAAGCCCATTAACATAAACTACTAACACTATCAAACGTTTAACCTGACATCCAGTAATTAATTTCTTTAATAAGTAGTTTATCTTTACACAGTAAACTGGATGCAGGTTAAACGTTTGATAGTGTTAGTAGTTTACGTTAATGGACGTCTGTGTGACTGATACCTGTGGTTGCTGTTGGTTTTGTGTAACAGCGTCTGGCGATCAGTTCAGCTTGCGAATATTAAAATCTACAATGCCTGGAGTAGATTTTCTGGTGATTATGAAGACTAGTATGCACTGCTTTGGCTCGTGCAGGTAATGCTTGTGTATATCTAAGAAGTTGTGGACAAAAACATACTGCTTATTGTTGTGGTCAGCGTTAGTGAGTGCTGTGCTGTGTTTAATACCTGTCAATAAACGTGTTTTCGTGGAAACGGCTATCCGTGCGCTTTTTTTCTATTGAATACTAAAATAGTTTTACATAGCAGATCGATAGTTAACCAGTACGCCTACTGTTAATGTTCTCCACCACAAAAAGTAGACATGCTACCATGAGAAAGATTAAAATTAAATTATTTAAATAAATAGCAATTGGAGTATATTTATGACAAGACATTTGTAGTGGTTGTGGCCTTTCTTACCACTCCCTGGATGTAAGCATACTGCTTATTGTTGTGGTCAGCGTTAGTGAGTGCTGTGCTGTGTTTAATACCTGTCAATAAACGTGTTTTCGTGGAAACGGCTATCCGTGCGCTTTTTTTCTATTGAATACTAAAATAGTTTTACATAGCAGATCGATAGTTAACCAGTACGCCTACTGTTGATGTTCTCCACCACAAAAAGTAGACATGCTACCATGAGAAAGATTAAAATTAAATTATTTAAATAAATAGCAATTGGAGTATATTTATGACAAGACATTTGTAGTGGTTGTGGCCTTTCTTACCACTGCCTGGATGTAAGCGTAACACTTCAAGTACCTTCATTTTTTTTTTTCATAAATTCCTGCAGGTGCCTCCATTATGAAACTTTTTTGGCATCTCCTTTATATTTAAAATTCATTTTAAAATGCAGTTTTCTTTTATTGATGTCACTGTAGAAAAACAAGGAACAGTGACATAAGCATAGGAAAAGTGTCTGTTGCATCCATAGACTTTAATGGGTACACCACTATGCATGCACAAAGGTGTACCATTAAAAGCTATGGACAAAGCTCACATTACACTATGGTAACATCAAAACAAGATAAACTATTTTTTTTTTGTGGAGGGGGGGTTTAATAAAAAGTTTACTAAGTTTTTTTCTTAAAAAAATGGCCCAAAAAGTAAAGGACAAGCAGGAAAATACATTGTTGCACTTGACACACACACACACACACATATATATATATATATATATATATATATATATATATATATATATATATATATATATATATATATATATATATAAAAACACTGGAAAATCACTTTAACATTTCTGTAAGTTTGGGCATCAGTGACTCAGATCTTACTGCTATCAGACATCAGACATCTTATGAATTGTGAAACTGGGCACAAAGCTTGAAATAACTGCTCTGATTTTCATGAATGTGCTTTTAGTTTAATTTAAAATGTTTTAATGCAAGGCTGTGTGTTATTTAAATACTAACAAAACACTAAGAAATATAAAAAAGCTGTCTGTATTTTTAACAGATGAAAAGTGTGATTAGTTAAGTGCTCAGACATAGGACTTGGATATCAGAAGCACTGCTTATAGTCGTTTCTGCCCACATAAATGAAAGTATTAATGTCAGCAGTTCTTTAATTATGTTTAGTTATGTTTGATATCGTAAAAATGATTTTGAGGAATGTGCAATATTAAGGAGAATCTCATTGATGACATTGTTCAGTATTTTTTTCCATGTCTTCTGTGGCAGGTCTTATTCCAGTGGATATGTTAGCTACAACAAGAGAAAAGATAGATTGCACTGTTCTTACAATTAAAGGATTACTGCATATTTTCTTCAGCAGCCTACACTCATTTCAGAGCGTTATAAGACATATTATCAAAATCAGACCCCAAATTGGGGGGGGCTATACTGAAAATTTGAATTTCACTCATTCAGATTTTTAATATATTTAACAACAATACATCAAACCCTACCTACAACTCAAAAAGACATTAAAAAACAAACAATAAAAAATGCATAAACAAACAGTAGTTATGCAGAGGGGCAAGCACCCCTGCACCCCTTCACATCCACTACTTTAGTAAACTAACACCAAGATTACACATTACTGGAGAAAAAGAGAAAGTCCTGCAATCCACTTTGTACAATCTCACTCTGACCCAAATAAGTGCCAGAAACCCACACCTAAATAAGTGTAAGTGAATATTAAGGAAAGATTCACTTACAATACAAAAAAACTTAGAAATCTAAGTAATTTCTAAAGAAAATGGTCACTCCTAAAAGCATAGACGTTTAAGCGAATCTAACAAAAAGATTCACTTACATTTCTACAAAAATATGCACAAGCCTAAACACCTACATAGATTGAAGTATTAAGCATCAATCTAATCTATCAGTGCAGACATTCAACCATTAGCATCTTGACATTCTGAATGGATGCCGATGCTGAGTGGTGAAATGACAGGATTCATGATGTAATTATTCTTAATTTTAGATTAACATATCACTTGAGTGGCATTTGCTTAGCAGGTCAGGGATAATGCTTGACGTATAAAAATATAGCTAGATGTGTAAAAAATATATATGCCTATAAAGATAATAGTAATAACAAGAAAAAGTGAGGAATCCAAGCATAGGACAGTAAGAAAAGAGCAGGGCAGGCTGTCCAGGAAAAAAAGAGTGAGAGAGAGACAGTGAGAGAGGGAGATAGATAACTGATAGCTTATTATGTAGGGTAGAGGTATTGTTCATGATCTTTGGGGTCCTCAGGGAATTAGGGGAGCATCAGGAGAGAATATGGGAGCTAAAAGTAATAGTATACTGGCTTGTCAGAGGAGAAAGGATCAAATGGAACTTAAATGGAAGAGGCACTGGAGGACAGCAGATGGGATATGGTAAAAAACTGGGGTGGGGGATGGGGTAGAAAGGAAGAAGTCATAGGCAAAGGTCATCATAGCTGTACAGGCAAGAGATATGGCACAGAATGTGGTAAAGGAAGAAAGTGACTGATGCACTTGTGAAAGAGAGAACAAGGAGAAGGAAGCTAAGGTGTAAGGACAGATAGAAGCAGATGGCAGTAAGAAGTGGTGAAGGAGATGGAGGCAGAGGAGATGTGTGAGCCAGTACAATGAAGATAGCAAGTCATGTCAATGGCATAGACGGATATAGTCCTGACTATGACCCAGGTGACATAGTTTAAAACAGAGGGATATAGTCCTGACTATGATCCAGGTGGCATAGTTTAAAACAGAGGGATATAGTCCTGACTATGACCCAGGTGGCATAGTTTAAAACAGAGGGATATAGTCCTGACTATGACTCAGGTGGCATAGTTTAAAACAGAGAGATAGAGCCCTGACTATGACCGAGGTGGCATAGTTTAAAACAGAGGGATATAGTCCTGACTATGACCCAGGTGGCATCGTTTAAAACAGAGGGATATAGTCCTGACTATGACCCAGGTGGCATAGTTTAAAACAGAGGGATATAGTCCTGACTATGACTCAGGTAGCATAGTTTAAAACAGAGGGATATAGTCCTGACTATGACTCAGGTAGCATAGTTTAAAACAGAGGGATATAGTCCTGACTATGACCCAGGTGGCATAGTTTTGGACATAGAGGGATATGGTCCTGACTATGACCCAGATGGCATAGTTTAAAACAGAGGGATAGAGCCCTGACTATGACCCAGGTGGCATAGTTTAAAACAGAGGATATAGTCCTGACTATGACCCAGGTGGCATAGTTTTGGACATAGAGGGATATTGTCCTGACTATGACCCAGGTGGCATAGTTTAAAACAGAGGGATATAGTCCTGACTATGACCCAGGTGGCATAGTTTAAAACAGAGGGATATAGTCCTGACTATGACCCAGGTGGCATAGTTTAAATCAGAGGGATATAGTCCTGACTATGACCCAGGTGGCATAGTTTAAAACAGAGGGATATAGTCCTGACTATGACCCAGGTGGCATAGTTTTGGACATAGAGGGATATTGTCCTGACTATGACCCAGGTGGCATAGTTTAAACAGAGGGATATAGTCCTGACTATGACCCAGGTGGCATAGTTTAAATCAGAGGGATATAGTCCTGACTATGACCCAGGTGGCATAGTTTAAAACAGAGGGATATAGTCCTGACTATGACTCAGGTAGCATAGTTTAAAACAGAGGGATATAGTCCTGACTATGACTCAGGTAGCATAGTTTAAAACAGAGGGATATAGTCCTGACTATGACCCAGGTGGCATAGTTTTGGACATAGAGGGATATTGTCCTGACTATGACCCAGATGGCATAGTTTAAAACAGAGGGATAGAGCCCTGACTATGACCCAGGTGGCATAGTTTAAAACAGAGGGATATAGTCCTGACTATGACCCAGGTGGCATAGTTTTGGACATAGAGGGATATTGTCCTGACTATGACCCAGGTGGCATAGTTTAAAACAGAGGGATATAGTCCTGACTATGACCCAGGTGGCATAGTTTAAAACAGAGGGATATAGTCCTGACTATGACCCAGGTGGCATAGTTTAAATCAGAGGGATATAGTCCTGACTATGACCCAGGTGGCATAGTTTAAAACAGAGGGATATAGTCCTGACTATGACCCAGGTGGCATAGTTTTGGACATAGAGGGATATTGTCCTGACTATGACCCAGGTGGCATAGTTTAAACAGAGGGATATAGTCCTGACTATGACTCAGGTGGCATAGTTTAAAACAGAGGGATATAGTCCTGACTATGACCCAGGCGGCATAGTTTAAAACAGAGGGATAGAGCCCTGACTATGACCCAGGTGGCATAGTTTAAAACAGAGGGATATAGTCCTGACTATGACCCAGGTGGCTTAGTTTAAAACAGAGGGATATAGTCCTGACTATGACCCAGGTGGCATAGTTTAAAACAGAGGGATATAGTCCTGACTATGACCCAGGTGGCATAGTTTAAAACAGAGGGATATAGTCCTGACTATGACTCGGGTAGCATAGTTTAAAACAGAGGGATAGAGCCCTGACTATGACCCAGGTGGCACAGTTTAAAACAGTGGGGTATAGTCCTGACTATGACCCAGGTGGCATAGTTTAGGACATAGAGGGATATTGTCCTGACTAAGACCCAGGCGGCATAGTTTAAAATAGAGGGATATAGTCCTGACTATGACTCAGGTGGCATAGTTTAGGACATAGAGGGATATAGTCCTGACTATGACCCAGGTGGCACAGTTTAGGATAGTGGCTCAGATGTCTGATAAAGCAACAGGGGAGGATGGGCAGGCCTGTTGTGGGGAGAAGAATTGCACTGGGCTCAATCCTATTATTTTAGTGGAAGATGGAACTCATTAATATAGGGGATGAACTTAGTGCAGGAGCTTAGGAAGTTGGTGCTACCTACAACTGGGAGAGGCCATGATCTCATGTGGGTTTCCATTGCCTCCCAATTTATACAAACGGACACCAGTGCAAACTTTCAAGAATTAAGCCATGATAAAATCACCCACAAGCTGCAGTATGACTGTCTCAACTGGCCTGTCCGCTCCACAGTGTGCCTGCAGGTGCAGCCCCCTTGAACCCTATCATAGCATGGACACCAGGGTGCTATATGGAAAAGTGTGCTGCCCAGTTGAGAGACCTTCCCAGTGTTTATTACATCAGATCACATGTGAGGTAGTGGGGAACTGTGGTTATAGAGCATTGGGCTAAGCACTGGGACTGAGATCAGCAGCAACAAGATGAAAAAATAGTAAAAATACAGTGAAGATGAGAGAAGGAAAGTGGATAGGGAGGGACTCTGTGCAAAGGCGGGCATTCAGTCAATGTTAAGGATAGTAGGTGAAAGGGTTAGAGTAGTGTAGAGGGTTACAGAAAAATTATAGGAGGGGATGGGAAATTGAGTATGTGTAGCACAGGAATGGATTTTAGTAGACAGTGATGCAATCTGAGGATAAAGGCAAAATGCTGTTTGCAATTCTAACCAAGATGGGAAGAGGCAATCAGGGATGTCCAGATAAAAGCATCATTAGCCAAAAGTGATCATGTCACTTTATAGTACAGAGTTGGGAGATAAATAGAAGAACAAAGACTGTATGAGAAGATTAGGGAAGTAGATTATGATGAGTCTGGAAATAGGGACAAAGATCAGTTATGGGGCTGGGGACAAACTGGGAGAGTAAACAAGGTATGGGAATGGATAAGGGTTGCAGTATTCCAGGATATAGACAAGCGTTTGAGAAAGAGAGAAAAAAATTATGAGAAGGTCAGCATGGCTACATAGCAGGTTGAAGCAAGTGACTAGGGCAAGAGATAGGGCATATATCTAAAGAAAGGGAGGAAGTGTGGGAAATGTATGAGGCACAACACACGGGGCAAGCAGAAAGGCAACAAAAGAAGTGAGAGCAGTAAAAGTGCAAACTGAAACATGACAGAAGGGATCAATGGGGAACAAAGGTTTAATTAGGTATGAAGGAGAAAACGATGGAAGAAGGAAATCTGGCCAGACTGAGCAGAAAGTGGGAAAAGCTGAGGTACAGAATGAGTACTACATCTCAGTCTTCAAAACGGAAAGCAAAGGAAAGTGCCATGCCAAGAAGGAGGTAAGACTGAATGGGGAAATAAGTGAACAAACACGCGGATAGTCAAGGAAGAGGTTAACTAGGAAATGACAGCCCTTAAGAAGTAAAAAACCCAGGGATATGATAGGCTACCTTCTGAGTCTTCAGGTATCTACCCCCTGTGCAGAAGGTCACTCTATTACAGAAATGTCTGTGGAATGAATATCAGCTCAAGTGTGGCACCTTTGCATGGGGGGTAGGAACACTCCAAGGAACTACAGGCCTGTCAGCCTAACAGCAATGCCAGGTAATTTCATGCAGATAATCATGAGCAAAATTCTGATTACTTTCCTATGATAAAAGAATCCCTGTGACAACAGTCAACTGGGGTTCATATTCAGAAGGAGCAGTCAGTCAAACCTGATCCAGCCTTATGACTGTGTTTCAGGAACACTTAGTAGGACAGCACTAGTAGATGGGGTCCACTTAGCCCTGATGCCTCCAATTACCTTGACCTGGCCTCACACAAACAGGTGGAAAGCCATACAGAAGTAGGAGCAAGACTGATGAATTGAAGCACTTCATGGCTGAAAGTTAGGACATATAGGGACTGGCATACAATGTCAGATATGAGAAAAATGACTACTTGAGTACCACAGGGATTGCCTCAGGGTCCAGTATCCTTCAATATCTGAAAAAAAAGAGAACCGAAAGAACTGCTCAGTCGAAAGACATGCGTTGAATGGGCGTGCCTTCGTTGAAGGTTGGGCGTCGGGATGGCAACTCGACACCATAAAAAACTACTGCTAATCATTAGCGGACCGGAGTTCCGCTGTGGCGACCCCTAACCGGGAAAAGCCGAAAGACAAACAACAACAACAACAACAACATTTTACATTTCTTTACCGGGAAAGTCTGATTGGGCATGCATCCCATTTTCAGTGGAGGCCCATGCAGAAAAGCTCCACAAAGATTAGTACAGCAAATCAGTGGCGGCTGGTGACTTCAAATTAAAGGAGGGCTGCAGGAGACAGCTGAATGGGTGGGGCCAATGGGCAGGGGTGTGGCCAACTAGAAAGGGGTGGAGCTATGCTCAAAACCACAACAACTGGAACTTTAATTAAATACGCTGCCCTGGGTGCCAAACAGTCATTACGAGAGCCCAATCAAGACAAAATGAAGTGTAGAAGAAAAAAATATTTCAATGCATTGGCTACATGACAACTTATTTAATATCCAGATGGAAACAGGTTGTGAGGCATGAAAAAATAAATTACTTTTTAAATATATTACTGGAATGCCAGTCAAAATCAAGTATAAAAAACAAGCAGCACTCAACTCAAACCACTACTCCTTGCACGGCAGTTCTAATTATAATTTATATTCAGCTTTATAAAATTACCAAGTAACATGCTGAAAGTAGCAATCTCTGTGATACCCCCAACTTGTAAAAATGTTTCTTATCCAAAAAAGACCTGCTGCCTGACACAACTATCTACTTGTTTCATGGGGAAGACATGATCAAGATAAATTGCTTAAAGGATTCCTGCACAAGTTATGGACCACACATGATTGATTGGCATTCTGTTTATTTTACGGGTAAGCCTACAAAGATGACTGCAAGTCTCCAACAAAAGATGACTGCAAGTCTCCAATAAATGTAATGAGCTTCTGAAAATACTGTAATCCTGTCTTTTTATTACAAATACTGTCATATGCATTTCAATACCCAAGGCTTATACATTATCTAGTTATGTAAATATTCTCTGCATGGCAACAACGAAAAGGCTTTCAATGCTGGTAATTCTTTAACAGTATGCTTATTAAAGCTTACTTGCATCTTACAGTCTCCGACAAGCTTACCTGATGCCCATTAAATCATTGCTACTTAAACAGAGCAACAGGGCACTGTGACAGCATGCATTTCCTGAATAATAAGAAGCATAAATCAACAGTATAAAAATCTGACAGAAAACCCGAACACTCTGCAAAATCAAGGACAGTTGAAAAGCCACGGTCGTACTTGTGGTCTACCTTGGATGGGGGAATATTCTGCACACTTACACTGCATAACTGCTCCTTGCCTTCCTTGGACACATCCAGAGCCACTACAATGGGGAGTGGGGTGCAACAAGTATGTCACAATTTGAAATGTCTCTGGCTGACAATGATGGCTCTGACACTCATACCTCTCAACTTCAGAGCAAGAAATCTGCACAAAGCCATACATAGAACTAGAAATGGGACACAGGCCCAAAAATAAGGACAATTTTTAAATATTGATCTTATTAACTTAGATAATAGAACAGTAGTAGATCTTGCATTAGTACACATTTTCTGAAGGGTATAAAATCTGAAACTCAAATGCCTGCCATTATTTTCTAACTTCAATCTTTAATGACTTTCCACTAATTTGCCAGAAAACCACAATTTTATGAAAAACAGACCAAAAATGCGATGCAGAAATATAAAGTTGCCACACAATACAACTGGGAACCTATCAAAAAAGGGACACATTTTTAATATTAACACTGTTAACTTGAGCAGCTAACAAAATCAGAGCATCTACATGCATTTCTGAAATAAAAGTAATCTATAACTCTGATCATTACAGTTATATATAATTGTAAACCCTCCACATTTTCTTCCAAAATTGCCATTTTGGAGGAGGGATTATTAAGGGAGAGCAACATTTTGAGCCAAACTTGGGGACAATTGAGAGGTTTGGATAGTCCTAATGCTACAAAGTGATTTGCACATACCTCTCAACCTCTTAATACAGGAAATCTGGACAAGGCCAAATATATTGGGGGAACATACAAACACTACTAAAAATTGCTCTTGTATAAACTTAAGACAGTTGATAGAATAACAGGTCTTGCATTAGCATGCATTTTTCTGAAGGTTATGACGTCTGAAACTCAATGTCTGTCATTTAGTGACTTCATTCCTAAATGATTTGCTAGAAAACCACAAATTGTATGAGGAACAAACCAAAAATAAAAAGCATATATTTATTCATTCTGCAAAAATATGGACAACTAAGAGGTATAGTTCAACCAGGGCTGTCTGAGTTTGCTACCCCCCCCCTCACAAAATCATGGTCGAATGGAGCCTCCCCCCTGCAGCCATTCCAACATCCCATTCATAGGTTCATAGGTTCATAGGTTCATACTAGGCTATCTGCCCAAGGGCATTTATAAGCCTAGCCCATAGTTATGTGGCTTTCGCCACCCCTTTAGTTTGAATAAAAACTATGCCTATCATTTTGCTGTGCCTCTGTCAAGCAGTGACACTGAAGTAATCCCTGGGGTATATCTGCAATCTCCCATCCATTGGTCAAGATTCCTCTTGAACAAGGCCAGAGAGGTGCTCTGCCTCACATGTACCGGGATTTTGTTCCACAGCATAGGGAGTCTCTGGGTGATGAATCTGTCCCTCCAGCACGTTCTATTTATAACCGTGTCAAGGTTTAAGTCTCCGCCCTTGTGGTTCTGAGGGATCTAGATTTTTGAGGTGAAGCATATTCATCAAATCTGGGTTTGACATGGCCTTATATGTCAGGCACAGGTCACCTCTGAGCAAGCGGTATGAGACTGAATAGAGCTGGAGTTCTTTCAGTCGGGCAGCATAAGACATATTTTTGAGACCCTTTATCCTTTTGGTGAGGAACTTTTGGGGCCTTTCAAGCTGCAGCAGGTGTCTGGTCAGATACATTCCGAACGGGCATTGTACTCAATCATAGGTCTAATGAGTGATGAGTACAGGGGGACGATGACCTCCCTTGATCTAGATGTGAATCCCTTCATGATCAGGTGGGCGATATAGAAGGTTTTCCTAACTACTTTAGCAACATGAGTGTCAAACGAAGGCTACTGTCAACCTGGGTCCCCAGATCCCTGATGACTTTTTCTGTGCTCAGTGGATTGCCACCTATATGGTAGCTAGGGGTAACCTTGTTTTTCCCGAAGGGTATGACTATGCATTTTTGGCGTTTAACTTCAGGCCATGGCTCTGGCACCAGTTATCCGTTTCTGTGAGGCCCTTCTGGAGGATATCTGTGTCAGATGTGTTTTCGACTATGGCGCCCAGTTTGCAGTCATCTGCAAACTTTGTCAGCCATAACCCTCCTGTGTTTGCTTGTACTTCAGAAAAGTAGATGCCGAACAAGAGTGGACCCAGGACTGAGCCCTGTGGGACACCACTTGTGACAGGCTTTGAGTCTGACATGGCTCCAGCAACTCTGACCTTGTGGGTTCTGTCACTTAGCCAGTTTGCAACCCATCTTGTGATGTATGGGTTTACATTCAAGCTGATGAGTTTTTCGATGATACCTGAGTGGGGTATTGTGTCGAAGTCCTTTGCCAGGTCGAGGTAGGCTGTATGGACTGCCTTTCCCTCATCAATGGCCTTGGTGACAGTCTCGAAAAAGTCAACCAAGTTTAAGAGGCAGGATCTGCCTTTGACAAAGCCAAACTGGGTTGGATCCAAAGTCTGCAAGTTCCCTATGTCTTTATTTATGAGTTCCATTATGATCCTCTCCATGGCTTTGCAGATAAGGCTTGTCAAGCTAATGGGGCGGTAATTTCCAGGGTCTGTGGAGGCACCGCCCTTATGAAGTGGGACCACAGTCGCCGTGCGCCACTCCTTGGGTACGTATCCTGAGGTGAGGCTAAGATTAAACAGCTGTCCTAACTGTGGGTTTAATTCCTCGTTGAGTTCGTGAAGCACACAGCCGGGGACACCATCCGTCCCATGGATGCTGTGTTTTTGCCTTAGTGAGGGCAGTTCTCACCTGGGCGTTGGAGATGTTTGGGGGCTACAATCCTCTGGAACAGATATCTCTCCTTTGGGGAGGGGAGAAGTTTGCACTGAACCTGTCAGCCAGTATGTTGGCAATGTGTGTAGGTTCAGTAATTTTCACATCATTTTGAACTAATTCTGAGCATATCTGGGAGTTTCCTCCTAGGTTTCTAACATAGCTAAAGAAGGCCTTATGATTCTCTTTAGAGTCCTTGGTGATTTTTCTCTCAAAATTTGCCTTGGATGATTTTATGAGAGCTCTTAGTTTTTTACTTATAATGATCAAAGGTGTCTTACCTTTCAAGGATTTTGCTCTATCTTGTAGTAGCTTCCTCCTTTTGTTGTAGAGCTTGTTTATGGCTGGGGTCCACCAGACTGGACGCTTGCCTTTGGTACAGAGAGTCTTAGTTTTGTTTGGGATTGCCTGATCCATGCAGTCCTGTAGGTGCTAGTAGAAGGCATTTGTAAGTGATTCAGCGGTTTGAGTAATGTTTACCACTGGCTCAAGGGCCTTAAAGGAGACCACACTAGTTTTTAGAAGTGTGAAATCGGCTTTTGAGAAGTTTTTCACTGTGGTCTTTTTTGTTTCAGGTGGGGCGGGATGAGGACCTCCAGCGAGATTAGTTTATGATCTGATCTCACCAGTGAGGGGTATACTTCCGGTGTTGAACATTTTGATCCCATGTTCGTGATGATGAGATCAAGTATGTTTTCTCCTCTTGTGGGGATGGTGACTAGTTGTTCCATGGCATTTGAGTTTATGAACTCCAGGAATCTTTGGGTTAGAGTGTTCGGGCTTGAGTAGTGTTCCCAGTCTATATTAGGGTAGTTGAAGTCACCTAGTATGATGGTGTTTGGAGATACATTTATCGCCTCGAATGTTTTCAGGAAGGCCATGTGAGGTTCCTGAGTTTGAGAGGGTGGCCTGTAACATGCTACAAATTGCAGAGCAGTCTTGCCTATGGTTAATTGCACCTGGATGGTCTCCGATGCATCATGCGTTGCCACCAACCTTGAGGTGTGGGTGTCCTTTATGAATATGGACACCCCTCCTTTCTTGGTGTTGTCCGGATTTTGGGGCCGAACGCATGATATGAGGTGAAACCTGTTAGTGCTGGGGTGCTCTCAGGAGCCTTGAACCAGGTTTCTGTCACAGCACAGACATCGATGTTCTCCATATTGAGAAGGGCCTCGAGTGCGTGCATCTTGAGATTGAGACTTCTGGCATTGAGCAGCATTACCCTTAGTTTTTTCCTTTTGGTGTTCTAGGGTGGTAGGTTTAGAATTTGAGCCTTGCCTAAAAAGGCACTATGGGGTGGCAAGAGCCTTTGCCAATATCCGAAGCCCAGGGTGACAGGTGCAAGCTGTCCCTCATGGCAGCGTGGCTTGTCCAGCATGTCATCCCAGGCAGACAGACATTGGATCCCCTTTGAATGACACCAGAATTTAAGCCAATTATTAAAGCTGATCATCTTATCACTGTATTGTGGCATCATTCTAGGTGAAGGTAGGATACTGCTCAAGGCCAGGGTCATACCTGCCTGGGCTACATAATCAGAGAGCTCCTCGATGTCCCTTTTCATGTAGTCCAAGGAGGTACGTCTCAGGTCATTGACACCAGCGTGGACAATGACTGAGTCGTACTTGTACCTGCTGTTGAGAGACCTGAGTGCTTGCGTTATGTGGCGGATTCTAGCGCCCGACAGGCAGCTTACTGTGACCTTCTCTTTACTCAGTCTGGTGAGCGGGACGTCAGTGTGTCTGACTATGGAATCACCAATGACAAGTGTGTCTGGCATTTTGTTTGGCCTTAAGGGCTGTGACTGTTTGACACTCTGACTGTGTGGTCTATGTGTTGCATGTGTTGGGTCGTGAGGTGGTAGTTGTTTGGGTGTCTGCTTTGGTGGCCTCTGCTGTTTTGGTAAATTTTTGATCAGAGCCTCGAGTATGTCTTTGTGTGAGTATGTGTATGATTTGAAGTTGTGATGGTACCATGTGTGACTGGGTATGTATTGTGTGTGGTTACCTTCTCCTCCTGTCTGGTCTTGCCAGTCCTATGTTGAGAGAGCTCAGCCTCCAGTTTGGCCGTATAGTTGCATCTCTCGCATGTATTTGTGTTTTGTGGGAGAAGGAGAGGATTGTTCAGGTACATGAGGCAATTGTAACATTGCCTCAATATTCCCAGGTTCACCAGTTGAGCTGGAGAGGACACTAGCAACTGATCCCACGACATACTAGAAGTAGTAGATAAAGAGACTTTCAAAGGACTCCGGGAAGTGGGTTTTAGGCTGGTGGGGTACTATCTATAATAAGAGTGCTTTATCAAGGTGCAAGTACTGTAGGAGTAAGTGCTAGGCTTTACAGATAGAGAATAGTCTACTTGGGAATCAAGTAGAGATGAACTTTTCAGTTATAGGATATGCTGGTTAGATCAGCAGTACAGCTCGAGGAAGGTAGTTCTAAGGGAAAATTGGAAGAGTGGAATTTAGATGGCCCAAATAGTTTAACCTTGTTTAACCGCCGCTGCTCTTGTGTGCAACAGTGGTAACTCAGCTAAATCAGCTTACGCTTAGCGTGTTTTATAGCAGGGGGCTGAAGGGAGCTAGGAATTGGCCCAAAACGACCAATGGACTACCAGTTTCTGGCTGAAACTTCACCAAATCAGACAAAAAGGCCGCTCAGTGCTTCCCACTCCCACTGGCAAGCAAAGAAACTTCCCTCCTTCCTAATAAGGCAATGGATCAGTAACAGGAACTAAAAACAAAGCCCAGGGATCAGCAACTCTGAAACTGGACTACTCTAGTTCAGTAAGGCGGGAAAACAAGAGATATTTTTTTGTTTTATTACAGAGACAAGGAAAAAACAGACAGTAAATGCTATAAATGCTGTAAATCGGCTAGCGACTTTAGTGTGTAGCCTACAGAAACAATTTGCAACAATTAGTAACTTAAAGTGCAATAAACAGTGTAAAATGCAGAAATCACTTAAAGTAGCAGTAAAACAGGCGAAATGCAGTCACTAGCTTAAATAACAGTGGGAAAGCCACAAAAAATACTTATATCTGGTAGAAAGTCACTCTTTTAGCTCTCTGCTGCTTGGATCACTCTGCAGGCCACCACGAGGATCTGTGCTGAGTTGGTACAAGCTTGAAAACGCGTGTTTAGCGTGTTTTATAGCAGGGGGCTGAAAGGAGCTAGGAATTGGCCCAAAACGACCAATGGACTACTAGTTTCTGGCTGAAACTTCACCAAATCGGACAAAAAGGCCGCTCAGTGCTTCCCACTCCCACTGGTAAGCAAAGAAACTTCCCTCCTTCCTAATAAGGCAATGGATCAGTAACAGGAACTAAAAACAAAGCCCAGGGATCAGCAACTCTGAAACTGGACTACTGTAGTTCAGTAAGGCTGATGAAGCGTGGATGGACCACGCGAAAGCGCTCATCTTTTAACTTCCATTAAAAGTTTTGTACCTTTCAGAGTTGCCAGAGTTTTTCATTCAGCTACTCATACTTTATTTGGACTATTGCCTGCTCCTCCGTGTTTGGTACTTCACTACACTACTACATTGTCTCTTTTTTTGGTGCAGTACCATTTAGCAGGGACACTGACTACTACATACGTCTAGTTCAGTAAGGCAGGAAAACAAGTGATTTTTTTTTTTTGTTTTTTTTTTTACAGAGACAAGGAAAAAAACAGACAGTAAATGCTATAAAAACAATTCACATGCAGTGCAAGCTGGCACACTTGAGTATGTAGCAATATTAGTCCACACACAGTATGAAAAAAATGTAATTAAATTAAAAAGGACTAAAAGCAAGTGCAGAAAGTGTTTATTAGATATAATGCGGTAAAGAGATGGGACTGGGGGAGTGTCCTAGATCAAATCTACAGTGGGGTGGGCACTGCAAAAGCCACCAAATTTAAACTACATCCAAGAACAGGGAGGGGGGTGGGGAAGACAGTTTCAACAGAGCTAGATCTGAGGAATCAGTCCAAGTTATAACAACCACAATAAAATGCAAGAAATATACTTAAATCAGCTTATGTCCAGTTGATGTATGCAGACAAATCTCAGTAGCAAGCAACTCTACTTAAAATGATTCAAATAAATTCCCACTGCCAGTCTTGAACCCAGGACCTTGGTAACATTAGTCTGTATGACCTACCACTAAGCCATGACTGCCATTCCTTGGTTATTTTGCCCCATTTACCATAAACACTGTAATGTGCATACTGATTTACTTCTGCAATGATTTAGATTTCATTTGAAAGTTTTATTTTGCATTTTACACACAAACCCTAATAGATATATGTTAAACAAAGCAATGCAGTCTCACAATGAAAATAGACTTAGCATTAAAACTTCTCTGCCCTTGAAACTCACATGCATTGAAACAGCATTGAAACCCACATTCAAAGAAAATACATTTTGCCGGTGGCAGATAAAGATTAACTCTGGGCTGTTTTCAAAATCAGAGGCCCCTTGAACATGAAACATACACATGCTCTTTGATACACCTTCCTGACTGTATTACATTATATTCCTTGTACAATACAGTACAGTTGTTTAAATTTATTGTTTTGAACATTTTTCCAGTAAACAATGAAACAAAATGCATGCACCAATGACAGAACTGCCCAATTCATAACATTTCCATCATAAAACATCTACTCAACCTTCTATAATCCACCAGTATCAGTAAATATGTACAATCTCTAAAGTAGTAAAATCCACATTAAAGAAATCTGTAACTAATAAAGAGGTTGCTGCTAGCAAACAACTATTTTTGTCATTGTTTCATCTACAAATAAAGTGCCTGTTGCCCTTGAAGAATAAATTGCCTATGTTGCATGCATTAAAAAAATGATAATACCGCAATAGGGAATGGATAGCAAACTGATAACAGGTTCATAGTTACTATGTATCTTTGCCAAAAAGGACTGCAGCATCCACCCCCCTTTACAACACAGTACAGTATCAACAATGCATCTACCTACTGTGGGAGTAGAACCCACAGCCTTCTGCATCAAAAGCAAGTACACTACCTGCTGTGCTATTAACAATGCACACCAATTTAGCATAAGCAGCACTAAACTTTTGTTCCCCTGCAGTTCTCAGCTCCTTGTAAAATCTACTCGACACTCAGCTGTATCTCTGAACTTTGCAGCACAAGATATCTGGAAAAAGCCAAAATTTATTGGGAGGGGGGACAAAAGGCCAAAAACCAGGGACACATTTTAAACATTGCTTGTATAATGTTGGAAAGTTGCTAGAATAAAATGCTGTGTTACCACCATACATTTCACTGCCACGTCTTGAACCCAGGGGACCCTGTGCAAAACAGTCAGAGAAACATACCACTATGCCAAATCAGCTGAAACAGAGGACAACAAACTTAAATGGCTACTATTTAGTGAATTCAGTTCTCCCCATAGCTGTCAACCTCTTAGCAAAACACACCTGAAAAAAAGCCAATAATGTGGGAATACAGCTGCCAAACATATTCAGTGAATTCAGTTCTCACCATAGCTCTCAACCTTAGCACAAAATACCTGGATGAGGCCAATAATGGGGGAATACAGTCCCAAAAACATGGGCAAATTTCAAATATCAATCTTATAAACTTAGACAATTGCTAGAATAAAAGGTTTTGTTTTACCATGTACTTTCTGAAGAATATGAAGTCTGAAATTCAAATGCCTGTTATTTTTAAACATTTGTTAACCAGGAAACTAGTCTGACTTAGAACAAAACAAAGCCAAATTTCAGCAGAGCAGGGAGAAACACTCCAGACATCTTTGTAAGGGATGGGAGGACATGCAGACTCCACACAGAAGGAACCCCAGCCAAGAATCAAACCAGAGAACCAGTAGCTGTCAGGCAACAATGCTACCAGTGCACCACTGCGCTACAAACCTTTGCAAGGAAATATGAAGATACAGAAACCACAGATTTTATAACGAACAGAATAAATATGAGGCAAAAATCTGCAATCTTTTACAAATAGTGGTGGGTAGGGAATTCAGATCCTTGCCTCCTGCATCCAAGGTACAGGGTTCAAGCCTGAGTATTTCTACCCACCACTATGTGTTAACAAGGGCATTTCACAGACACAGACACACACACACACACACTTTGAACAGGATATGTCCACTAAGATTACATTGGAGCCATGAGATGTGATATTTCCACTAACGGAGCTTCCTTGCCGATCAACACACACACCTTACCTGTAAATGGGTTCGGAAAGCAAACCAGGTCAAACTCCATTGTCCCAAAGCAGCAAAACCCATGCTCGACCTAACGCTTCCCTGCAGAGCTCCTGAACTCAACTTACCTCACTCCTGATTGGTCCTGTGCTCAAATCCCTGCTTACCTCCTCTCCTGATTGGTCCTGTCTGTGGCTCAAGCAGTCTGGGGCTCCTCTCTTCTGTGCGGTTGTCTACTGCACGGCATCTGTGGGGCAGTCCGCACAACAGAAAAATTATTTAAAGTTTATGGTTCATGTTCAGTATTTCTTTTATTTCTAGGTGGGAGGTATGCAGTCCTGCAGACCGATAGCACGAGCCGCCCCTGCAGCAAATACAGTAAATACAATGCACAACTTAATAAAGTACAGTACAGAGTCAAAAATTAATAAAGTACAGTTTCAAGGCCAAGAAAAGAGAAAAAGTAAATATACTATAAGGAGCACAGTGTGTTACAATAAACAATACAGTTGAAAGGACATTTTGTTCAGTCAATTGGTTACAGTCATCAGTGGCTAGTACAGTAAACACACACTGATTGATTAAGGGTATAGAAAGGAGTTGTTGCAAGCTGTTATAGTAGGTTAAGGTATGATATGATCTAATTAAATGAAGCTACCCAGGGTCAGAACAATTACATAACCAAGAACTATGTAAATGGGACTGGAGGAGTTTTTTTTGAAATTGTTTTTGTTTTCGGTGGTTCTAATATCTATTAGGATGGTATTCCATGCTTTTGCAATAGAAATGGAAAACAAGGAGTCCTCAGAGCTATTGTTGCTTTTGCCTATGTCAGCCAGTGCTTTATTGGTGGATCTCAATGGGCATTTGTTAGAGGAAATATTAAGTACACCTTGAAGAGCAGGAACTCTATCGAGATAATATAGAATTTGATGGGCTAGTGTAAGATGGTTATATGTGAGCAGGTTGGGAAATTCTAGCCAGGATAGTTGATTGATTGCTATGCAGCGATGTGTCCTGAAGGGTTGATAAAATGTTAAATGCAGATGTAGAGGATGTGGGGAAGAGCCCATGGAAGGATTTGAAAAGGTTGACTAGTTAGCCCAAGAGGCTGCATTTAAAGTTCAGTGAGACATGCAAAGTACTTCACTTGGACCATGGCAACATTGTCATGTAGTGTCACACTGTGGATGGAACCTGATGGTAACAAAGCAACGTAAAAAAAAGATCTGGTTGTGTTACTCATGAGAAGACTGGAATACCAAGAACGAAATGAGAGGGCAATGGCAGCTGCAAATGGCATACCTGGTTGTATCCTCAGTAGGACTGAGTCCAGAATCTATACCTTCTCTACCTGACACTTTTCAGCCTATTGCAATTTGGAGGGCCATGCAAGAAGAGGAACATCATGTTGCTGGATGGAGTCCAGAGGAAAGACACCTGAAGGGTATGTTGGAGACAGGGAAAAGGATCAGACCAGAGACTACGGAGCTGCAGCTCTTCTCATTAAATCAGAAAACATGGAGGTCATGATATGGCTTCATGTGATTATTTTAGGGAGAGATATGTAAGGTACCTTTCTAAACAGGATGGGCAAAGGCTGGCGGTGGAGCACAAGTGAATGATTGGAAGGACCATATACTCGTCAGATCTATGAAAGCACTTCTTCATGGACAAAGCTGTTGACCAATGTAATAGACTATCAGAATGTGTGTGTGTGTGGGGGGGGGGGGGGGGGTCCATGCAGGCATTCAAAATAATATAGCACAAATAGAGAAGAGGTGTAAGAAAAGGCAGGAAATGGGGTGAAGTAGAATGTTAAATGCACTTAATGGGCAGACTACAAAGACTTACTATATATTTTCTGCTGTCAATCAAATATAATGTAATGCAAATGCAGAATCCATAAGATACCTGTTGACTCTATGAGGAAACAACACTTGTAGTAAATAATCCAAGAAAGATCTGCATAACCTATCAATGTTTTAGACCATCATTATCAGGAACGTATTCAGTGAAAATATTCAGCCACCTTTTACTGGAGATATTAGTTTATAAAATAGATATAGGAGTCTGAGAGCAAGCAAGACTATTAAATAAAATAATTTTTGCATCTATAATAGTCAGTGAAAATGAAAAGCAGAATAATATTTACAGTACTAGTGTAACCCTTGCAAAAGCAGGATAGCATTTGGCAATGTTAATATAATGTGTTTGCATTCCTTGCTTTAACTTGCTGTAAAAGTAATTTTTGCCTGTTTGCTCAGGCCATGCCTGTAAAGGGTCTTAAGGCTAGTGTATGTGTCTTTTTAACAAATGTAAAATAAAATAAAATTAAATAGCCCTATATCTGCATTGCTCATCTCTAGTTTAATTGCTTTGTATACACCAAATGTATACAGCTCAGTAATGGATCTTCTTGAAAACATCTGTCTCCCAACAGCATCCATCAAAGATTCTGTCATCCTTCCTGTAATGTTCTACAACACATGCTTAACCCATCAGAGACTGTATTGTTTCTTTAACACTTAAAACAAAGTGCATACATTAATTATACCAGATAGGTGCTAACTAGATAAGTAGTCTGAATAATATATGCAGGGTCCTTCCTGTCCCTGCAGTCTTTCTAAGCAATAATCCAGGAGAACGGGGGTTGTTTTTTCATTTGAAACAAGAAATGACAAACTGACAATGCATTAGGCAGCTTAATGACAGCAGAAGTAGAGGCCTTTGAGCTAGAAATCACATGTAAGTATTGAAATGACATGTAGTACTTTACATAAAGGCCTTAAAAAAGAACTGCTAGCAGAAAATAAAACCAGCCCATTTTTATCATATCTTATTCTTCTATCCAGTAATAAGACTCTGAATCAGTTTTGGTGGTTATTATTTTATACTTTGTTCTACCCAAAGAAGACCTGTGAGGGCCATTCACATGCATTCTGTCTTTGATCTGTTTGTGTGTTGTGTGTCTGCACTTCTGTGCATGTGTGAGTTTGTGTGTGTGCACCCGTGTGTGTATATGTATGGCTGTGTGTATTTTTGTGTGTGTATCTGTGCATTTTTTTGTGTTTGTGTGTTTGTTCGCATATGTTTTATTCATTCTAAAGTGCATATTTTATTCCTACAGTATGATGTCATTTTTTCTTTGCTTTTCTGACAATGCCAGGAAATTTGTAAATCTGACATAGTAGCCTAAAATGCCATCTATAGTGATGCCATGGTAATCTACTTTTACCATACAGTCATTAATTTGAGTCCTTTAGTTTATATTTGTAGCCAGTATCATGCTGTGCAGTTCATTTCACTAGAAAAGCTAGAAAAGTACTCCAAGATCACCCAGGGAAGAATCACTTGTGACAAGTGAGGTTATGTGCTCAGCAAACAAACTGAAAATAAAATGGTTGCCGAAAGTCTGCCTTCATGGTAACATGTTGGGCGGGTGTAGCTTATAAAATAACATTAACCACATGTAGTAATCTAGGATATTAATTAACAGAAAACAGAACACTGACTTTTAATAAAAGTTTTTACCTTGCCCATTGGAGAAGCTGCTGATTATGTTTAACCTGCAGCATATTCGTTTTTCGTTTTCCCACACCTCCTATTCTTTTACTTATCTCATGCATTCCTGCATTCCATTGCTATATTTTTCTGCTACACAGTTTGTTTTTTAGGACGTCTTTCCCCAAGAACCTATCACCTTTTCAATACAATAATATTCCATTTTTACTTTCTCTTCTGATTGCTTTGTGCTGCACTAATTCAACTTTTTGTTCGAAATAAGTCGGCCATTTGGACTCCTTGTCTTCTCCTGAAGTGCTTAAATGTTGCTTTCTTTTCCACCTCTCATCCTTTCTTCAAGAGTATACATTGCAGCCTCTTCTAATCTGTCTTTAGACCGTACACCATTCTTACTGCTCCACCTTAACTGCCCCTGTCCTGGCTGTGTCCTTAGATACACAAGGTCTTCAAAATGTTGCACATTGACCCACTTATGATCTCACAAGTTGTTTGTGTACCAGGATATTAATGTGTTGCTTTTCACTGTAGGAGATCAGGGCAAAATTCTGCCAGCTTTCTTTGCTCTTTAGTTATATTGCCGTATTTGATATACACACACATACACACACACACACACGCACACATACACACACACACACACACATATATATATATATATATATATATATATATATGTATATGGGTTCCATACACTAGATCGAATTTTCACTAATTCGAAATAGTGCATGGAATGCTCACTGCAGCGAAAGTGCACTTACGCAAAGTTCAGTACAATGAATTGGAGTTGTACTGAACTTCCATGCAGTACTCACAGACCTTAGGGTTAGGGCACAGGTCATAGTAAGAGGATAGCTCGTAGGGCTATCCCCTTACCATGACTCGCGCCCTAACCCTAAGGTCCGTGATGACTGCAGTGCAGTGAAGGACATAGCAATGTCCTCCACTATGGTGTGATAGTGAAAAACCTTAGGGTTAGGGCATGGGTTAGGGGTAAGGGGATAGCTTTACTACCTATCCACTTACCCTAACTTGTGCCCTAACCCTAAGGTCCATGACTATCGCACCATAGTGGAGGACATAGCTTGTTTTTTATGTCCTCCACTGTGCTGCAGTGTTTTCGCTGAAGTGCACTTATGCAAAAGTTCACTTTCATTAAAGTGAACTTTCGTAGAAGTGAGGCTTCCTATTACAAGTTCGAAGTTCAAGTAGTGAACTTTCGTTCTTGTAATAGGAATCCATATATATATATATATATATATATATATATATATATATATATATATATATATATATGGTTTCACTTGAAACCATCGAATTAACACTACGTCGAGTCTCACATCATCGAGACTACAACGTCGTAAACCCAAACCAACGAAAACTAAAACCATCGAGTTGCAAACAGTCGAAAAAAAACTGCATAACATGACGAACTGAAAGGAACACTATAAACAATATGTGCGTGTTACCAAAACATCGAAATGTGAAAGACGAACACGCATAACAGCCTGTGATAGTCCCATATAGTGAGAAAACAATAATTAGCGTCACACGTAATCATCCTCTGTGACATAACTTCAGTATTGCCATTGCAACATTTCAGTACTGCAAGTCTATTCCAATACTGCAATTATTTAAACATATTCCAAGTAACAAAAAACAACGAAATGCGAACATATTGCTGTAGAGAACAGTAGCACATATAACTAAACTGAATACTTGTACAACACACCGTCGTCTTCTATATACATATTCACAAATTTGTGAGATCACAGCTTGAGTAACCCAGCAATAGCTTGCAAGTAGCCCAACATGTCATAAGAGTCTTTACTCTGTAATACAGTTTGTAAACGCTGCTCGATGGTATGACTCTCGATGATTTTACTTTTCATTGGTTTCAGTTTACGACATTGTAGTCTTGATGATGTGAGACTCGACGTAGTGTTAATTCGATGGTTTCAAGTGAAACCATATATATATATATATATATATATATATATATATATATATATATATATATATATATGGGTACCTATTACTTGATCGGCAAGTCAAAACAGCGACACTCACATGTTCGACTCCACATCATCGACACTTCATAACATCGATGTTTCAGGTAAACGATCTTCCCCCTCACAGGACCCATGGTAGCACTCGTTTCTGTCTTTTAACGCGTAAGGTTTACGTCATTCTTCAAAATGTACCCTGACAGCGTTGTCCTTACCTTCTTAATAGTGAAACAAGTGCTACCATGGGTCCTGTGAGGGGGAAGATCGCTTACCTGAAACGTCGATGTTATGAAGTGTCGATGATGTGGAGTCGAACATGTGAGTGTCGCTGTTTTGACTTGTCGATCAAGTAATAGGTACCCATATATATATATGTGTGTGTGTGTATGTATATATATATATATATATATATATATATATATTTATTTAAATATATATATATATATATATATATATATATATATATATATATATAAAAGGAAAGTCGCCTGGAGAGTGAAGCTAAGGAGGTGAATCTTGACATCCATGTTGACACACTTAACTAGGTAGTTATGATCAGTGAGACACAATCATAATTCTTTGCAGTAAATTTAGCTTAAGCAGCTCTGATTTACAAAAAGTGTAGTAGCATAAAGGGCTTTATAACTTTGAAAGCTATGAAACACTTAGCACTCCAAAACAGTGACCAGAAACTATGTCCTTCTAATAGACTAACAGGGTTAAAAGCTGTTACACACTTTTGCCTTATTTGGGTGAAGGAGTGAACCATTTTACAGATTTTGGTACTTTTCCGTTAAACCCGTACCACTTTGCGGTGCTGTGTTTTGCCGGTATTTACAAGATTTATATTTGAGAGTGTAAACAAGTGTTTTCTAAACACTCTGCTTATAGAATAAGAAGACCCAGCTCAACATTGTAAATAGATAACTTAGGAGACCTGCGAGAAAGGATAGGAATTAATTAATTCTTGTAATAATGGATTATATGTACAACAGCCACTGAAAAAAGGTACATGGGTCAAAAACATTGATGGAATTAGAGTATATTTGATAGTAATGTCTGACAAATTGTGTGTGTATTTGCACATGCAAGAGAGTGGTGTTCATAGTTATTACTTACGGCATTTCATGGAATTTTTAAAAGCTGCAGGTGAAGTATATTTCCCTTCGCAATATGCCAAAAAGTTATCGTCTGCTGTAAAAATCTTTGCTTTAAAAACTGTCAAGCCTGCAAGATTGCAGAGTTGCTTAGGATACACTGGGCACTTTTAGGAGCTATGTTATCTTTTCAGGTAAAAGGATAAAAGCAAGAGAGAGGTTAAGGGAAATGTGGTGCAAACCTTGCCGTAGAAATTATGCGTTGGATCACATAGCCAGCAGTACAGCGAAGGCTTAAAATCTTATAGTAAGAGAGTGAAGTGTCTTGCCTTGCGAATAAGTTGCAACATTTAAAAATTAAGTAGTTGTGTATTCATTTTATATGTCGATATTTGTACTTGTTTGGTTCTGTGTGTCGGCTATGCAAGACTTCCATGTTATCCTTTTGATGTCTGCGACCAGATGATGTCTGCATAGAGTCATCCTTTTTTTTTTCATAACCCTATCTGAAGCTTGTTTTTAGGTGCCTTTTATCATGGAGGAAGGAAGTAAATTGCAGGCGCCAGCTGTAATTACACAAGCAGGAATAAGGTGAGGTGCGTGGTAGGGGTTTAACGGAAAAGTACCCATATTTTAAAGTTGCTACTCTTTCCTGGTGATGTTCTGTGTGTATGCGCTAGTGTGAGATGACAGCATACAGCTCTGAAATCCATGCATAACAAAACTTGCTTTGATGTCAGAGAAGTACATAACAAGCTTGTCTTTTCCTAATTTAAGAACAGAATTGGTTTATACTACAAAATATTATTTTACAGAAAGAGAAATTGGTAATTCAAACTCTTTTCAAAAATGTAATGAAAATCAAATAAGACTATGATATACATACAACTGTTTTTTTTTAAAAAGAGTGTAAATTATTGGAACTAAGATGTTAAGCGGGCAAAGTATATCTGTCAAATAATCCTTATCTCTGATCAGAATCTATATTTCTGTGTAAAGTATGTCAGAGTTCTATCTAAAGACACAGAATAGTAATAGTCATGATGTTTGCATTAATAAGAAAATCACAAAATACCTATTTTTTTGAGGTGTCTACAGATATTGGGTATGTGTGTTAGTGGGAGTATATGATCACTAACAGTTTCTAACATAGCTCCTGTCCAGAAAGTATGTTGTGTTGTCCTGGTGACTACGCAGTCAATAACCTTACTGCTTCATAATGTGATACCAGTGCTGGTGTGAATGAAGAGAGGAATATAGCAATAACCCACGCCTGGGTGTGGGTAATGTGGGATTTACCCATGGTTGGCGTGGTTTGGTACCAAACAAAGACAACCATGGGTAAATCCCACATTACCCACACCCAGAAGTGGATTATTGCTATTATACTATGACATTATTTAAGAAAAGAAATAATTACTTTTCTTAAATAATGACATTGTATAATGCCTCTTTGCTGCCCTTCCGCAGCTGTCTGGTATCCGCAGCAGTTCTGATGTACTGCGCATGCCTACACAGTACATCAGAGCTGTGGCCAAAAGCAACGGAGAAAGCAAGATCTCCGTTGCTTTTTACTGTTTCGCTATGTTAAATGGGTTTAACATAGTGAGACAGCTTTAAAATAAGCTACGGAGATCTCCGTTGCTTATTTTAAAGCTGTCTCGCTATGTTAAACCCATTTAACATAGCGAGACAGGTTTAAAAAAAAAAAAGCAACGGAGAAAGCAAGATCTCCGTTGCTTTTTACACATGGTGTTGCTATGTTAAAGGAGTTTAACATAGCGAGACAGCTTTAAAAAAAGCAACGGAGATCTCCGTTGCTTTTTTTAAACCTGTGTCGCTATGTTAAACTCTTTTAACATAGCGAGGCAGTGTTTTAAAAGAGACTTATACTAATGGAAAAATTCCGGGCGACTGGACCTTTTTCCATTAGTATAAGTCGATTTACAACAGCGTGCACGTTTTGGAATATTAATGGGGGGTCATGGTATAATGAAGATTATTAGCTCAGCATGTTTTAGATGCAGAGCAAACATGGACCTAACTTGATCAGCTGTCACCAACAATACATTAAAGTCTCCTAAAATAATAGCTTCAGATGTGTACTGCTTGTTCATGCACTAAAATGTGGAAGGCAATGGGAATTCTTTTGCCACCTTAGATTCATGATAAATGCTCCAAACTTCCATTTTTTTTTATCCCAGTACAGCTCTCTACCATCATCTATGTCCCATAGACCCTTCTCAATGACTCATAGGTTCATACATGGCAATTTCAAGTCTATCCAAAAAGCCTTATTCAAAATTTCCCTCTAACCTCAAGGAGGGCAAGACAAGACAGATCGGGCGATAAAGTAAGGCTGCCTATCCGATTATATATATTTACTTTGAAGGTGGCAAGGGTGCTACTCTACTTGTAGCACCCTTGTCATTTTGGATCTATATCACTTTATTGAATGCCCTACTTACCAAATGCCTCTTCGTTGAACTCTATTAAACGAAATCTTATTCCATCGAATGATCATTTCAGCAAAGTTTTTTCCAAGGGAAAAAACAGTTGGCCAACCCAGCAACTGCAACAAAAATGGCACTATTTAAAACCCACCCTGGTGAGGGGGTGCACCCCCACTGCCCCCCCTATATATACCAACTCTGAGATTGCACTACGATGGCGAAAAGGGCAAATCCTCGATGATGGCCCACTGTTTTTTTTGCCCATGGGAAAAACTTCATTGAAACAATCGTTCGATGGAATAAGATTTTGCTCAACAAAGTTCAATGAAAAGGTGTTTGGCAAGTACTGCATTCAATAAACTGATAGGAACCCATCATTTATCAATCATGCATTGCACCCTCCCTGACACCTGACTTTCCCCTCTAGACTAAATCTCTGTAAATGGAAAATCATTAGTGTGAGCAGTCAAAGGGGCAGTGCATGTGGAGAGGCGATCAGGGCATCCCAGTATGACACCATCCTGACAGCTGCAGAGGGATTTTTTGAATGCCCTATCCAGTGTCCCACCCCAATTTCCAAAGTGTATTGCATATGCACATGTCTTTGTACTGCAGTCATTGGTCTTAACCCATTACTGTTAGACCTTGGTTGTTTAGCTCACTTCTCCTTCCAGGCATACCTCTCAACTTCTTAGAGCAAGAATACTGGACCAAGCCAATAACAATGGGGGAACAAAGGCCCAAAATCAGAGAGAGATTATTAATATTGCTCTTATAAATGTAAAAAATTGCTAGAAAAACAGGTTTTGCATTAGCATGCATTTTCTGTAGTACATGAAGTCTGAAACTCAAATGAATGTCAGTATTTACTGACTTCAATCTTCAATGATTTGCCAGAAACCCACAAATTTTATGAGAAGCAGATGAAAAATATGTGGCTAAAAATCTGAACATTCTTTAAAACTCTGGATGGTTGAGAGGTATGCTCCCAGGCTATATGAGCTAGTAAGAAAGCGGATCTATCTTATTCCTGACTTATAATTCAGATCCGAAGATCAGGTTTGCCAACTGAACCTAAGTCACTTAGTTAACAGTTAGTGCTCCAGTCTTCTAACGTGTGGATCTGGTGGGAAGCAGTTTTTTCTTTCTTTATCCCTTCACGTTTTACCTGGAGAAACATAATTTGTCTCTTGGGTATATTAGATATTTGGCAGGTACCAATAAATCATACAGTGTACCCTGACAGAGAATACTTCTCTGTCTCCATGATTTACTAGCCGCCTTTCACGTGCATGTGATACATACTAATCATCATAAATGGAGTAAATCTTGCTTAAAAATAAGGAATGAATATTATAGATAGATATAGACAGTTATGTACATATGTACACACACATATATATATATATAGATATAGATAGATATATATATATATATATATATATATATATATATATATATATATATATATATGTTTTATATAGCAATACTCTGTTAATCAAGTTTTTCTTTGTTTGCCTAAGGTGCTTGGCTACAGTTTACAACCCCCACAGTTCATTTAACAACTTGCTAAGATTGTAAATGCATCCTAAAGAAGAGTTTTTTACATGCTAATTAGATTTGCCTCATAGGCTGCTCCTGTAATTCCATTGTCTACATATACCTGGTTTTTAACATTTGTATTTATTTCTGAAGAAGTTCTTATACAATAAAGAACGAAAGCGCGCTCAAATATCTGTTCTGGAGTTTATTTCTCTTCATTCAATCGAAACACTTGCTTCAATATATTTTTATTATTTTTGTTTTTGCTTTTGTATTAGTTTCGAGTACCGCATTAGACATAGAGCAGAAGTGCTGTGTTGGGGATTCAGTAATCTGGCTTCAAGATTTCTAGTATTAGCAAGGAATTATTTTTAGTCTTTGCATTTGGACAAAATAGAGTTAATAGGGAGGCCCAGATATACATTCTTTTTCTTCAGCGGAAGGAAGGACGGTACTGGTACATGTGGGCAGGATTAGGAATGGGCTGTTAACCAGTGTCACTGATTCTGTATCTAAAACTGAGGTTCTGGAAGTTCAGGGAAAGATATGTGTAAATAAATACATAATTCAAACAACATGGTGCTTTTCTTACTAAATATGCACATGGTCTAAACTTGAGATTAAATCATAAATTAAATGTTAATAGACATAAAGTAGTGTGGTGTAACACATCTTTAAGCCTATAAAATTCATTGCATATAATATGAAATATTTGATCACAAAATGTAATGTTAAATATCTGCACATATTAAGAGGATTGAAAAGTTAAACATTTAACCAGATTTTATGGGGTGTCTATTTGCTTTCTTCAATAATGCTTTTCTGCATGGAATTTGTTCCCTTTTGCCTCTAGACTCTGTTTAGCTGACTACATAAGTAAAGATAGTGACAACAGTGACCTGTTCTAATCCCGTCTTTGTTATATTCCATTTAATGAGCAGCAATGATACAGTACAATGGTTTTAAAGTGGTCAAAAGACGCCAAAAAAATTCATGTTTTCCACACAATAGTTTGCCAACTTTTGGGAGCTGTAAACATTTGCTTGCAATGAATGTAGTGTGACATTTTAATACATGTACCTTTTAGAAGGTGAAATATATTTTCAGACTATATTTTCATTGATAAGCATTCCTTGTAAATTTCACATAGTCGTATTTAATATTGATGAAGCCTGAGTTATTTTATCTCAAAACACAAAATCGTTATGCTTGCACAACTAATTAGTAGGAAGCCAATAAAAAAATGCTTTGGGACAAAAAAGCTTCCCGAATATGAATAACAAATAAACATTTAATGATTTCCTCATCAACTTGCCTTGACATTTGAAAATTGATTTTACAAAAGTAAAGAGTTAAAACAAAATCTGAAGTTGTGATTACTTTAGTATCAGTAAGGTTTAAATCGTAAAATGTATTTTCATTCATGTGCATTGCTTGTAGTCTTAGGAATGATCAGTGCAGCTGACACACAAGCTGTTTTAGCTCAAATGTACAAAGGTATTTAAAGCACACAATTTATGAAAATGATTCTAATAAGTTTTCATCATTTTGCTTGCATATTTAGTGAAATAGCCACACAATAGCTGCTTTATTTTTTAGAAAAGGAAAAGCAGATCTGTGTAAACTATTTTCAGAGTATTTTAAAACATCCCTGAAGAGGCAGTAAAAATGCACGAAGGCGGATGCTTAACAGAATTCTCCTCACCCAGAATAGGGGTATTGAACGTTGCTTTCATGTTGACATAAAATCTTTTCTTGTCTTTGAGAGTTTCCAGGATTTGCAAGCTGTGCCTGCAGCATGCTGTCTCTAGCATTTTCTCGTTAAGAAACATGCACTGTATTCCGACTGAGAATGGCCTGCAGCTACTAAAAGATTTGCTGTAGGTCTCAAAAGAACAATAATGTTTCATTGCTATAGCAACCACATATTAAAATGCAATGAAACTAGTTATCTTTTATATTTCTGATTCCTTTTGTTATTACAAATTCTATATATTTTCAGTATAAGCTCTACTGAATGGAGGGAATAAAAATATTATGATACCATGAAATCTTCTAATTTTCTTTCATATAGATCAAAAGTCAGAAGTGGGCTGATGCTCAACAGTCTTCTGACTAGATTATTTATTTATTTATTTATTTGGTTATTTTTTTTTTTTAGCTAGGTAGTTGGACTGGTCGTAAGACCTTTTTCATCCATAACTCAAGCTAATAAGACAACAAATTACAGAAAATATATGTTACATATATAAATAAGGGTACAAATAATGTTGTTGTTGTGTCTTTCGGCTTTTCCCGGTTAGGGGTCGCCACAGCGGACCTCCGGTCCGCTAATGATTGGCAGCAGATTTTTAGGTGCCGAGTTGCCAGCCCTGATGCACAACCTTCAATGAAGGTACACCCATTAACGCATGTCTCCACACAGAAGACGCTCTAGCTGAGAATCGAACAGGACAGCGTCTTACTGTGAGGTGACAACGCTACCGCAGCACCACCACTGCAGATAAATAAGGGTACAAATAATAAAAGTAAGTAAACAATCACAAAAACTAATACTGATTGACAACTATGTGGAGTTTATAAAAACACTTCAAAAAATGTTTACGATGATTATAAATGTAACTGCATTTTTGATGTGGGATATCTGTGTTAATGTGCTATATATCTTTCTTTCTATGATGTACCAGATGCTCTTGTGGTAGCCTGCCCCACAGTGCAAATAATATCTTGGAAAAGACCCTTTTGCTGAGGGACAGTTTGAATGTGGCATGTTGAAGAATGTTGCTCCCAGTTTTCTTGATCACAGATAATACACAGTATTACTAAATGAATGGACAATAGCACTTATTAATCAGCTTGAAAATATGTGAGTTGAACAGCAATGTACCTCTTGCTATGATTGCCAACCAGTTAGCCTTACACAAAGGCAGACAGGGGAGTACTGCGCCCTGGAAAATGTAAATAAAGTGACAGACAGCTCAGCAGGTAGCACAGTCACCTTTGGTGCTGCAAGATCAAAAGGTTGGGGTTTCTATTCCCACAATAGGTAAAATAATTGCTTGCAGTGCAGCAAAACAGGAATGCTGTACTCCTGAGTGTACTGTACTTCAGATATCAAAGCTGGTAGTATCTTAGCTGGATGTTAAAGATCCCAATGCACTTATTGAAAAGAGTAAGGGAAGATTCTCATTGCCCTGACCAAATCTCACCTATTCAGTATGAATATCACCTTGGATATCCCCTAAAAAGAAGCCCTTAGCCTAGTGGGACTAACTAAGTCAACAAAGTGTAAATATTAAATAAACAAATAAATAAAATACATGAGGTATTACTTTGTAAGTGCAGGACCACAATACATAGTGTGCACTCGAATGTTGGCATTAGGATATTAAGTCCAGTAAAAAGATGTGAATCCCTGGATAACAAGTTAGTTTGTAACTAGATGATCAGCACCTATCATATTATTTTAATTTTTCTTTCTTGTTAAGAAGCTGCTTTAATGTGCGAAAAGGTACCTTTATCACCACGGATCTTTATCCATGAACTATAATGTAGCATTTGCATCTTGAATTCTGTAAATGGTAAATACATAACACGGGTCACCAACTCCAAGGGTGTAACTGCACTCAGCAATTAAAGTCTTAATTTGCTACAAGATCACCACTACATAAAAGACCTATAACAACATTTTGCCAAAAAAAATTACCCAAGTTAAATAGCAGAAAATAAGCTGTTTCATGTTTTATTGTGCTATAATGTTCCAGAAGTATATGGAGAAATGTCTTAGTCTTTGTAATATATTTACATAAACAGCAGATTGTACAAGGGACTAATTTCAACAGGAATAAGTATCTCAGAATAATACAGATAATGTCCCATTCAGTAATATATAACCTCCAGTCCATCACAATGCAGTGTAGAGATATACAAGACCTCAGCATCCAAAATAAACAGAAGCCAGCCAGAATCCGGTTATAAACCTTCCAGCTAAGCACAGGAATTGTAGAGTAAGTCCGAGCCTTGATCTAACATCTAATAATGGAACAAGACAGATATTAAGAAAGTAAGGCAGTGGTTGGATTAGAGACCTCTTCTGAAAACAATGAAATATCCAGGAGAATGATCCAGTGACTAAGGTAGGTAGAATTAATACAATTTAATACTAAAGGTATGCCATCTGAAGTTGTTTTGTACTATGCTCTGAAATGTTTCTCCTTTTTATTGCTTTATCAATAACTATAGCTTCTACCCTTTATAGGTACTAGTGCACATACAAACTTGCATCTGTGTGTTACATGTTGGTTTCACTCAAATGGTCATTTATAGATCACATTACTATGGCTCCACCTTTGTCTGCCTGCTTAATAGCTATTCTAGAATCCAACAGTGTTCTAAGTTAATAAATTATCAAACCTGTTACAAAACAGCTCATCTCATTAGGCTGTCCCTTATGAATAAGCAGCCCATAAAACATGTTAACCACTGGATGAGTTGGTGGGGTTAAAATCAGAACATTTGAAACCAAAATCCTCATAGAAATGTCCAGCACATTGTAAATATATATGAAGTTATTTATTTATTTGTTTGTTTATTGCTTTGTTAAGTAGGGTAGATCACTGATTCACATACATAGAAAATAAAAAATATAAATTTACTTTCCTAAAAAATATACACCCTGTTTGGTAAGTGATTTCTCAGACTTCCAGGCCAACACAGATATCCTATGGTTAATCTAAGTTTGTAGATGACTGCACAATGGGTGATATTATTAAATTCTCCACATACTTACAATTGTTCCAACATGGATTAGACCATGTTACCATTTAGTGTAAGAGAAACGGTCTCATATTAAATGGGAAGAAATACAGCATAGTTCTATTTTGGTACAGAAAACTCTTTCACAGTGCCATATAAGTGACACACCCCACCATTCAGCCACTGTTTTCAAGGAATCTAGAATCTCTTGTGAATAATTTATTTTCTTTTTTTTTAAAACAGGTTTATTGTTTTAACATACAAGAGAAATATCATAACAATTTTATACAAGTAGTTAAAAATAAATATGATTATAACATTCAACAAAACAACTAAAGTATTTACAAAGACATCCACTACAATCAGATCAATTAATTAAACTAAAATACCATGCTATTGAATTTAGGATTTTTTTAACAAATTTTGTAAATTATCCCATACAATATAATAAGATGTTTTTCTAGTTGTTCTTGACCTAATTGTGTTTATTTCCATATGGCACACTATATTCATAACATTTTTAAATTCATTGAACGAAGGAGGTGTATCTGAAATCCAATTTCTGGTTATTATTTTCCTAGCCACTGCTAAAATAGACCATAACAAGGGAAGCTTAACCTTTTTAACACTTTGAGGTACAGGTGTGTTGAATAATATAAGAGATTTAGAAATAATGAAATTATCTGTAAAAAGAGCCTGCAAAAATTCATTAACTGATTTCCAGTATTCTTTCAATTTTATACAGTCATAAAACATATGGGACCAGTCAGCATTAATTTCTACATTACATCTCTTACATAGATTATCTTTATTATTTATTTTACTCATCATCAAAGGTGTATAAAAAGATCTATGTAAAAAATTCCATGTATAAAGTCTCCAGACAATGGAAGACATAGTTCTATAAGCAGATTCCAATATATATTGTTTATCTTGTTGATTTGGTGGGTCCCCATTAATAGAAGTGAAATAATTCCAGTATGTATCTACACTGTAAAAAGTTTCTTGTCTGATAATTTTATGTATGTATGAAAGTTTACCTTTATCAGAAACTTTATGTTGTAAATTTAATATCAAGTAATCAATCAGTGTTGGAATAGATTATTTAACTGTTATAGACATTAGATCTATTCTATCAATGAGATGTTGTCTAAAGGTCTGAACCTCTAACCAGCTAGTTTCTCTTAGATCAAATTCTTGTTTTAAGAAATCTAGATTTTTAACTTTATTATCAGATATCAACTGATACCAGTACTTTAGATCATTATCTATAGCTAAATGAGTTCCTTCAGAAGTAGATAACAAAAGCATACCCTGAGTATACATTATAGGGAATATAATAAAATTCCATTCCCTATACTTAGGGTGCATGAATATAAAGTTACGATAGCTAATAATAATATTTAATGGGTCACAAACCATATGTTTAGGTGTAATAGGTGAAGTACAAAATTCCTTTAGTAACCATAACATGGAGTTATTTACAATCATATTTTTATGTGTTAAGGAGATTTTCATGAAGTGCATACTAATTAGCTCCCAATAATCTTTCCATTTTATGCATATGACTGATCTAGTAATAAAGTAATAACTTTTACAATAGAAGAAATAGTATATAAATTAAAGTCTGGAAAAGAAATACCCCCTTGAGACCAGCTATTAGTATGTTTCTTTAATGCAATCCTAGGTCTATTAGGTGCCCATAGGAAATTTAACATTAGTGTATTCAGTTTCTTGATAATTATTTTTGTAGGTGGAAGTATTATTGATTGTATTAAGTATAAAATCTTGGGGAATATTATCATTTTAATAATTGTAAGTCTCTCCTCCATAGTAAAAACATATTATTCCAGGTATTAAAAAGATTTTGTATATTATGAAAACAGGTATTATAATTATTATATATAATAGATTTAATATCTTTAGATAGTATTATACCTAAATAAGTTGTCTGACCTGAATTGGGTACATATTTAGTAAAATTACTAATGAGAATATTTTTTCGTGTATATATAGGTAGTATTTTAGTTTTTTCTTCATTGAATATTAAACCAGAAATACTTTTAAAATTCATCATTTTATCAAATAGAGACTGCATAGAAGAATTAGATCCTGCTGATGTAATTAGAACATCATCTGCAAAAAGTTGAATTTTGGATGCTGTATTTTCATCTATTTCAAAACCCTCTATGTCAGTACTGTTTCTGATCAAATTAGCCCAAGGCTCCATTACTAAAGTGAATAATAGTGGAGAAAGTGGACATCCTTGTTTTGTACCTTTAAGAATGGGTATTTTTTGTGAAACATATGTTCCTACCTTAATATAAGCCAACGTTCCTTTATATAAATGCTCAATTAGATTTACAAATGCATCTGAGAAGTTTGTGCACTTCAGTAAGGTAAACAGATAGTCCCAACTTACTGAATCAAATGCTGAACTTATATCAAGACTAATAAGTGTTAAATCTTTCTTTTTCCTATTTGCAAAATCAATTAATGTTAAAGTTCTTCTTATATTATCAAAAGTATTTCTATTTACAATGAAGCCTGTCTGATCTATATCTATAATGCCGGGAATGATTGTCTTCAATCTATCAGCAAAAATACTCATAAACATTTTATAATCAACATTAAGTAATGAGATGGGCGATATGAAGTACATCTAGTTGGATCTTTATTAGGTTTTAAAATTGGCGAAATAAATGTATATTGCCAAGATGGGGGGGTTATTAACTCAGTTTGGGCCAAAATAAAAACCTTATGTATTAATGAATATGTACTTTTAGAAAGGATTTTATATATCTCTGGTATAATACCATCATTACCCGGTGCTTTGTTTGGTTTAAGCTTATTTATTTGTGTAATAACCTCTGTATATGAAATACTTTTGTCCAATAGTTTAATCTGTTGTTTATTAAGCTTTTTATTCATGTTTGTGGTTATAAACTCCTTTATTTTATCTTTAGGTTCCATGTTAATGTTATTATTGTTAATATTGTGAAAGTGATTTCTAAATTCATCTAATATTTCTGGTAGACTAGAAACATTTTTCTTTTCCTTAGAGAAAAGATTTCTTTGATATGGTTTTGTTTATTCAACCTTTTTGTTTTATTTTTAAGTCTATGTAAGTATTTGGGGCTTATTGAGTAAGACAAAACTTGTATTTCTCTAGAGTTATTTTAACTTTATGAGTTAAAATTTCTTTGTATTTGTCATTTAGTTTGTTTATTTCTTCAATGACTTTCTTATCCATAATATTTTCTTTATTATTATGTTTATAAGAGTCTAATTTACTTTGAATATCTAACAATTCCTTATCCCAAGATTTCCTTTTATTATTATACCATCTTATACTTTGTCCATATAGATATGATTTTAAGGCATCCCAAACATTGACAATGGAGACTTCAGGAGTATTATTTATGTCTAGAAAATGTTGTACTTCTGAAAGTATATATTCTTTATAGTCTTTTAGTTGAGTTAAGTATGCTGGTATCCTTTTGATCTGAACATTATGAGTATTTTTATCATGAATTCAAAAACAATTGAATTATGATCAGATATAGGACATGAAATGATTTTGGAATTAATTAAATCTGTTACCATCTGGTTAGAAATAAAGACCCTATCTATTTTTGAATAAGTTTTGTATCTGTTAGAAAAAAGGTGTATGGTAATGATTTTGAATCTATCTGATTATTAATATCATTCAAATGATAAGAATTAGCAAAATCATTTAAATGTTTTGCATTAGATGTAATTCTTCTTTTTCCTATAGTGGTAGTATCACTTTCATGTAGTATACAATTAAAGTCACCAGCTAAGATAATATCTCCTATAGAGAATGATATAATCTTATCAAGATGATGTTTCACTGTATTAATACCAATTCCAGGTATCCAATATACATTAATTAAAGTGTAAGTCTTCCCATTAATTTGTACTGTAACCATACAAAACATTCCTTTGTCATCCTGATAAGACTTAATGGTTTTAGGAATAGGCATACTTTTATTCCATAAAATAGCCACTCCTCTTTTTTTCTGAGTGTGCTCTGAACTAACCAATACTGTATATTTGTTTGTGGCTAATTTATCAATATCTTTTTTCAAGAGATGTGTTTCTTGCAGGAAGACTAAGTTGGCCTTATGTAAATTAATGTATCTTATTAGGCTTGCCCTTTTACATGGATTATTCAATCCATTAATGTTTAAAGAAATTCCTTTTAAAGATGTCATTTGGCATTTTTAAAACTTAAGAATCTTATGATCAAAATAACAAATAACAACATAAGTAATGTTACATCTCCTCCTTTAGGTGTACCTTTAAATATAGCTGTATTTATTGAATCTCTTATGGGATTTTGTATAGGATTCAATTTTGTTTGTAGTGACAATGAGTGTACAAAATATATTGTGGATGTCAAAACTATATACATATAACAATGAACAAGTGAAAATAATGTAAGGATTAAACCTTGCATCCAGCCTGGAGTTAAAAACTCCAACTTAGAGTAGCATTTACCACTCAAGTTAACCCCCTACCCTAAGCAGCAGTACCTCAGCTACCACCTTATCAATTTAATACTGGTTATATTTAACTTAAATTAACAGCTTTCAATTCAATTATCTAGCAAGACAAGACTACACATTTGATAAAACAGCATCATATAAACTAAAATAAACTTTTTTTAAAAAACTATTCATACTGCTATATACATCTATGTAATATAATACACTTGTATTCAAATAGCATTCAAATAAACTTGATATTAGGAACCAAGAGGAGAGAGAGAAATAAAAGACATGAAAGAGGGAGGGAGAGTGAAAGAAAGAGAGAGAAAGTATGTAAAAATAAGTTCTAACATTCATTTAAATGAAAAACTTTGGCTAATATGGTTCAGACATTACATATATTAAGATGCATCTATTTTCTGTCATGTAAATGCAGTTAACAGCTTCCAGAAAAAAAAAAACCTTGAATTGCTTGTATATGAGCATTTTACTCATACTCATTATTGTCAATAGAATAAAATATTACATTTATAGAAGTTGTTATAAATCATACTGCATAGTTATGCAAATTCTCAGAAACACTTGCATTATTGTAAAAAAAAAAAATCTGCATTTTGTATGTCTATACTACTGCTTTAAAATATATCACAAGACAATTTCTTCCAGAATAGAGTTATAAAGTTATTTATGCTTGTCAATCAGATGAATTAAATGAGTTATAGTAATGTATATGTTTGGAACATAAGTTTTGAACACAGATTAGTATGCTGCAGTCAGGTAGATTTTCAGAAACACTTGAATAAATGTTTCATTTTCTATGCCTTCTAAAATAAGACATTTACTTACTACAAGAAACTGCATCATTTAAAATCGTTATAACTGACATATTTTATGAATTATAACATAGATATTTAAGTAATTATATAAAATAACTCACATTTAAATGTCACAGAGTTCATTTTCCTTCACATAGTCACAGTTGCATCAGTCCTATTTCCTGGTAGAGTGTTCTTCCTGAATCTGTGATGTGTCAGTGTGATATCTGGGTGAAAGGTCAGGTTAACTGCTTTCAGCTTCTCTGTGAGAATTCTGAGAGTTGAAGCTTTTGAAACAGCATGAGGACACTGTTCATGAAGTAGCCCACATCCCAGATTGTCTCCCTTAACATTGTGGCGGGAAACTTGTTAAAAACTAGTGACAAACATTCATTTAGCAGTGTTAATGCATCTAAACATGACAAAACCTTCACGATGTACCCCACAGGTTACCACAGCCGCTATGCAAGTGAAATCAAGCCCAAAGTTATTAATAGGTAATAAAACTCAATATCACTGTCCCAACACAATTCTATGCAAATCTCATTATTTACTGTGTCTATATGATCAAAAGCATTTCTATATATACAATGGAATATTACTTACTGTTTATATTAATAGAGTTAAAAATAAAACACATTATTTACTATTGTTTAGTTCTAATTATTATTAGTTAAAGCATGACATATTATTTACAAACAAGCATAAGCAGTATAATCAAGAAAGTATAATTAGGAATAGCAGAAGAACATATAAACTTTTTACAAGGAATAAATATGTTATTATTCTATTTATCATATTTTCATTACTCTTCTCTCCCTGCCCTCCCCACCCTTTACCCACTACATAATCTAAATAGAATGTCATTGTTTAAACAAAGAAAAGAAGGAAAGGAGAAAAAAAGGAAAAAAAAATGTATCTAATTACTGACCTTACTTCTCTTTTTCAGAAAGAGAAACAAATTGAATAATAGTTTGTTATTAGTTCCTCAGATATTTTGACTGGTTATGAAACAAAACATTTCTTTGCACACAGAGAATAACTTTGATTAAATCTTTTTCAGAACATTTGTGGCTTTCTGGAAATGCAGGAACTATATGTAAAAAGATTAATAATGCAGTAAAATGATGGGAGAAAAAAAAACATAGAACAAATCATTTGTTCTTTAGTCTCTTCTTCCTCTCAGAAGTCTTCCACGAAGTTTCAGTTGCCAGTCTCTTTAATGAAGGACTAGCCCATTCCATTTCCTCTATTTTATCCAAAATCTTATTTTTTGATAAACAGTAAAGCAGAGTCTAAGTCATCAAAAATTTTAGGACCATCAGGAAGGAAGATTTTTAGCTTGGCAGGAAACAGAAGGTATGTTTTAAACTGTGCTTTTTTAAGCTCCCTTATTAGTGGCAGAAAAACTTTTCTTTTAGCTATTACCAAGGGAGAATAGTCATTGTCAAAACGCACAGTTGTCTCATTAAACTTAACAGGAGCTTTAGCCCAAGCAGATTTAAGAACCATCTCTTTATCAAAAGATGATAGAAATCTAACTATAACTGATCTAGGATAGTTTTTGTTAGAGTTAGTATCAGCTATAGATCTATGTGCTCTTTCGATACCAAAAGAGAATGCTTCTGGTAAGTCTAAAGTTTTAGGGAGCCATGTTGTTAAAAAAGAAGTAATATTGTTACCTTCAATATTTTCTGGCAGTCCAAAAATCCTAATGTTATTGCGCTTAGATCTATTTTCCAAGTCATCCAGCTTTGTTTGTAAGTGTGTATTTTGTTTCAGCAGAAACTCAATGTTGATTTCCTCTTCTTGGATTCTATTTTCCATGTCATTCACAGCTTCTTCTATGCTTGTCATCTGGATCTTCTGTTGTTGCAGGTCTATATGTAACAAGTCTATTTGTTTTGTAGTTTTTTTCTATGAAGGTATCAATTTTAGTATCCATTTTATCCATCTTAGCAGTAAGTTGCTGGATTATAGTTATCAGAGACTGAAGTTCTTTCTTGATGCTGGAGTCCTGAGAATTTGTCTTACTGGAACTCATTTCAGACTGATAAACTGACAGGAAAATTTCCAATGTGATTTCTGACAGGAATATTGTTAAAATTTCCTTTCTTTTTTAGATATAGTTCAAGAACTATATAAAACAAATATATTTAGAAAGAAAATTACTTCAAAAATTAATTTTTTAAGTAATTAATTCCTGTCAGTGTAATGAAGTTGGTGGAGCTGAAGAAATCTGCTGCTATCCTGTGTTCATCCTTGGCCACGCCCCCAATAATTTATTTTCTGACCATCATATCTCTACAGTAGCTCTGAAAGCTTTCTATCTGACTCATCTAATTTCAAAAGGCATATCCTCGAGATATAAAGATGTCATAATTCCCCTTTACATGTATTTAATCAGACCCATTATTCAGTAAAATGCTCCTCTTAGCATATATTTGTCTAAACATGTCACTCAACTTGACAGACCTCAGGTATTCGTAACTAAAAAGCTTAAACAATCTCAGTTATCAGATCAGACTGGCATCCCTCCCTATACTCAGTCTCCTACAGACTCCTCTAAGGGGATATAGCGCTCTCTGACCTCTTAATCATTCTCAGAATAAATGGATCCACAAATACCTAATTAAAGGAACTAAATCTTCATCAACAAATAAATGAGGCATGCTGGTATTAAAGATTCATATCCCAGTGTTCCTGCACCTTTACAACAAGCTTCCAAATCATCTTAACCAGAGTAGCAACCTTGCCATCTTCAAGTCTAACCCAGATAATTGGATGGGCAGCCTCAAATTTCCCTTGGTCTATCTTACATTGCCCTCTAAGAGGCTGGATGGAACTTTTGAATAAGGGTTATTGTCTAAGTTTGTAGTAGTCTGCAACTGATTGCCTAGTACTTTCCCATAAACCTTTAAACCTATATTTCAATTGATTTAACACTTTTCTACTGTGTGTGTTTTGTGGGGGGGGGTACTATAAAAGATACTTTGAATCATGGACATACTTGGGTGCTTCTGGTGTTTAATCTGCAAGTCTGACCTCAGAAGATCCTGAATTATTACTCTAGAAAGAATAGGAAGCTTTTGTTGAGGTATCGAGAAACACAACACCACATTTTCTGGCATTAATAGCTGATTTATTAACTATTATCCAGTTCCAAACTTAGGCAAAACATTTTTGTGGTACCTCTTGGAATGATTTAGCAGTAGAAGCTGACTTTAGTCACACTATAACATCTGCATATAATGCAAGACTGACCTTGAAAATGCAATGACATTGTTATTAAATAATGGGTACAGGAAGGGTCTACAGAATGAGCCTTGAGATGGAGCTGTAGCTCAACCCAGTTCCAAACTTGGGCAAAACCTTTTTTGTGGTACCTCTTGCAATGGTTTAGCAGAGGAAGCTGACATCAGTCATACTATAGCATAGGTTCATAGGAGGTTACTAGACTAGTGGCCCTAGGACCTTTACAAGCCTAGCTATGTAAAAACCCATATACATTAATTGACCATAGTTAGAGGATGGTCATTTTTAGTAGAGTGATTCTATGATCACCAACTACCCCAATTCATTAATGACATAGGTGCTACCCCCAGGGTGAATTTGCAGTCACCCGTCCAATTGTCAATGTTGTGCTTAAATAGGGTCATTGAGAAGCTACACTTCATGTGAAGTGGGAGCTTATTCCAGAGGAGATGCAATCTCTGAAAGATATATCTGTCTCTCCAACATGTTCTGTTAGTCACAGGCTTGATTGAGATCCCTGAAGCAAGTGACTCTTGTCCCATTTGATTTGCAAATGTGCAGCATTTCCATTAGGGCAGGGTCTGAGACTTCTGTGTAGGCCAGGCACAGGTCACCTCTCAGCAGCCTGTATGATACAGAGTGCAGTGACAGAGCTTTCAGTCTTTCCATGTATATCATCTTTTGGAGGCCCCGGATTCTCTTGGTAAAAAACCTCTGTGGTCTCTCCAGTTGCTGCAGGTGTCTGGTGAGATACATACAGAAGGGAGCATTGTACTCAATTAGTGATCTGATAAGGGTCAAGTACAGCTGAGTTATAACCACATTAGTCTTGGAAGCGATGCCCTTATTTATGAGATGAACAATGTAGAAGGCTTTCCTTATCACTATGGACATGTGGTGATTAAAGTTTATATTGCTCTCAACCTGTGTTCCAAAGTCTCAAACCACTGGGTTTGAGCTTAGAGGGGTGCTATCTATATCATAATTAGTAGGGGCTACTTCTTTGCCAAAGGGGATTTTTTTGCATTTAGTTTTAGTCCGTGACTTTGGCACCAGTTATTTGTTTGCATCAGCCCCTTTTGTAATATGTTTACCTTGTTGGGGGACTCAATTATTGCACCCAGTTTGCAGTCATCTGCAAACTTGGTAAGCCACAGGCCATCTACTTTCATGTGGACCTCAGAGAAATAGATTCCAAACAGTCGAGGCCCCAGCTCAGATCCTTGTGTTACCCCACTGGTAACTGATCTACTGGTGTAGGTGGACTCCTCAACTTTGACAGTGTGCATTCTGTCAGTGAGCCAGTTGGCTACCCATCTAGTGACGTATGAGTTAATCCCCAGCTGGGAGATCCCTAAGTTGGGGATTGTGTCAAAAGCCTTGGCTAAATCAAGATAGGTGGTACATATTGCTTTGCCCTCATCCAGGACTTTGATGACATTCTCAAAGAAGTCCACTAGGTTTAATAAGCAAGATCTGTGCTTGACAAAACCAAACTAGGTTGGGTCAAGAGTTTGAAGGTTGCCTGTGTCCTTGTTGATAAGGTGCAAGATGATTCTTTCCATAGCCTTGCAGATTAGGCTGGTTAGGCTTATGGGTTGGTAGTTTCTGGGGTCAGTTGATGGACCCCCTTTGTGCAAGGGGATTATTGTTGCTGCTCTCCACTCTGCTGAAACAAAGTCAGTGCTCAAGCAATTGTTAAAGAGAGTGCCAAGTGGTTCTGCTAGGTCTTGTTTTAGATTGTTTAATAAGCAATCCAGGATGTTATCTGGTTCCATAGAGGGCATGTTTTTGGCCTTGGAGAGTGCTTGTATGACCTGGTCTTTGGAGATACATGGTAGATGACTAGTGTCAGAAATACTTTGGGGTATGGGTGGTGGAGAAGGGGGGGAGTGAAGTTATTGCCAGCTAGCAGGTTGGCAACTTCCTCAGGTTCAGTGTGAGTGGTACCATCCACTATAAGTTCGGCACACAGCTAGGCATTCCCTTTTAGGTTTCTGATGTAGCTAAAGAATGCCTTATGGTTATCTTTAGCTAGGGATGATAATTTAATCTCATTACTAGCCTTAGAAGACTTTACAAGATACCTGATTTGATTGTTCAAACTGTGGTGGGTATTTTTCCTCTGTTGAGTAAGTTACCTCTTGTTCTTAGATATCAGTTTCTTTCTTTTGTTATATAACTTATTTATACTTACAGTCCATCAGGGTAGCTTGTTTTTTTGGGAGGACTTAGATTTAGTCCTGTCATGTTGAGCTGAGTCAGTACATTTGTTTAAGTGGCTATACAGGGCATTTGTGTACTCTTCTGCATAGGAGTCATCGTTGGCTGTGTTAGCAGGGGCTTTGAAACTTTTTATACCATCCCTTAGTAGGCTACAGTTTGCTTTGGAGAAAGTTTTCAGTTTTTCTGCTCCTGTGGGGGTGTCAGGTCTGATCTTTATTTCAAATGAGACTGATTTATGCTCTGAGCTTACCAGGGAGGGAAACACATAGGGAATAGGTGAGCACTAGGTCTAGGACATTTGAGCCCCATGTTGGGCATGCAGACCAACTGTTACAGGACATTTTAATTACAAAATCCAGGAACCTCAGAGCGATCATGTTATTCCTCATGTAACTTGCCCAGTCGATGGAAGGATAGTTTTAATCTCCCATGACCAAGGTGTTTGGCTGTATATACTGAGCGACTCTAGCATGTCCAGGTAATCGGTGTACTTCTTCTGATTCATGGTGGGGGACCTGTAGCTAGCAATGATGTAGTAGGGTATTTTACCTATAGTTATCCAGACCTGGAGTAGCTCAAGAGAGTCATACTGTTTTACCAGTCTTAAGGTCTATTTGGATTTAATGAAGATGGCTACACCTCCACCTTTGGTTCTTTCACATTCATTATGAGGTCTGAATGTGTGAAAGGCATTGTAGCCTTGCAGAGCCGGGGTGTTGTCTGTGGCCTTGAACCAAGTCTCAGTGACTGCACAGACGTCAGCATCTTCCAAGGTGAGGAGTGCTTCCAGGGAATGCAGTTTACTATTTAGGCTCCTATCATCTTCATACAATGCAAGATTGATCTTGAAAATGCAAAGTCAGATTGTTATTAAGTAATGGATACAGGAAGGGTCTATAGAATGAACCTTGGGACAGAGCTGTAGCTACACTACTCCCATCTGACACCCCCCCCTAATCAGTTTGAAGCTGAGGACCAAAAAAAGATGTCCTGTCAGATCTTCAGCTAGGTAACCCATCATTATGCATATATCCAATGTATACAGAACTGTTCTTGGCTCTAGTAACACCTGTGTTAAACTGTAGGAAACAGCTATAATAACAATTAATTTTCAGGGGGAAAAATTCTTCGCAGATTCAGAAATTCAGTCCTGCGGTATCTCACCCCCACCTCCCCATCCCTGGGAGAAAAGATACAACTCAGCTCTTTGATTTTTTCAAGTCAGCATTCTTTGCCATAAAACAAGCCAGAGATTCTATTTCTTGATCTTTGTGATAAGCCAAGGTTTTGCATTTTGACTTTTTTTTAATGAGGGAATGAAAAGCAATGAACAAGTCTGTACCCTATAATGTATTCCCATTATGATGTTATTGGAAAACATTTAATTAAAATTCATAAGTACTTCAGATTGTAGTAGATGTGTAATGGAAAATGGAAACTTGCTTAAATCACATTATTTTTTTAAAGAAAACCCTAAGAACAGTATTTCTGTAACTTTACAAATATTTGATGAGATTAAATATGCTGTATTTTATGACCTCTGATTCATAACTTTTTTTCTTATAAATTAACTTAATAACAGTTTGATCCATTCTTTAGAAACAATAGTAAACACAACCCTAAAAATTTCTGGAAAGCCATTAAAGAAATCTTGCTTCCTGGTGAAAAAGTCATCCATAACCTCTCTCTCAATAACTCACCTCTCAAAATCACAATATAATTCAACTCTTATTTCATAAATAGCACGGCATTTCTAACCAACGATTCCGCAACACCTAATCCTAACCCTGCCCAGCAGCCACATATCACTACATTCACTTTCACCTTCAAACCTGAGCCCACATCCTATATAGAACTATTCTTAAACCAACTCAAACTATGGACTACTTCAACTGATGACCTTCCAAGCAAGTACCTTAAAATAACCATCGATAACATCATATACCCTGTCTCAATCCTTATAAATAGGTCATGCCAAGAATCCCACATTTCCTCTCTTTGAAAAAAGTCATACATTATTACTCTGCACAAAGGAGGAAATTCAACAGACATCACTAACTTCACACCTATAGCAATCTTATCCTCCCATTCCAAAATACTTAAAAAATGTATTGAAAAACAATTGTTAATCTATCTCTTGCAGGAAGAACTCTTATCCCCCACACAACATGGCTTCCATCCTTCCCAATGTACTAGCACTGTACTTCTAATCTACATAGATACTGTGAATGAAGTTTTAATAACAGCAAATTAATATTCTCCTTATTTCTAGACTTTTTAAAGCCTTCAGTACAGTTTGTCACAGCAAACATCTGCTTCAAATGTTCTCATTAGGTCTCTCTCTCTTTCTCTCTGACTCTCATCCCACCCATCTATGGTTCAACAGCTACTTATCCAATAGGTATCAGTCAGTAAAATAGCACTCCACTCTCTCTTCATACCTCCCTGTCACCATCAGTGTGCCACAAGGTTCTATCTTTGGTCCCCTCTTCTTTAACATTCTCACAACACCCTCCCACATCCATACGACAGGCCAACCTAATACAATATGCAGATGATGCCACTCTCATTTGCTCAGCTGACAACATGGCACATCTCGAAAAGATATTCAAGAATATTTAACAGTCACTGAAACAGGGCTTTGTGATTCACAACTCATGCTCAAACCTAAAAAACAAACTACTACTACTTGTTTCCTTAAATCTCTCTGTCATGAAAGTCCTCTGTCTTGATAATACATCCACTGAAGTCACTTCTCATAGCAAATTGTTAGGGATGATTGGGGATGATAATCTTAAATTCGACCTGCATATGCAAAATTGTGTAAGAAAAACTCATCAAAAACTAGGGATGCTTTACAGAGCCAAAAACTTTCTTAACGACACAACTAAAACTACACTTGCCACTATTTATTTCCTCCCCACTATTCTTTATGGTGCTCCCATCCTTACCAACCTCCAGACATCACAAAAATCACAGCGTGAACAATGCTATAACAAAGTTGCAGCAAATACCCATTTCAGAGTCCCATTACTGTATAACACTAAAAAGCCTAAATTGGTTAGAACTATCATATCAACCAACTTACACACAGCTTCTTATCACCTATAAAATTATCCAGCATCCATCTGCTTGTCCAGCACTAAATACCATTATACACAACTATGTTCCCAGTTAGTTATTATGATCCAGTGACCAAAAACCCATGTCTATCTACAAACCTATCAAATCTGTTGGACACTGTCTGTACTATTACCATGCTGCTAAGGCCTGGAACTCCTTACCTACATTATTCAGGTTAGTACCCTCTCTCCCAACCATCAAAGCCATTCTGAAATACTTTCAAGCCAAAATCTGAGCCTGTTCTTGCTCAACACCAGGATAAACTATATCCCTAAATGTGAACAAGTACCTATTCTTACTTTACACCTCCTTTCTTCACTCACTTCCTAACTTCTATCAATTTCTCTCCCTGACTTTCACTCTATATATACAATAAGCCTGATTTTTTTCTCACTTCATATTGCAATTCCTGTTTGTATTATACTAACTTACCTTTAATTTCTCTACAAACTGTCTAAAATTTCTCTAAATATTAAATCATTGTCATATAACTTTTACCTATTCCTAACCAATGATTTCATATATCTAATTTGGCATAATTATTTAAACTGTAGATGCTTTTTGTATATATTTTTTAGATTGTAAAGTTATTGTTTTTAAAATGTCTTATAATACTTTGGAGCTTTTCTCCCAAAGGCTTCCATATATTCCACATATTAAGCAGATAATTTAGGGCAATATGTAATTTCCTTATACATGTAACATAGTGCTTTTTCATCTACAGTCAGTGCTACATACCTTTTGCAATATTACATTTTCCCATTTTATCCACCAACCATGAAATGTCTATAAATGAACAAGTTATGACACCTTTTTCTTTTTTTTTCATGGGATGAATAAAGCAATAGAAATGGTATGGTTGTCAAATGTATGACTGTGTTAACTAGAAACAGTTCAATGATACCCTTGATGCCCGCATTTCTAAAAACAGGCTGTTCCTGTACCATTCCTGATATGCTTTTTATTCAGAACTATGTTTTATTGAGAGCTCCTCACAAATGGTTCTTTTATATGATACCATTACTTTAATCTGTTTTGATAGTTTATTTGTAAGGACAGGAGAATAGGCTTGAATCCACAGTTTCTATAGCTTATTAAGTCATCCATCTATAACTCCATTTTACCCATTTCACATACAGGGACAGGGTGTAACTTCAATAGTGACCATCATCTATAGTCGATATTTATACCTCTGGGTGGCTTATTATTCTCATTCATCATTCATTTTGTTTCACACTATTTCTAATACACTTTACTTCTTTTTGTTTAACTTGCATGTATGGTGAACTTTGCACTTTAATATCTTAGATGTAATACAATTCCAGATTTTATTAGAAGAGTGGTATAAATTGGGACTTGTCCTATAGAAAAGGCCATCATTGTCTCATTTTAAATCAGTCTTAATTATACTAGGAAGAAAGAAATAATCATTTCTATTTACATTTTACTTTTGTGAGTGAGGACCACAAACTGACTTCTGATTTACTAAAACTGAATAATGCAAATCATATTTAGTATGTACTTCCAATAGGGTGCCCAGTAATTTGTTTAAAATTCTTATCTCTCAGATACCTATTTAGCAATTTTCCTACAGGTTTTGATAAATTACCCACAATCCAACAAGTCTCAGGTAAATTAAAGTCTGCAAGTAGCTCTTTGTGTTGAATATTACGAAATAAATGAATTCCGGTAATTCTCTTAGATCTTGTATTGATCTGCATGCCAGTTTATAGAGTACTAAAATAAAATTGATATCTCATAAAACTTCAAAATGACAGCCTTGTGGTCTGTTTTACTGCTGCTGCTACTTATTTATTATTCACAAAGACAGCAAAATCAGGGTTATGCTTATGCAATATTTCAATGGCATTCATAATTTGTAAATGCCGATGCTTAATACCCAGTTTTTCATCTTTGCGTCATTTCAGTGACCACTGCAATATCACATTCACTGCCATGTCATTAAACCATAATTTGCTTTTATTCCTATCATTTCTAATATTAAAGGCCAACTGATTTCTGACGTGTTTCTGGATCTGTCCAAGGCCTTCAATACCATTTCCTACAGCTTTCTTCTAAAACAACTCTTTTCAATTGATCTATCAAATAACTCCACCAACCGGTTGTCTATCTACCTTTCCAATAGATTCCAGTCTGTTAAATGGATTAATTCCTACTTATCTTTTATAACCATCAAAATAGGTGTTCTCCAAGGTTCCATACTTGGGCGACTACTTTTCAACATATTTATCAACAATCTACACTCCATCAAATGTCAAGCATCCGTCATACAATATGCAGACAACTCCACATTAATCTGTACTGCCAGTAACCCAATTACCCTACAACACATCACCTGAGAGTCATTTTCATCATTTGAAAGCTGACTTAATAACTCTGAACAATCCAAAAAAAAAGCAAAGATGCTATTATTTCTCCCAAAAGCCCTTACACACCTCAAACAAAATTTCTCAGTAACAGTAACTGATAACACCCCTTTAGAAGTCATCCCCAATACCAAGCTACCAGGCATGGCAATTAATGATAACCTGAAATTTGACTTACATGTGCAACAAGTTATAAAAAAACTCACCAAAAATTAGGGACACTACAGAATAAGAAAAATATTTAACTGATTCATCCAGGAAATTCTTGGCCTATACCCTCCTACTCCCTACTTTACTATATGGCTCCCCTGTATTGCTTAACCTTTAAGCTTCCATCCAAAATAAATTAAACCAGTGCTACAATAAAGTATCACAATTTGCCACTAACTCATAAAACAGAACACATCACTGTGTAACCCTAAAATGGCTTGATTGGCTAAAATTACTTAAGCAACTCAATTACACCCAAATTCTCCTTGTCCACAAATTAATATACAAATCAGAACAAAGCAGAACTAGGCCTCTTTGATCTGAAAACAAAATGCTCCTCACTACCTAAATACCAGACATGTCAGCAGGAAATTCGCTCTGTTCGAACTCTGCAGCCCACTCCTGGAATTCTATCCCCTTATCCTTTAACATACTAGTAACCTTTCCATTTTCAAGACAGTTCTAAAAAAATTATCTTTCTGACACCAGGGCCTGGGCCTAGACCTGCATAACCCTCAAAATAGATGCATGACTGCCTACTTACCATTACCATAGCTAAGCGTTTCTCACTCTGAATTCACCAACACCTCTATATTATAGCAGGTAGTAATGATAGTACTAATGGCCTAATATCAAAGGAAGATCTCACGTTAACAATACCATACTACTGATGTATGCTCTTCTACCTCTTCATCTGACACTTACTACTATTTATTTCATCTGAAGTGTCCTTCCACAATATTTTCATCTCTCTAATAACGATCAACTCTCTCTCTCTCCTTGTTCTTAATTTTCCTTTCTGCTCATTACCCCTCCTCATCTCATTCTATTACTCAGACGATTTTGGCAGCAGAATACTCTATTTCTCACTGCCATATATTATTAGAAATATTGTCTGTTTTAAATAACAATGTAGTAGTTTACTTGACATAGACTATTCACTTCTGCATGTGTCTTGCTATTTGCAGTACATACTGTATTCTTGATCACAATTTATCCTAGCAATAGTCTGTAAATGTATTTCAATCTGTTGTTTTTTTTTTCTGTTGTGGGGATTTTCTTCCATTGTATATAATTACTTATCAGCTACTGAAAAATGTTTTCATGTGTGTTTTGTAGAGCATTTCTCCCTAACTTATTGTAATATATTTAATCTGTTGAAGGTCTTTTCTCCCCTTGTAGATATTATTCATCAACTACTGCTTAAATGTTCTTGAATCTGTTGTGGTGCTTTTCCCCTTGGGCCTCCACTGAAAGTGGGCCATTGGCTCAGTTGGATTTCCAAAGGACATAGAAAATAAATAAAATGTAAATCGATACAATTTTAATTCTACAGTAACCTAAATTATTTATCCCATGATGGGGCCTTGATCCAAAAACATGTTTATGGAGTAAGAATCTACAACAGAATTATACAATGAGGCAAATATTCTTTTTTTCTGTTGTAAGCAGATAAAGCCATTCAGAAGCCATCACAGAAATGTGTGCAAGTCATTTGTGTAACTGAAACCATAATGCACCAAAACTTTCCTACAGATAAGAATTTGCATATTTAATCCTGTGATTCTACTTTTTGACATGACCTAATCTATACAATTGGAAAACTGGATAAAAACTTGATATTTTTGAAATCATTAACTTGCCAATTCATCTGTACAATGTTAAGATGTTCTTGAGTACAATATCATTTTTGTGTGCATACTGAATCAATGTTTTAATACTCTGATGCACGTTGTGTGGCATGCTCTAATTCTGCGATCTGGCACTAGACAATAGGATTTACTGTGTAAACTATCCTTAATATAAACAAGATGTCAATAATTTTGTTTACTGAGTCACCTATTACTAAGGTGACACCATTCATGCAATTAAAAATGGGTATTAAGGGAATGCATAGACTATCAAATTCTATGTTTTGCAGTATGTGAATATACAGCAAGGAAGCGTAACATGATATTCTATACTGCCCTTAAATATCCGTTTTTAATTAAATCATTCAAGGGAAATATGTTGAAATTCTACATATTAAAATTTAGTTTAACTAATCTAACATTTACAAGCTTACGGGCAAATATAAGCAGTGTCACATATTTTAGTATATCTGAAATGTTTCTTCTGTACCTGCAGTTTTGGAATTCTGAAGATGATTGAATTAAAAGACCTTTTAACATATGTCCATTCATGGGAACCACTGTTATTGTTGTCCTTATTATTTAATGGCCATATTTGTAACTGTAACAGTAGCTTCCCAGAAAGATTGAGTTGTCAAATAGTTAATTCACGTGTCACTTGTTTATACCTGAGTATCCAGATGCTTTAAGTTGGTGGACAGTTTCCGTGTTATTGGACTTAGTGGTTATATAGTGACCACTTTCTTTTCAGGTCATCTTCGAATCTTCCCCTTTTATTTTCATTGTTGTATGTTGATATAAATTAGTATAATTTATTTAATGAAGATACTTCTGCTCATATTTTACAGTGCCTAAAAATCGAGAAGTTCAAATATCAGTAGTGAAACATTACAGAATCTCACTGGATGACAAATATGAGAAACTTAAAACATGGCTGTTGAAGGATTTGGAAATGATTGATGGAAAGGAAGCTGATGCAGTAAGTCATTTCAACTATCAAGCTTTTTTGATAAGATGTCTATCATTTGTTGATAAGATGCCAGCTTATTTAATGTTTATTTTATTACATATGAATATTAAAGGTAAAGTATATTACATGTAAACTATGGATACTGTACTTGAATAATGAAGCAATATGAAGTTTAATATTTTGCTTAAAAGTTAATTTATATAACAAATTATACATCTTTGTGTGAGAAGAAAAAAAATCATTCAGCATTGTATTAATACGATTCCCCTTTTTATCTGCTTTTAAACTGCTGTGTATTGCTTATATTTAAAATGAATTCTATATAAGCAATACTAGTTTGCTTTTTAGTTTGCAGTCAAAATGCAGGTGTGCCCAAGCAGCCCATTGTTTTAACAGTACATGATACTTTACATATTGCATGATGTTCAGCTGCAGGGTCTTCTAAATATTGCCCTGTACCGACAATTGTACTAGTTGCAGGTGTAGCTAAGTGCCTAGTAGTGTTGAATAATTTACAGGATCATGACTTGTTCTCAGAATGAACATCTATATGGACTTGTTGCCTTGATAAGGGCTTTGTGTTTCTTCCAGAAAGTGCTACTATCCATCGACTTGTTAGTTTGCCTGAAAATCATTTCAGTGAATGGAGTGCCATAAACTACTGAACAGAACCCCTCTAGTTTTACAAAATGTTATTTCAGAAAAGAGTGAAGAGCAGATGTCAAATCACTGGTCCCCTTAGCGAATGCATATACTATTAGTGTTGTTCCACACCCAGTCAAGCACTGTATGATGGTTACTTTTATGCTGAGCTTATGAATCCCTCAGGAATCAGTCAAAGGTATAAAATCAGGAATTTTATATGGTGGCAATAATACCTTTTCCAATGTAAAAATCAGAAGTACATCCCGGAATAGTATTCTTGTGACAGAATGAACAGTGCAATAACTGATGAATGGGAACTGCTGCATGACGATTTTAAAAGTTATATCAGTGACAAAGTGTTTTACTGACCCAAGGTATAGAATGTTTACTGGTACATTGTGGATGTGGGGAATATATGTACCATGACAGTAATACCACATGAAGCTAGCATCAATGAATGTTTGCTTTAATACTAGTCATAAGGTCCCACTGGGCGATACATGCAACACAGGTATGCATATATTTTCTATACTTAAGTTCATATTGTTGCATAACAACATTCATTTCAGTAATTCTGTGGTGCACACCAAACTGTTCAAGGCCTTATAGACAGGGCAGATTGGTAATTTTAACAGCAGCTGTCAATTACTGAGCAGTAGTGCAGGATGGGCCTACAACTATCAACTGTAAGTGTGTCCTAGGGTGGATCTGTAGCCTTGAAAAATATTTGATGATGAAACATTTGGCATGGTATAGAGGCCCCTTCAAATTTGTTAGCAGATGCAGAAGATGTTAACCTTCAATATTAATTTTTATCAACTCCAAAATGTTACATTGTGATCATTTTCTTCAGTCACTCCCCTTAATGTACAATAGCAAACCCTGCCGAAAGCTCTCAAACACAGTGCTACACAATATTCACAATTTTGTCAATGTCCTTCCTGATCAGATAGTGTCTGAAAGCAGAGGCAAATGTATCTGCTATTTGATTTTTATTTACAATACATTTTATGAAATCTAGCATGGATCCATGTGGACTAACTTTATCATAAACAATTATTTTCACGAGCAAGGACAGAAAAAGTGCATTGTGTAACATGAGTGTTAGTCACATTGCAAATGAATGTACCTAAACTGTTTCTAAGTGTTTTCTACTTTTGTTAGCCATTTGCAAATGATATTTTCTCAAAATTCTATATAGCTCACCATATAACACCAATTACAAGAAATAATTAGACTAAATACTGTGCAATTGAATTACAA